>NW_017804131.1:3555239-3640084 GCF_001625305.1 Branchiostoma belcheri
AGTCGCCCGAAACCTTTACTGAAACCTTATGTATCTTCTGTGAATATACTGAGGCACGTTAATCTGTTCCGTTATAGCTTGAGATTATATAAGACAGTGATTCGATCGCCTATTTCTATTAATTCCAGCCGCCTCCCGCAGCCTGGTACAGGATATTACACGCCCAAAGTCCTGTCACCGAAACTCAAATAAGGATGGCTTCCAAGAAACTTACTTGTTGACGTCACTTCCTGTCTGATCCCCACGCCTTAGTTTCGCTGAGTACGTCGGCAGAACGTACTGCGCCTGCGCAAAACCCCAATGTTCACGGATTTCGTTAGATTTTTTGGCCAACGTTGCATCGGAATTTTGCCTGTTGCAGAAGACTTGGCCAACGTCGCATCAGAATTTTGCCTGTTGCAGAAGACTTGGCCAACGTTGCATCAGAATTTTGTAGCCTCCTTCGCAGTCTTGTTGGGCGTGGGCGTAATTTTTTCTGTGAACTCCGCGCGGAAACCTTCTCTCCGTGGCAAAAGTCCCTCGGCAGCAAATCGTCCCTCGCGGCGGCATATTACTCGCGTCGCTCACAGAAAAAATTACGCCCACGCCCAACAAGACTGCGAAGGAGGCTAAGAATTTTGCCTGTTGCAGAAGACATAATTTAACATTAACTTTGAGGATTTTTAGCACCTGTATTGCATAAGGATTGCTAGTATATATGTTAACACAAACGAATTCTTATACTTTGTAATTTCTATTTTCAGATTTATCTAACCCTGTCGCGCCGCGTTTGATCTGATTGTCACCATGGTGCGTGTTAACAACTGTTGCGGATGCTGTGACCTCAAGTCCGGCACAATCGCCGTCTCCATCGTGTACCTGGTAAAGGCGCGGTCACATTTCCCAACCCGGGGCCCGGCCGGGCAGTCGTTTGGAACGAAAATTATGATATAAGACAGCATAACACAAAAAAGTTTTAGAAAATTAATCATGAGCACTATTTGTGTATGCTCTTAATACAAGTTGTTTATTTTTCGTTCACGCAAACAACCCGGCCGGGCCCCGGCTTGGAAATGTGACCATGCCCTAAGTAATAATCGCAAATTAAAAGTCATTCTCACGTACAAAAATGTTGGCATACAAATCACACATGTAGGTGTGCAGTTCTTTTGCTTCCCCACATCACACATAGCCTGGGTACCATCCTATTTGTATGCCGGGGCCCCCATACTCCCCCATTTCTTAAGCTTAGGCCATGTTGATTTGATTATATGGATGACATCCGCGCGCGCATGAATTTTTGGCCGTTTCCAAAAAAAAAGAAGTTTTCAACCATACTGTAAATCATACAAAACAGTTGCAAAATGAACAAATTTATACCGTAAGTTGCAAAAAAAATATTTGAAAACGATACCAATGTCGTAGAATGCCAAAATCAAACAAGAAAGACGAAAATGTAAAGAAATGAATACTCTGTGCCCTTTGTTCAACCTTCATGACCGCGTAGATTTCATAATGAAAGCAACTTTTTTTTTTGCAAAACTTTTTTTATTCGCACGCTCGCATCAGTTTTGGGGTTCCCAGAGGATGTCATCCATATAATCAAATCAACATGGCCTTAAGTCACATTTTAAACGGCGCCCGTTCGTCATGTCCTCGACCTAGACGCCGGCCGGCGTCATGACGCCAAGCGTGCGCCGACTGTCAGGGTCACAATTAAATGTTCCTTTACGGCTCCCTGTCGGGGCCTGGTTGTGCTTCGGCCGGCGGCTTCTAATTAATATTCATAAACTTGTGGTCCCCTTGGCAGCCGGTTTCTGTCAGGGACCCGTCCGATGCCCGGTCAGTCTCCCGTCTTGACCCGTGCGGCTTGCGGTAGGGTGCCGACCGGCTCTTACAGTTCGGCCGGGCAGCTTCTACATCCTCAGCCAAACACTTTCGGCAGTTGAGAAAGACATTATGCCTGTATTTTATTTGTCCAGGTCCTGGCTATCGTGAACATGGCGCTGGGCATCGCTGGAGTGGTTGGTACTAAGGGAGGTATGTTGTGCAATTTCTTTTTTTCTTTTCTTTAGAATTTGACCCAAAATATCTTATCAACTAGAAGATGTAACATTTCACTTTGTGGCTCGGTTGTTGACAAACGATGTTTGCTTACTTTCACCGTTTTGCCTTCTGTTTTTTAATGAACGTTTTTACTGTTTGCATACTGTAAATGCTGAAATATCTATTCCACCTCATGTATGAGTATGAAAGTCTGACCTACATAGATCTATCCAACCATTGTTGTCTTGTTGTATTTTATTCCTACAGTTGCCACGTACGTCGGCGTCTCCATTGACGCCATAATGCTTATCCTGTGCATCCTCCTCATCATTGGGGCTTGCATGGTTTGTTCGTGTTCTTTTATTATTTTTCGTCAGCATGAGATTATCAATATTTGGATAAAGTGTGGAACTGAACTTGATAAATGAAAAGTAAGTTGTGCATTTTAATCTGCCACACTTATTGTTTACAGTATGTGTAACAAGATGACTGAATAAAGTTATTTACAGTAATGTACACTACTTGAAACTGCTTGTATTTCAGAGTTGACAAAGGTTGCTCTTCTATCTAGCAGTCAGTTTGTGGAAATCATACTCACTGTACAGTTGAAAAAGAAATAATGGTAAAAGTACCCAATTTGTCGTGTAGAATGTTCACTCCCACACAGAGAATGTTTTCAAATGTATATCTTATAAATTGTTTTTGTTTTTCTGAATACAGGACAACCCCGACCTGTGCATGGTGTGGGTGGTTGGTGCGATCGTGTGGTCCGTGCTTACAACCATCATAGCTGTTGTGATCTCCACGGTGTTCGCCGCCAACATTGCCGAGCACCGGGTAAGTTATTGTTTCTACACGTAAAGAACTATAGCCTGCAATGTGCTATACTGTACCGCTGATCATTAGTGGCTATCATTAGTGGATGTAGGTTTTGTTTAATGGCTGTCAGACAACATTTCATCAAGTGCTCACATTTTTAATACTAAATGATCGGACGTATTTTTTAGCCGATAGAAATGTTGTGCATTGACGACACATTACAGTTCCGCAGTTCCCTGTGACTCGGTGCACGGTAATAACATTACATGTACATCGACTCTTACACGTCCATCGGACTGTTGACTTCCATCAGGCCTTACACTTACATCGGGTTCAGTTACTAATTGTACGATGCTTTAATTTATACTAGGGTCTTGATCCTGACCTCCCTATGCCTACTGGGGCCCCGGCTACCGCTGGAGTTGCCGCTGGACTGATCCTGGGCTTGGGTGTCGTTTGGGCCTTTGTGGCGCTGAAAGTCTGTCTGGTGGTGAGTTCAACTATTTTCCCCACAAAATTGTAATTATCAGCTTTTGAACACATTTTTAAATATTTCCTGACAGCTACACCTCTATACAGACCTTTTATTCTGAAAATGATCGAAGTTTTATGTATGTTAAGTTTTGTGCCTGTTTTATCTGTTTCACAGATCTACAGCGCCATCGTGGTGTACTCCCATGCCCAGAACCTGCGTGAGGGTGGCGGCAGTCCCCCACCTTACAACCAGTTCGAGGGGGCAAAGGCTATATAATCACTGGTGTGTAGAACAATTGTATAAAACACATGTCTTTAAAGCTTCAAACACCTCCATGAACAAGATATCATTGTGTTGGAACAAGTTCGAACTCTATACTAAAGATATCATGGCGTAGAATAAAGGAAGTGGTCTTCAAAAAAGGGCTGACACGAATCCGCTATGTTACGTTCTGGAAAGGAAAATGGCTCATGTTTTCCTAATAAAATAATGAATATACCAACATCTTTGCATTATATTATAATGATGATATATCAAAAACATTAACATTGAAATAAAATTTAACCACAAAATGAGTACTTGGTCATAATGTCAAATGCATCGTGAAAAGAGCAGATCAGATAGAAAAGGAAATTGGAAAATAGTCTCTGTCAATATGCTTGCTCTTGGCCAGCTCTAACATGATTCTGCTCTTTAAAGAATTCTGTTGTTCTGTTGTTGATAATGTCTTTCTTCAAATATTTGGAGGATGGAGACCAGAGTGGGCACATGCCGGACTACCAACATACCGACCATTGTGTTCATATTGTACCCAAGACTTCAAATTGTCAACTCTGTAGCTTCTTTATATTTAGTTGTTCATTTGATTATTCCTGTTTGCAAACGTTCCAACGAGGAGTGACTAGACATGACAAAGTTAAACAATGGAGATAGAGATTATCGCACGGGGTTGTTTAAGGGAACCAACTTTGTATACTTAACGGTTATTTGTACTATTTCTTAAAAGGTGAGACTGGTACCGGTGTTAGTTACCATGTACCATGAAAAATGTCCGATCATGCATGCGCAAAGACAACTCCATGTACCAACCTGCTGTCTTCGGCATTTTGAAACTTGAAACTTTATTTTCAATACAAACATAGCAGACAAAAGTCTGAATTGCGTTAGTATTTACCCACCATTGAGCTAGTTTTATATTATAATACACAAACTGTGGGTATTTACAGTTTTAAAAGTAAATTCTTAATTTCTATATAAAATATTTACATTTATATTTTTACATTAAGGTTTATCAATCATTACCCGGAGTCTGTATTCTTCTTTTGCAAGGAGTTTAAAGTCTGTACATTTAGAAGCTTGTTGTACTCATGCATTATCCAGAACTCTGTGCTTGTCTTGAGTAAAATCTGGTTTTAGACTTTTCTAGACCACAGTCGTTTTGGCTTTTGGAATGCACTACATGTGTGCAGTTGTATCTTTTCTGGTTAACTTTTCTACAATTTTTTAAAATAAAGACTAGTTTGTCGGTGTAGCATTCATTGTCATTTTTTAAATAGTTTTCTGGTGTGTACGGGAATAATATCCGATGTTCATTGTCATTTTTTAAATAGTTTTCTGGTGTGTACAGGAATAATATCCGATATGTGAATTAATTTGAAATAAAGTTTCTCGGAGTTTACCATACAGTAAATCTATTATTTCGTTATCGTGCTTACAGAAGCACAACAACTAGACACTCGGCATCATTTATGATCCCGTACTTCTTTGAAGCCATCGCCGATCCGTGAGCAATTCAACAAAGACTCATTCAATAGACTAGAAACACGAGTAAATAAAAATTCTGCAATTCTGTTGGTATTCTACCAACACCAACCCATGTTATCGAAAGTTGATTGCAAGTTCTTGCCCGTAGGCTAATTGCAAGTAACATGAAAATAAAGAATGGACAACAGGATGGGTAACAATATAGTATGTGGCTACTCTAACTACTAAACACTAAATCAAAACGAACGTTCAAACATAAACGGTTCTAGAGCGTTTTGAACATACAACATACAATATATGTTTATGCAAAAACAAACCGAGTGCGTTGGGCATTGTTTTTACTGTACCATCAGTCTGACAGGAATACGCCTGGCGGTTCTATTTGGCGGTTGAGGAAGGGCTGTTGGTAGGTGTAATATGTTTTTTTAGTGCAAGGAGCAAACATTATATATTATGCCATCCTGACGCGCCTCTATATATAATTGTATGCCTATAGAGCTATACATGCATATGACAACAACAAAAACAAGAACATTTGGAAATATATATGAACCTTGGAGGGCAATAATACGCTCTTGCATATTATTGTTTTAAATTCATTGTTTCTGTCAAGCTTGTTTTCTATGGTATTTCTGAAACAGGCTAGTTCCTGGTAATCTTGTTCTCTTCCACAGGTCTACGGTGTGATTGTTGTGAACTCGTTTGTGGAGAGCATGCGGCACGAAGTCGTCAGCCTGCCGCCTTACTCACAAGTGAACGAGTCTTCTGCGGTCTAGGTAAGGAACCTACTACCCCTATATATACCTGTTTATAAATATATATGAAAACACAGCACAGTCACTTTTAGTTATTGCAACGTCTATATGCAGTATAACTTGTATTGTTGCTCTGGGTCAAAACAACATGAATTCTGTCATTGAAACAAAATTGTTAAACCCCGAGATGATATTACTAATTCAACTTTAACGGTTCCAGAAATCTACTACTACTCGGAGGGAGTTTCCACGGAGAGGAACATCAGTACATGGACCAGGACACGCATCTCAATCTTTTATGCATTATAATTATTTTTCACTAGTTTTGTATTGTGCACGCCCCAACATAAGTTGATACCATACCACTATGTTAATGTGTAAAATGGGTGTTACAGAGAGAGAGTAGGCGTTTAAAATTTATAATCATGTCTTGTATGTATCATGTCACCTCAATTTTATCACAACACAATTTTTCCAAAGCCAAAATTCATTGCACGACAATTTTGGTACAAGGTACAACATCTGGCATCTACGGCTACGATATCATGTATATAAACACAACAATGATATAACACGTTTGTTACTCCGTGAAGGAGGTCAGGACCTCCGGACGGAGTGTTGTAATCGGCTGATTTTTCATGTTCGCAGTCAAAACACTGGGTTCTCTTTGTGTAATCGGCACGCAATTTTATACGCCGTCTGCGGGCATGCCCGTGTTGATGCACAAATGTGTATTTTTGCCGTTGCTGCTTTCGCGGTCAATGTAATATCGCAGACGCACCCCTACAATTACGAGGCGAATTGGAATGGTCCAGAAAAACGCGTTGTTTGGAATAGCAGTGGGGTTCAAAAAAGTTCATGCAGATACGGGGTGGTTTTTATAAGTGGTTCCAGATGTTTTTGCCCATGGTTAAGCGATGCCAAGTTTTTTGGAAGATGTTCGCAGCCAAAACGCATTCTTCCGTACGTCGCATTTCTGTGTAATTTCGCATGTGGTGTTGCATTATGTCCGGGATGATGCACGTCTTTTTATTTTTACCGTAGCTGTTTTGATATTGGAGTAAATGCTTATTTTCGAAACATCCCCATTTCTTTGAAATGGTTTCGTCCGTTTATGCAACTGTTACTGCGCTAATACCCCCGTCACATTGCGCGTAAATCGATCGGCCGACTAGATGGCGAGCTCTAAACGACATTTACGGCCGTAGTACGCCCGATGTTCCTTCGAGCATCGCGCGAATTTTCGGGATCGCCGGCGATTTTTTGGAGTCGGCCGAAGCTCGCTGACACGCGAAACGTGTTCTTAACATCAGCGACTAGTCGCCGGCGATTTTTGAGGTCGCAGAGCTCGTTTCCAGCTCGCGCGTACCTCGCCCGTAGCTCGTCCCTGTACGGCCGAGAGTCGACCGATATTCGGACGTACATCCCACGAGTCTCGGCCGTATTTCGTCTTTGAAAATCGGGCGACGGTCGCTTAATACGGTCGACCCTCGCGCGAGCTTCGCGAAATATTCGGGCGACCCTCTTCCGTACCTCGCCCGACTTACGCAAAGTTTTTAAAATCGTGCGTGCTTCGAGAGACCTTCGTGCCAGTGTCGAACGAAGGTTCTACGAGCCTCGGCCGAGCTCCTGTGATGTTATTATTTATTCAGCACCTGTGACATTTATTTCAGATTGCATTGAGAGTATACTGTGTAAAGTTTGCAGGAGCAACTTCCCATTAATGTTAACGTGATTGTTTACGTTATGTTTACGAGAGAAGTATAAAAATAGACAAAATCGTCCTTTTTGTCCTTTTGTTACATCAACATTCGTTAATCAACAAAAGATGACGAGGTTTTAACTATATATGGCCAAATGCCTAGATTTTTACCTCAACTGATTGAACGCACATGGTATCCTTTACTCTTGTCCCTTTAGGAGGTGTGTGGCCTTATTTCAGATGATTGTATAATAAATTGACTTTTACACTTGTTCATTCTGAAATGAGGTTGACTTTTTTCTTAGGGTGCCCACAAGAACGTCATGTGATAGATATTACTTACTAGTTGAAGTTTATATTGCATGGGTCTTTTTACCTCTGTCTACTTTAAAAATTTGTTGACATTGAATGACTAATATTAATAATCTTGTATACTATTTTAGACAAAAGTATACAGGCAAAGTTTCAGAACAATATATCTTATTAGCTTTGTTCAGGTACACGTGTATAAAAATATTTTGATATAATGATAATTATTATGTCTTGTTGTACGTTCTGGTTGAATGGTCTAGAGATCGTGCGAGCTTCGATAGATCGTCGACCGTAACTCGAGCGACGTACGCCCGTGTGTCGAGCGAGCTTCGGCCGACTCCTGTCTGGTCAAAAAGGTGGTGTTGTGTTAACCAGGCGGTAGTGTAAATTTGTGGCTCTTGTGGTAGTATTTGAGTTGGATCTTTCACAGAATCCCTGTTTATATTTCTATTTCATTCTGCCAGTCTGCACCATTACTTTGCTAAAAAAAATATTACGACAGGTCAAACATGAAAATTGTCCAAACTATTCATTTTTAGGTGGATACACTGGCCTTGCTTCATCTGCTTGCCATGTCATAGGGACTTCATTATCATAGATGTATTGCCAAGCGATCGCCCGAGCCTCGCACAATGTGACCGCGACGATTTTCAAGCCAAAAATACGCGCGATCGTCGGTCGATCTCAAAATCGGCCGATCTTTCGGCGATTGACAAATACGGCCGAAGCTCGTCGACAATGTGACGGGGGTATAATGACGACCAGTCGCGCTGTCCTGATACACCGCGAATGTGCGAGTGTTCCCTGTAGACAGTCCCGGGAGTCATTTTTTTGCACATTCCAGGAGCCAAACCAAAATACGTTCATGAACCGAGTCCAAAAAACCGAAACGTGAAAATCGGATGATCGGACCTGATGTACATTTCTCTTTCTATAGATTGTACACACAATACACACATCTTTAGATAATCTGGCCATGGCAGGTTAAAAAAAAGTAACCCTGAATCATACTAGATTAGCGTAAATGCATGTTAATGCGTTCAAAACAAGAAAAAAATTGTTTCCGGGTATTAATCTCTTGAATCACGGCGCTGAATATTGACGCAAAAATATTTCGGGCATCGCGCGCCCTTCCCGCGTCACGTGTAGGCATCTCGCATCTCTGATTGGTTGTTGCGTCTTAAGATGACTGAGCCGACGCGCGTTTAAACAATTTTTCTTTGTTCGATTTATCACACTTCACAGAGAATTGTCGCCAATGGCTACTTCTTTTTGTTGCAATATATAATACTTCACGGAGAATTGTCGCCTATGGCTTCTTGTTTCCTGATTGTTTCTGAACCGTCTAAATGACCCCAGGAGGTCAAGCCGCTATTGCGTTAGGTTGCGCAATCTGTTGTACTATTGGCTAGGCGTCCGTGACGTACAGACCTGTAAGGTATCTGGCTCTGCAGGGTTTCTTTCTGCAGATCTTTCATTTGGGGTGACGCAGGATACTGGGAAGGGACCCAGCACAGTCGGCTGTCGAGGTTTCACACCATAGGTACGTCTAACCACTTGGTCTAACTTTAAAATTTATGTTTTTGTATTCTCTACGTCTAATCGTTGGACCTTTTTGACCCTATATGCAATGAGTGGACACGGATTACAAAATTGAGTCAGCGGCTACTACGCAGACCAATTTTGCCTAAGGCCACGTTTTCTGGTGTTTTCACCGTTGTGGTGGAGTGTCGTGAATGTGGTGAAAAAATAACCACGATAAATTGCCCAAATCGCAGCGAACAATTTTCCAAATCACGGTAAACACTGTTGCAAATTATACGACCGTCATTTAGAACAACGTTACCCTGAGTACACTTGACTTGAAAAATGGCGGAGCTCGTGAGAGCCAAAGTCTCTGGTTTCGCAGTCAGTCACCTCAACCCCAGGCTTCGGGAAGCGGCTGAAAGGAGTAGAAATCTGCCAAATAGACAGATAACATGCCAGCCAGGGGAGTTACTCCGCGTTTAGAGAACGTTTAACTACAGCGGGGACTGTACATTTTGGCCTGTGGCCTTGGACGGGGAGTAGCTTAGCACAAGTGTTGATCAAGAGCTTTTGCACACAAGGAAATGACGTGCCATTTTAGCTGTTATGTTTGCACTTCCTGATTAATTCTTTACAACTAAGATTGGTTCCGCCCCTTTTTTTGGTAGGAATCCTGCAGACAGGTATTTTCCTCAGGTTTTCCCCGTTTCTGTGTCCATTTATGGTTTACTTGCTACCAGCCGAAGCATGTAGGATCAAGGACATTATATGTGTGTATAATGTCCTTGGTAGGATGTAGCAATGGCGATTGTGAAACTAGCCAGCCCCACCCTCATCCGGTCACAGCTCACGATTCCAACCCTACACTCAACACACAATGCCGCGCTCAAAAACACGTAACAGTATAGGTTAGGGTTTTGTTAGTGCAATAGGCGTAGATACAGCGTACATAATGTAATCATTGTTTTACCCTTTTCTGAAAATTAGTCTACGGGTATGTCTATACATTGGAGATTGGACTGATTTAATATTCATTTTCCCCCTAAATGCAGTGGTGTTTACATTGTTCATGAAATGTACGGCGATATAGGACAGTGATTAGTCGCCCGAAACCTTACTGAAACCTTACGTATCTTTTGTGAATATACTGAGGCACGTTGATCTGCACAGTTCTGTCATATCTTGAAATTATCTTGCTACAGTACCACAATGCATGCTGCGAATTAAAGCACTGTGTGCGAAGGCACCACGTTAGCGGTTGGTTTCGTACATGAAGTGAATTGGAATACGTCTACCTTTATTTTGATGTGCCAAGTTGGCAGGAGTGGGTTGGTGGGAGCACTTGGACAGTAACCTGTCGTGGGTAGCTTGGCACATCCTTTTTCTATTCCCCTTCCTTTGTCTATGTCTCTGTCACGTCCAAAAAGTTAAAAAAAAAAGAAAATAGTTAAAAAACCTCCTGTCTCTCTTGTCTAGTTTCCACTCCTTTTTGATTTTGTTATACCCCAATTAAAAACGGGCCATGAAGTGCCCCCAAGGCAAATTCCCAAGAAAGGCCAAAGGTGTTGTTCATGGTGCCAGACAAATTTCTCTCTTGAATTTTTGTCCAATCCAATGCACATACCACAAAGGAGGGAAGGGGTACGGGTGTGTGTATTTGCTAGCTATCATCCCACCTACATTGTTGATTTCAGTGTTACTGTACTCTCTGCCGGACCAACTCCTCTGGCATGTTATCTCTCTATATTTGGCCAATTGCCAATTTATATTCTTTCCGCCCGCCTCCCGAAGCCGGGTAGAGGCTATTACACGCCCCGATCAAACTTCTGCCACCGAAACTCAAATCAGGATGGCTTCCAAGAAACTTACTTGGTGACGTCACTTCCTGTCTGATCTCCACGCCTTAGTTTCGCAGCTTTGTTTCGCTGACACACTTCCGGTCAGCTCGCTTTGCACTGTTGGTAAAAAAAGTAAAAGATGAGCGTATCACGGAAAACAAGAATATATTATATCAACCTCTATCGCGATGCACCTGGGAATGTGGAAAGTGGAATTGTACATGTTCGAAAGAGAAAGATAAATTTGTCACGTGACATCACACTGTGCACAACAGGGTTTTTGGCAAGGCCTGGCCCTTCAAGCCGTAGACATGGTAGAGGGCGGAACTAGCTGTTGTAGTGCAGTCACTGATATGCCACTGCGATAATTAACTTTGTGAAAACGGAAGTACTGGGTGTGAGAAGTGATATGAAAAGACAAGAAAAATGTAGCCTCCTTCGCAGACTTGTAGGGCGGTGGCGTTATTATTATTATTTTTTTTGGTGATCGACGCGAGTTATGCCGCGGAGGGACGGTTTTGCGTCGCCGAGGAAGTTTTGCCGAAGAGAGAAGGTTTCGCTGCCCAACAACAGAAAAATGCACAACATTCATAAAGAAAGGTTGCTTTTAACCATAGCACATATGACAAAAGACGCATAATATTAACATTAACATTGAGGATTTTTAGTCCCTGTATAGCATAAGAATTTCTATTATAGATGGCTACACAAACGAATTCTTAAATTTGTACTTTGTATTTTCAGATTTATCTAACCCTGTCGCGCCGCGTTTGATCTGATTGTCACCATGGTGCGTGTAAACAACTGTTGCGGATGCTGTGACCTCAAGTCCGGCACAATCGCCGTCTCCATCGTGTACCTGGTAAGTAATGATCGTACAGTCCCTCTCACGTACTACACGACATAATTGGACATAATAGTACACACCTCATGTCCAAAAAATGTCATGCTAATCGTACATATAAATGTATAGCTCTTTTTTGGGGGGAAACCGTTCTGTTAGTGTTAGCTGTCGCTTGCATGCAAAATGTACCAGTCCCGTAAAACAAATACAAAAGCCAACGGTTGTTACATCTTCAATATGATAGTTTTTGTTAATCTGCTTGTATTCTATTTGTCCAGATCCTGGCTATCCTGAACATGGCGCTGGGCATCGCCGGAGTGGTTGGCGCTAAGGGAGGCAAGTTTCTCCATAATTATTTCTTTACTTTAGAAAATTTGACAGGCCAAATATCTTATCAAGTTACCTTGTATAAACAGTTCACTTTGTGGCTCAGTTGTTGACAAAAGATAGCATGTTTACTTACTTTCATCGTTGTACGTTATTTTTTTCAATGAACGTTTGCATGCAGCATTGCTACATAATGTAAACGCTAAAACGTCTCAGAGTATGAAAGTCTGAACTACCCAGGTATATGGAACCATTGTTCAGTCTTGACTATATTTTATTCCTACAGTTGCCACGTACATCGGCGTCTCCCTTGACGCCATTATGGTTGTCCTGTGCATCCTCCTCATCATTGGAGCTTTCATGGTTTGTTCGTGTTCTTGAATTTTTCTTGTCAGCATGAGATTATCAATATTTGGATAAAATGTGAACGCAATGTAAGTTGTGCATTTTAATCTGCCACACGTATTGTTTACAGTATGTGTAACAAGATGTCTGAATAAAGTTATTTACAGTAATGTACAGTACTTAGAAGTCTTCGTTGACATCGACGGACAACCAAGAGACAGTACTTGAAACTGCTTGCATTTCAGAGTTGACAAGGATTGCCCTTCTATCTATCTATATAACAGAAGTTGTTTATTGCAAATTCCTGCCCGAGGGCTAATTGCATACAGACATTGACAAGAAAATGTGGTGATACATGTATAAGACTATTTGCTGACAGGAACTTCTACGTGTACGATATACTTATCGAACCTACTATCTCTACTTAAATCTAATAACGTTGGTATACATACAGGATAAAAAAAAAGTAAATATGCAACATGTGAACAGGTAATAGGAACAATGTAACTGCTATTCTAATCTATTCTATCTTATTCAACTATTCTTGTCATGCTATTAGGGGGCATATATATAGCAGTCGGTTTGTGGAAATCATACTCACTTAAAATTGAAAGAAATAATGGTAAAAGTACCCAATTTGTCGTGTAGAACGTTCAGTTCCACACAAAGAATGTTTTTAAATGTAACGTTATATCTTATAAATTGTTTTTGTTTTTCTGAATACAGGACAACCACATCCTGTGCATGGTGTGGGTGGTTGGTGCCATCGTCTGGTCCGTGCTTACAACCATCATAGCTGTTGTGGTCTCTGTGATGGTCGGTATCGCCGCCAATATCGCTGAGCACGGGGTACGTATTGTTTCTACAAGTAAAGAACTATAGCCTACAATCTGTACCGCTGATCATTAGTGGCTATCATTAGTGGATGTAGGTTTTGTTAATGGCTGTCAGACAACATTTCATTAAGTGCTCACATTTCGGCTAATAGTAGTAAATGATCGGGTCCCAGACGTATTTTTTTTAGCCGATTGAAATGTTGTGCATTGACGACACAGTTCCGCAATTCCCAGTGACTCGGTACACGGTAATAACATGTACATCACTCTTAAACGTACATCGGACTGTTGACTTACATCAGGCCTTACACTTACATCGGGTTCAGTTACTAAGTGTACGATGCTTTATGCTAGGGTCTTGATCCTGACCTCCCTACTGTGCCCCCGGCTGCCGCTGGAGCTGCTGTTGCTCTGATCCTGGGTATCATGTGGGCCATTGTGGCGCTGGAAGTCTGTCTGGTGGTAAGTTCAACTATTTTTTGCCACAGAATTGTAATTATTAGCTTCTGACCACAGTTTTTAATATTTCCTGACAGATACACCTCTACAGACCTTTGTAAAATTCTGAAAATGATCGAAGTTTTATGTATGTTAAGTTTTGTGCCTGTTTTATCTGTTTCACAGATCTACAGCGCCATCGTGGTGTACTCCCATGCCCAGAACCTGCGTGAGGGTGGCGGCAGTCCCCCACCTTACAACCAGTTCGGGGGACCAAAGGCTATCTAATCACTGGTATATAGAACAGTTATATTGTTGACATATATGCTAAAAAACACATGTCTTCAAAGTTTCAAACACCATGAACAAGATATCATTGCGTAGAATAAAGAAAGTGGTCTCCACCAAATTGCTGACACGAATCCGCCATGTTACGTTCTGGAAAGGAAAATGGTTCATGTTTTCCTAATAAAATAATGAATATACTAACGTCTTTGTATTATATTATAATGATGATGTATCATATACATTGAAATGAAATTTTAACCACAAAATCAGTACTTGGTCAGAATGCCAAATGCATGTTGAAAAGAGCAGATCAGAAAGAAAAGGAAATTGGAAAATACTCTCGATCTGTCAATGTTATTTGTGCTTGGCCAGTTCTAACATGATTCTGCTCTACAAAGAATTCTGTTGTTGATAATATTTTTTCTTGAAATATTTGCAGGATGGAGACCAGAGAGGGCACATGCCGGACTATCAACACACCGACCATTGTGTCATATTGTACCCAAGACTTCAAATTGTCAACTCTGTAGCTTCTTTATATTTAGTTGTTCATTTGATTATTACTGTTTGCACACGCCCCAACGAGGAGTGACTAGACATGACAAAGTTAAACAATGGAGATAGAGATTATCGCACGGGGGTGTTTAAGAGAATCAGCTTTGTATACATTAGGGTTACTTGTACTTAAAGGTTAAAAAGGTGAGATTGGTACCGGTGGTAGTTACCATAAAAAATGTCAGATCATGCTTGCGCAAAGACAACTCCATGTACCAACCTGCTGTCTTCATTTGCACACTAAGGTTTATCAATCATGACCCGAACTCCCGAAGTCTGTATGTTTCTTTTGTCAGGAGTTTAAATTTAGAAGCTTGGTGTACTCATTATCCAGAACTCTGCTTGTGTTGAGTAAAATGAGCCCTTCTGGCTTTAGACTTTTCTAGACTTCACTCGTTTTGGCTTTTGGAATGTGTGCAGATGTATCTTTTCTGGTTGACTTTTCTACAAAATAAAGACTAGTTTGTCGGTGTAGCATTCTTTGTCATTTTGCTGTGTACAGGAATAATATCCGAATTCCGAAATGTAAATTAAATACGGTTTTCTCGGAGTTAACCGTACGGTAAATCTATTTCGTTATCCTTGCTTGCAAAAGCGCAACAACTAGACACTCGGCATCATTTATGATCATGTTCTTCTTTCAAGCCACCGCCGATCTGTGAGCAATTAAAAAAAGATTCGAGAAACGAGCAACACGAGTAATACTTCTGCAATTCTGCTGGTATTCTACCAACACCAACCCATGTAATCGAAAATTTATTGCAAGTTGCTGCCCGTATGCTATATATATATATATATATATATATATATATATATATATATATATATATATATATATATATATACATGTACAATGTATATATAATTTCAAGTAACATGAAAATAAATAATGGACAACAGGATGGGTAACAAAATAGTATGTGGCTACTACTAAACACTAAATCAAACCAAACGTTCAAACATAAAAGGTTCTAGAACGTTTTGAACATACAACATACAATATATGTTTGGGCCATAACAAACCGGGTGTGTTGGGCGTTGTTTTGACTGTACCGTCAGTCTGACCTGAACACGCCTGGCGGCACCTTGTAAGCAGTACTACCAGTTTTCGTGTTTTATACATGTTTACCTGCACGGTACAGCTGGCAGCCATCTTACCGTCTACATGACTCGTCAACAGAAGTAAGAATTTCGTCTTCTTTGTCATTGGTATTACGTCGAAACTTCTTCACTTAGTGTAGTAACCATTTTAGAAATCTAAGCCATAGATATGCATGCCCAATCCTGTTGACGCCAAGATGTGATGTTGGGCAGACAGACAACTACCGTGCTAAAATGGTGTAATGACTAGATACAATGAGCAGTTCAAAGGTCGTGGCGGTGCTATGGCTAGAATTGACCCTCATGGATAAAGCAACGGTCGTCCGATCCCAAGATTTTGAGTAATAAGTTGACGTTTTTAGATCCGGGTGCAGACGATCACACATCATATATATTTGGTATGGTATCTGTTGTATTGAATAACAATTACATAAAAATGAATAGTGTTATCATAACACCTGTACTTTTCAGAATCATGCAAACAGTATTTTGAGACCGAAACTCCCGAATCTGATGAGGGTCCCGCATCATGGTAACATTAAGAGTGAACAACTGCTGTGAGTGCTTTGGCCTGCGGTCTGGCAGTCTGTACATTGCAATCACATACATGGTAAGTGTTCTGATAATCAGGTTCGAATATCATGCATTCTGAACGTTATCTCAAAATCTAGGACAATAACTTTGCAAAACATGTAGAATATGTAGACAATACTTTTCTAAGTTCTTTATATAAAATAACCTTTGTTTTTGAAATTTCGTCTTAATGGATTTGTGAATAAGAGCAACAAAGTTTTATAACAGTTTCATACAATGAAATTACGTTTGGTTCCCTTTTCATGGCCCGATCAATTTTTGGTCATGACCTCATTCTCTACCCCTATTTACAGGTTATAGGGATCCTCAACATTGTTCTATCATTAATTGGTCTGGCTAGCGCAGGGGGAGGTATGTTCGTTTTTCTATATTTTCTGTGTCTTCACAAACATTTACAGTCACAAATACATGTATGAAGTGAAAAAAAATCTGGATCGTGCTGATGTCAATATTATATGCATGTATTTTATGGTATATCCTTTCATCACAATTATAATGATTTGTTTCACTCATACCTTGAAAACCTCCAGAAGCCGCAAAGTACGGTCGCATCACAGCTGATGGACTGTTAGTCATCCTGTGTATACTCCTCCTCATAGGAGTATTAAAGGTATGCCTTCTAAACGTTCGGTGGGGATGCGTTGTGGAAGATACTTCCATCTTAACGAGAAATGGCATAGAGCTACACATGTGCAACCCATTCTATCAAATAAGGGATCAACACATGTTTTCGACATTATTTTCATAAGATTTTGATTGAGACGTAATTGAGTAGCACCTATGATGATACGAAATGATATCATCTACATGGTATTTCAACGACAATTCCAACACACAGCTTCTCAATTATTATTCACCAATTGTCGGTATGCGATTAGGCCTTATGCGTGAGTTTGCAGTGAATATATTATTTTAATTCTTAGATTTAATTCTCTAAACAGAGCAACTATATCCTGTGTCTGATATGGGTTGTTGGAGCGGTCGTCTGGTCAGCTATGACCATCGTCTTTGCTGAAGTGGCCACTATCTATATCAGAAAGGTTAGCACTGACCATTACATATTGTGTGTGTATCTAGCAAAATAGAAGTGCGAACTCCTGGTAAAGGGAGTCAGAGATGACTAAATGGTACTTAAAGAGAGGAGAGCGTCAGGATGTAGAAAGTACCATTTGACAGCAAAAGCCGCCCCATGACCATCAGTATAATTGGTTTCATCGAAATGTGCAAACGTATTGGCAAATGTCTAAGATATTGTCAGTATATGTACGTCACATTTGGAGCGAGCACTTTTGTCACAATATCTAGAGAAGCTTGGAGTTCAAACTATCCTATATATTGTGACAAAAGTCCACTTTGATGTCTACATTCTTTGTTACATGTACGTTTGTATTTACAGAAAACAGCCGTCAACTCTGTTCAAACCGTGACCGGGCCTGCTCTGGCAACCGCTCTAAGTCTCATGTGGGCGATCATAGCACTGGAGTACATCCTGTTGGTCTGTTATACACATTTTTCTTTTGATATCCATCATGTTAACGTTATACATATTGAAAGATGTAGATAATGTGGCATTTTTAATATTCTTCCTAACATAATTATATATCCAAGTACAGACTGTGATCGTTTAGCTTTTCCTTCTCTGAAAAACGTTTTTGTCATGCCTGTTCAAGTGTAGACTGTGATTGTTTAGCTTTTCCTTCTCTGAAAGAATGTTTTGCCACGCCTGTTCAAGTGTAGACTAGTGATTGTTTAACTTTTCCGTCTTTGAAAACCATGTTTTTGCCATGCCTGTTCAAGTGTAAAGCATATCTTCAGCACAGTTCTACGTATGATATAACGATTGCTATTAATTTTAACAACTTTTACATGTTTCCATGGATACGATTTGTTGTTTACTTACGACACCGTTTGTACTTTGTCCATCTGCACAGATCTACTGCGCCGTCGTGGTGTACTCGCATGCACAGAAACTCCGTGAAGAAAACATCCCCCCGCCATACTCCCAGTTCGAAGATTCAACAAACCCTGTATAGTGTGGATATAACAAAGCCAGTTTAGACATTCATATGTATATCGCACGGTATAAACAAAATGTAAATGTGAAATTGCAATAAACTAGATGGCTAAAGCCTAAAGACTTTTGCAATGTGGAACAGACTGTATCTACGGTAGGCCTTGTTTATTGACTTTTAAAGCATTGTGTGTAACAAGAAGTTTGGATTGGGATTTCTCAACACGGTTTTACAAAAACCCCTTGGTGAGCCTCAGATCTTTGTAAGCGCGGTGTACGACATTTATGACAGCCTCTACTTTATACTTCGGCGATCCGGACTTCTGACAGCTACAGGGCTTTAGATCGTCGGTGAGTACACGTAAACAAGCTATGTATGGTATAGTGAAAACATAATTCATACAGCTCACTCAAATATCTGCAGAATTATTTTACATTATCAACTGTTTTGACGATTGGTCAATCCGTCCTCGTTGCTACTCGTTCAAATACACAATCTCTGACTTGTGACTCTATGCTGAGTTATTTTGAAGATGCTAAGGTGTTCATAGAAAATTGTCTTCACTAGTAATACTAATAGTTCAGAAATAGACAATTAGTTATCTTATACAAGGATTATGTGACTCGTTGTTTCCTTGTGTGACGTCAATGACAGCAAGGACAGTATAGATTTTCTGGCTCTTGGTGTTGTATTAGACACCTGTTACACCTAATACTATGTGCTACTCCGTAAAGCACAATAAATAGTAAACTTTATGATCTCAACACATTCAAAATACGTTTCTGAATCCCTTTCCAACGACTATACTACAGTAGCTACACTCGGTATTAACTGAGAATAATGTACTACGCCGTTGTTGTGTATAACTTTACCGATTACCAATTACAACAGTCTCACAACACCATCTGGAAGTGGATTAACGTGTTAAATCGTACTTTAAGAGACCAGTTGACCAGTAAAATAAAGATGTAACAGGTGCCCCCCTCCCCAATTCCGTGATCTAACGAAACACGGTTGTGTGTTTAGAGTCCTTCATTTCTTTACGGTTCACTTGTTTTCAAAACATGGCTGTTCGTTCTTACTTTTCACGTAGTGTAATGGTACACTGTGTTATGGCGCATGGATGCCACTTCTACAAATAAGAAGGAACGTAGAAATAACAAATGGCTAAGTTAAGTATTATCATAAAATTACAAATAGTAACGTTTGAATGGCCTATGACGTTACAGATCGGCCTGCATGCACACCTTGATCATTTGCATGTTTGCCCAATGACAAACTAGTCAGACCAGTTTTCGACATTTCCGAGTAATTAAATATAATTGAGGACAGGTCTTGTTTACAATCCCTGTGCAGGTTTAGAGATAAAACATTTCTAAACATGAAAATACTGTGTTCGTGTGTCACTGTCTAGTATGAGGCAGCTACAAAATGGCACGGGAACCTAGGTATTTTTGTGTGATTGTATGTTGTCACCTGCGTGTAGGTAGGGCTTTAGAGGATATGGCGACTGGACACAGACAAAGGATAGTTGTCAAGCCACACACGTACAACATGGGGGCGTGCATGGGGAGTTTCAATATCCATATGTAATCCACTTGTTGGACGTAGGTGAGCGATTTTTTAGATTGCCACAGCCACAATTTTGCTTCCTTTTCTTTCGGGTCATTATAGAACATGTGTCAACCCAAAGCAGCTAAAGTATTGTTTCTTTTTTATATCCGGTCGCACGCCTCAGTGGTCTAACGTATCAAACCACTTTTCATTATTTTGAAGAGTTTTGTCCATGAAATTTAACCCTTGTCCTGGTGGCATTTTTACACAGTATTTTTCAATGTAATTTCATGTCTTGATTAGGTCTTGGACCCCCAACTGTTCTTTGCCCTGCGGTGGCATAGTTACTAGTACTTCCGCATTCATTGCGTTTCATTGCAGTGTGATGCGTTGTATGAGAAATACTCCCATATCGTACCTATACAGAGTGATATAGAGGGTACTGTATGTGCAAAACAACAATTGTTGGGCTCCCCAGGACAAGTTACGTTGTAGTTTCACAGATGATCTCACACAACATGAACTATTTGATTTTTGAATTGATACATATGTTTTCATAATCTGTACAGAAAGGATCCTGACATATCGTTGACTATTTGAAGCTGCCCCCCTCCCACATTACCCACCATGGTACAGATCAGCCGCTGTTGTGGCCTGTGGACCATCCCTGTTGGCTGCATGGCGACAGCTGCAGGGTACTCGGTAAGTGTGTTGTCTTAAATAGCTGATCTTATTGATCACTCGACATTGTATCATACTAAGTACTTCAAGCTACAGGATTATCATAATCACAGAGCACAAGTTTGGGTTGACTCGTTTTCAATTTGTATGTCTCCAGCATTAGTTGTGGGTCGAACAAGATTGCCTCCTCCAATTACAATTCAATCAATTGATAATTTAGACCAATATATAGTCCTAATTGTAGTAAAAACTGTTATAGTCGTGTAACTCTAGTTACAGACTAAAATACAACATAAAATACATTTCTCTTAAACTTTATATACCTACACCATTGCGTGCCGGTACACGCTCTAACGTTGTTGGATGTTGAAAACCCTTAAGTTCTGGATCTGTATACATATTATTTTACCTACTCTGTGTGTATGTTTTTTAACCACAGATATTTGCCTTGATTGGGATCATCTTGTGCATCGCAAAGCTTGCAAACCTGTCTTATCTCACCGGATACACTTACGATAACAGTAAGTTTATATTCGCAATTTTGTCTTGAATTTTAAACTTCTATGAAAAGCTTCCAAGATGTAACCGTGGAGCGAGGTTTGGGCCAATTTCTAGTGCTCCATTGTCATCATTGGTTTACGTGACATGCTAACAGCCCACCACTACCTCATTGACTACAATGTCTGAAACAGAAAATGAGCTTTCAAAACTTTTCGATAAAGTTTTAATGTCATAAAGGACGGCGAAGTATCATGGCATGACACTCCGCTATCAGTAATGAGAGCAAAATAATTGAAAATGCTTGTACTAAGTTGTAGCTCTTGACTCCACCCGCCGTTTTAGGCCTTTCAAGCTCAAACGCCGACGCAGACGACAACATAACCTAATCTGACCGTACTCTGTTGAATGTTTAGAGCCTGATGCTTGAACTAGTAATGTTTGGATGGCAGTGATATCTGACTAGCGCCATTCTCTGTTGTTCCAGGTCTGACGTACGTGGGGTTAGCTCTGAATGTCGCGCTACTTCTGCTCTGCAACCTGCTGTTCCTGGGCGTGGTCAGAGTAAGACTCCCGTTACGTCATCATGATATTTTTGGTAAACGGGGGTACAAAACTGCTAACAGTAACACGAAACAATTCTTTTACTTCCTATTATTGTTCCTTGCTTGATGCCTATTTTGTTATGATCAATTTACCTAAAATAACACGGCTAGTACGGTATGTGACTGAACATAGAGGCAAAAGCAAAATGTAGATCTACGACTTTCATCTATGATTTATGATTTCTAGTAAACGTTTTACTAGTTATTCATATTCAACTGCGAACGCATGCAAAGTCTGTAGTAAAGTAGTGAAATAGACTGCAAAATATTATATAAACAGATATATTGTGATATCGTGGACAGTTGTTATTAACTATTGAAAGATTTACGAGTTTTCATGTGATTTCAGAAAAATGCAAGCCTGTGTTTCGCCTGGGTGGCGGGCATGGCGCTCTGGGCATGCGCGAACATGTCAGTGGCTGTCCTGACTACAGACCAGGATATAGACCTGATCAACTCGGTACGTAACTCTTCTGTAGAGGACAAAAGAGACTCGGCAGCTAACTAAAATATGTTTGGTAATGCTAAGGTCACATTTCCGAACCGGGGCCCGAATGGGCTGTCTGCATAAAGGCGCGGTCACATTTCCCAACCCGGGGCCCGGCCGGACAGTCGTTTGGAACGAAAATTATGATATAAGATAGCAAAACACAAAAAAAGTTTTAGAAAATTAACTATAAGCACTATTTGTGTATACCCTTGATACAAATTGTTTATTTTTCTCTCACGCAAACAACCCGGGCGGGCTCCGGCTTGCAAATGTGACCGTGCCGTAAACGACAACTTGACAATTCAATCAAGAATTTAACACAAATAGTACTTATGATTAGTTTCTAAACATATGTTGTTGCAGGAAGGTGCTATTGCCAAGGATGCAGGGCCAATTTCTAACGTCCACGCCGGTATGATTGCAACTTGGATACTGGTGGTATCAGAGCTACTTCTGTTGGTACGGTCCTCTCTTTCTTATGGTTAACCGGTTGTACTAACTAGGACCAGGGGGGGAAATGATACTATCCCATCATCCTTTGCAATACACATCCCACAACACGTGTCCCAGATGGCTGACTGTCAGCACCAGGCATATAGTCTTGTCATGTTTCCTTTAAAAGTGCAGCAATGGCAACAATTTGACCAGTAATTTTTGGTTCTTTAAATTATCAAAGGACTCAAGTAGTGTATGAGGCTATCTGACTTTTGTAACTTATGTACAACTTCTTACATTGTGTCTTAAACATTTATGCAAACATTTGCTTCAAAAATGGTGCTCAAACTTCACCAAACTAAAGTGCTTTTCTACAAACTCTGTTGATTGGTGATATTATACATCTTGTGTATCAGAAAACCCCAAATGCACCAAAAAGCACTCATGGGAAACGGAAGAAAATTGCATTTGTTGATGATTATTACATAAATAATATCAAATATAATATTTTCTTCTGTTTCCCATGAGTGCTTTTTGGTGCATTTGGGGTTTTCTGATGCAGAAGATGTATAATATCACCAATCAACAGAGTTTGTAGAAAAGCACTTTAGTTTGGTGAAGTTTGAGCACCATTTTTGAAGCAAATGTTTGCATAAATGTTTAAGACACAATGTAAGAAGTTGTACGTAAGTTACAAAAGTCAGATAGCCTCATACACTACTTGAGTCCTTTGATAATTCAAAGAACCAAAAATTACTGGTCAAATTGTTGCCATTGCTGCACTTTTAAAGGAAACATGACAAGACTATATGCCTGGTGCTGACAGACAGCCATCTGGGACACGTGTTGTGGGATGTGTATTGCAAAGGATGATGGGATAGTATCATTTCCCCCCCTGAACTAGGACGTTATCATACTACTCCATATCATACTTGTCATTATGCCCTTAAGCTTGTACAATTCTTTACATTGCCGCTCATCTATTTTACATTTGTTGATAGGATCATAGGAAAGACCCACACCATATGCATATATATCGATCCTTGTATTACCAACCAAGTATGAAAAGCTGACCAGCCAAATTCTGAAGAAAATATGCTCTTGCTGTGCAAGCAGCACCTAGCGAAATGAGTCCTAACTACAGACATACTAGTATTCCAGGACCAACCTCACAAAAACATAGCGCTATATGTGGTAATTCCCACTATCGGCTTGGTGGAAAAGAATCATGTATTCATGCTAATAAATTACTGCACTTTGTCACTCTTATCTTAGATATACTGCGGCCTTGTTGTCCACACGTATGCGCAGAGACTTTCCAGAGAGCGTATCTTTCGTGAGCTATCGGCCACACGGTCCTCAGCCGAGCACAATCCAGGTAGGCTTAACGTTTATGAAAACTGAAATTAAAATAGCAGAAAGGATATTCTGATTTGTGACTGTCCAAGTATGTTTTTATTTGTTGGAAATAATAAACAGTTATGTCTATCAAACATTCAAAAAATTCCGTTGCTTTACTTTGTGCCTTTTCTGTTGCGTTTTTGTATTCAGATAGTCCACAAAAGTGAGATATTCTAGAAAAATCAATCCTCCTACCGCAGCATTCAGTATCAGCATGTCCTCAGAATATTCCAGGAAAATTAGAAACAGTGTCTGCTGTTCTTGTTCACTGAATAAAGGGCACGTCTGTGCCTTGGGGGTTCGATGATTGAACGCACTGATCAAATAACAAGCGGTAGCTATACATCTACATCTGCTATGTGCGTAGAATGCTAACCGACGTGATCCCGATGTATTCCTTATATAAGTCCCGTGTATGTTATATAACTCAAGTGCACTGGAAGGCAAGTTAAGTACATTAGAGGAGAAGGTATAAGTGTATGAGTTGACAAGGAAATTACTTTACTAATACTGGTATCCACATTAATGTTTTTTTCGTGTTAAATGTTTTTCAGAAAACGTATCTTACGGCATGGATCTTCAGCCTGTCATGGGGACGCCTCTGTACGCCTACTCATAAAGAGAAAAAGCAATCCACAGACACATCTTCTAATCCTTGCTACATGTACATACTATCAATTTCAACAGCAGTGATTATGAGTATTAGCACACAGATATGTAAGCTTAGCTTTGACTGACCCAGGGGCAGTTTTTGTGGATTTCGTCATTTGACTAGTTCCTGACAAAGAATATCTCTCACTATATATATTATACGTTTTGTAACATTGCGATGAAAAGTACATCACAGGTCTATTATAGCCATGATTCTTCAGTGACGCCGTGTTAAAAGTAAAAGAGTACAATTTAGCTGACCTGTTTTATCAAGGCTTTCAGGACTGTGCAGTAAAGCAAAGCTATAGCATCTAGTCAAGACGAATTTTGTATTAGTGTATGCTACGTACGCCCATCGTTTTTGTACATGGTCAATAGCGCGTGTATTCGTCGCGCCTGTGCATTTTGTAAAGATAGTCAGGGACGAACCATTGAGGTAAGATCGTACCCTGTGTGTATAGAGGGAGACAGGGGTGTATAGATAGTTTTTGATATTTCATATGGACGACTGTCTGTTCTTTTACTGCTTATTCTACAGTACACGTTTTGGTGGCATGGCATTATTTCTCATTCCGTGCCTTATTTTAGGGTCATCCTTGTCAATTCCTAACAAAAACTTTAACACTTTAAATTACATGCTTTTTAAGCTAATTAACCTGTCTATCTTTCCTTCTCCACATGTTCCAAAATATATTCGTACCCTGTGAAAATTATCAGTTCCAATGTTTCTATATTAGATTATCAGTCCTAATGTTCCTATATTTGATTCATCAGTTCTTATGTTCCTATTTATATTAGATTATCAGCCCTAATGCTCCTGTATCAGATGGGATATGACGTTGACCGGTACATTTTTATGCCAAACAGCACCCCATACACAGACATACCAGAAAAACAAACGGTATACATGTTGGTGGATGACAACTGCTAGCACCGTAAATGTGGCTGAGTCGCCCAATCAGCAATGTTCCTCAGCTTCTTGACTTTTTCCTATTCTATTCTGCTGATACACTAAACATTTTTATCAATACTTTATCAAATTTCCTCGGGAGAAGTTATTGGAATTCTTGATATTACAGGATCAGTGTCTTAGAGCAAGGGCGATGCATTACTTGAAAGTAATGAGACACGGCCCTACCGCTGTAGCCAAGGACATGATAAAACGTCCTTGCTGTAGCTGATACAACCAATTGTAAACTTTGATTTCTGCCCAACCCTACCGTTATCTTCACTGGTCTGTCCCCCGCCATTTAGAGAACATTGCCGTCCTGTGACAACGTATATTACACCGCCAAATTGAGTTATTCAGAATGGCTCTGTAACCACGTTCCACACGTATGGATACCAGGTTATTAATGCAATCTACCAGACCCGACAAATCACACACGTTGGAGCGCAGTAGTGTGGAATTCATAAGGCCACACCAAGTAAATTTTATGGATGACGTCCTTTGGAGACCCTAAATCTAATGCGAGAGGGCGAAAAAAAAACAAGAAGGGCCCTAAAAACAAGATGCCTAGATTAGAAATATACTAAGAGACGACAAATGTTAGGACACAAATTGAATGAGGTGACACAGTGTAATAAGCAAGAAGTCTTTTATTCATCATCAAAACAACAATAAATCAGGTGGAACAGAGGACAGTGAAAAATTTTCTGTTATGACAGGATGGTCCTGTCAATAGACACTTTCTTCGCGTTACGGGTTTCACGTCAATCTGCCGTGACTCTTTGGTCATAGTTACAGGAAGCAGGTTTTCTTGTTTTTTTTCTAGGAAGAGGCCAAAATCAATGCGCGCGCGGACGTCATCCATAAAATTTACTTGGTGTGGCCTAACAGGGGAGTTCGCTTCGAGGTACCAATCAAAGATTGACTACTTGTATTTTATGCAGGAAGTTATACAAATAACATCACCATGAAAAAAAAAGCTTCGATAGACACACGAATGCATCTGGTAAAGATGACAATAAAATAATATACGACAGAAACGTTAACATATCTGAAGAGTGTAAGCTTAGATGGACATTTAAAAAAGATACTAAAGCACTAGTGTATACGTTAGCCATTATATTCACATAGACGGCAATATTTCAATGATTATATGCTAATGAGAGTCCAATATTTTCTCCCCAAGCCAACACCCCTACAAAGCTCAGCCGATGGACCATCCCAACATCGATCTATCTCCCCACGAGATTCCCTCAGCCGTTGGCCTGGTTTTCCTGCCAATTTTGCGCCGGCGACATTTTTGCCTCCAGTCTTTGAGGCGAAAAGTCGTCGCCATGGCGATACTGAGTACTTGTTGCGGGTGCTGCAACGTTCGAACAGGCTCCATGGTCACGGCTGTGGTGATGCTGGTGAGTTTTCTAATCTACCTTCCCGCCAAACCGTGATGTGAATGTTTAGATCACAGGGCTTGCCGTATGTATGATTCTGTAGCCGCACATAGTAAAAGGGGAATGGAAAAAATGGCTGTAAGGTGCTCTTGATTTCTTGAGGAATATTTTGATTTGACATCTACCTTTCAAACATTTTCACGACAGTTTTTGACGACAGTACTTCTTTCTAAATGCATATACTCTGCCTTTTGATTTGTGGTGCGAAAAAGTTATGTTTCACACTTCTATGATTTATCATTTTTTGCGCCAGCCACTTGTATCAGGGAGTGCAGTCCACTACTGCAACCCACACACACAAAATAGTGTGTAGCGGGAATACTTTGCCGAGATTATGTGCTTATCGAACAACAACATCCCCACCTAATCTACGTTTCATCAGATAACAGACAAGCGAAAGCAATGATGACCCATCAGTGCATGCGGCGAAAATGATGATGAGGGATCTACATGTACGCCATTACCTAGATTATACATACTCTCAGAGCAGATGTTTAGGCTTCGGATTAATTTTGGCTGTATTTTAGGCGTTTTTATCAGGTATTCTCTTTTTTTTGTACTGGCATCTTTTTAACGCTAGCCTCGGGTGGCAAATGGTAACTGTCTGGCAAATGTATACAGCCTGGCCAATCTGATATTGTCTTTGCAGCCACCGAAAGATCTGCTTGGAGATTGAATTATACATAGGGCGTTACAGACCTCACACAGCTAGTAATGATGGGGTTAGATGTTAAAGCTTGTCGACTCTGGCAGTGCTCCATGTAATATGGTAATCATGAGATGTAGGAATACTGAACCAACGCCGAAGAATCCCACACACTACCTGCTTACACCCCTCCTATTGTTTCTATGCTCTATGTTACATGTAATGTTGTATTTGATCATTTTGTGTAGGTGTGACACGCTATCAGCATACCTGCTACCTAGTGCACTCCTTGTATTGTCGCGTTACAATTTTGAATAATAATAATAATAAAATACACCCCTCCACAGTCAGGACAGGGTTGTGTGATCGATCTGTTGTGTCACGGTGTGTGACCTCTGTTTTTCAGTCGTCTCTGGGAGACGAGAAGTTATTAACGCGCGGCCTTGGATAACGGCGGGTTCGCAATTACATACTACAAGATAAATCAATGCGCTACTCCTTCGATAGCGTTTCTGCATATGCTATAAACACAACTGTACGCAAATGTGTTCGTCTAGTAGTCCATCGGTACTGTATTTACCGCTTTTCGCTATTCGATGCTGCATACACCAAAAATATTATAACAAATGCAATGTCATGATACTGCATTTCAAGTACTGTGTCTGAACTTAAAGTAACTGTCACTAGGATTTTCCCATATGCCAATCAGTTATATGTAGTTCTGACATGGGTCATGTTTTACAAGGACATGTAATGCCCGCCTTATATTTTTGGCTTCTAGTAGAGAAAGAAGCGCTCTCTCGACACCACGCATCAGATTTGATAATGCTGCACACAGCAAACACATCACGTACGCTTGGCAAAATATTCTATGACAGGTAGGGTGTCTGACACGTATATAATAAAGTCAAACGTGTGCAGCCGATGGTTCACATTACCAGCAGGAGCTTGTCATTACAACGTGTTAGTGGTATGATCTTCGTAGGTGCTCATATTCATGTACCATACAGTAAGTTGACGGCATTAGTAGACTTGCTGGTCACGACTGACTGCGGAAGCAATAGGGTAAAATGGGGTGTTTCTACCTCAATTTTTCTTCATTATGTTTCTTTTCCAAAGCTTAAGCCTGTATTAGACACTTATTGTTAGAAGATAAAACAGAGATGTTTTCAAATATAAATAGGCTATATATGATATATCATAAATTACGCACGAATCGTTCTAAATTCAAATATCTATTATGGAAAGAAAGAAAGCGGTGTATGGAAAGAAAAGATACAGTGTTTGTACTAACAGATGGAAGCTTACGATTCACGTAACGTATTCTTGATTATTTTATATAACTTGTAGCGCATGCAGTGAGCTGGCAGTTATCAGGGAGAGCTAGTTGATATGCACTTCAGGGTTACTCACCACACATTCCCCGGGCTCATTAAGATTCCTGATGACGACTATAACTCAGCAGGGTGTTAATCCTGACTGAACGTGCGGCTCTGGTGTCTTTATCAGTCATGACATTGGCTTCATGAATCAATGCGTGCACAGAAATATCCCAGTATTTGACACAATAATACATAATAAACTGAGAGCTGAGGCAGCAGCATAACACAATACAATATGTACATGTAGTTATGAGGAAAGAAATATCACCATATGATAACTGAATGTCAATGCACAGACCTTTTTGCAGATAGGTCTGAATTTCGTAATATGACCTTTGGAAAACGATCGGAAGAAAATTAAATCTTCTATCAGCCAGGCGTATTGATGTGTGACGCACCGATCACCTCTGGTCTCCCCTCTCTGAGGCTTGTATTACATGCCAGACATGTTGACACCCTGCCGGACTTCCAATCAGCTTAACGTCAACCCGCCGGTACATGATCAGACCCAATTACTGTCGACTCTCAGGCATCTGGCTGGGTGTTACAGTAGCAGCATCCAGGCTAGGGAGCGTCTGAAATTTGTGGTTTTGGCACGGGAAAGTATAGAACAAAAACGAATATGTTTTGCCACTTTTTTTGGTAATAACTTATATGGTATATATTGTTGAAATTATATATTGTTGAAAATGACTGAAATTTGTGGTTTTGGCGCGGGGAAGTATAGAACAAAACCGAATAAGTTTTGCCACTTTATTTGGCAAACGTTACATGGTGTATATTGTAAATGTAGCAGAAATAACTGCAAGCAGACGTGTGACTTTGCTTTGGAATTCGCATGTCGCTGCTACGTGTTACGTGTTTTCACTGGAATGATGAGGTGATTCATAAAAGAGGCAAACATAACACTTGAAATATACCTGGGAAAAGAACAAATACCGGATATCTGCTTAGAGATTAGCAGGTTCTTATATGAAATTTCTTCTTGCCAAATAATTTGCTATTCAACAAATGATGGCTATTTTTGTGGACAAATGAAAATCAGAAATACAAACAATTTGTTATGAGTAACACCGTCGTTCTGGTCCTCATATTCCCTACACAGATAGTATGTGGGCTGGATCTGGGAGTTAGATTCAGCTACCCGATGAATGGAATCGAAAGTAAGTTTTGTAATTCTGTTGCTTAAGATGTTACTGCCATTGTTATTCATTCGGATTCATGCACACCGTACTTCTAATGCTAGGGTGACTTGTAGAGATCCTTTTCCCAATTAATCATACATCACGATCCTAAATTTCTTTAACCTGTCGGATCTTTAGTGTATTGCATCAGTCCTCTGGGATTGTAAACTCGTATCTATGCAACCAGTAGTAACAGCATCTAAAACCACCATCTTTGGCCTAATGGCCTTTTACAGCTATAGTGTTATGGTACGTTGCTAATATCTCCCTTTTGTATTTTACAGCCAAATACACTGGGGTATTCATGGATGGGATTTTTGCACTCTTGTGCATTTTTCTCATCGTGGGCGTGGCGGTGGTAAGACTAGAACTTACTGTGCGTGCATGTGGAATATCAAACAGGGCACAAAGCTCATATTGCTACAAAACAGAACTTTACTGTCTACATCTAACTACTGCATGAGTATGTATTAGAAACATTTCAGTTATTAACAGGACGTTAGTTGCCTGATTGTTGTACATGTTTAGAATATCAGAACAAGCTATAAGAGGTCCTAGTGTATCAGTCTTCCGCCTTAACATTAACTTCAAGAGATTCATAAGATGAGGCACATAATTAAAATAACTATCATGTACCAATGTGCCGAGTTGTAAAATGATAGTGATAATTGTTACGATAACATAATAAACAATTGTATATGATACAATTGTAACGTATTGGCAATCTGTACACCAATACTAGCTGGAAACTACTCTGCTATATAAACATACTGTTTGTTTGTTTGTTTGTTTGTTTGTTTCTTTGTTGTTGTTTAGAACAATAGATACCTGTGTCTGGCCTGGGTGATTGGTGCCATCATCTACCTGGTGGGAGACATGCTCCTGTGCATCGTTATAACCGTGACCATGTTTGTAGCCAAAAACGCCATGGTCAGTACTAGTTTCATGTATGTACCAGTCACAATTGATCTTCATCTGTCAACGACATTGTCAGAGATAGAAGGACTGTAACCATGGTAGAATTTACCGGAAAATGGAACTGCAGATTCGCCTCCATTTCAAGAGTCAGTCTTCGAATTTTTGAGAGAACCTACGACATTTAGAATAGTTAGAGCCCGTGTACATTAGAGGAAGAGAATAGATGCAATTTGCCAATGTTATTGTAAGCATGAGGTTAGAGTCCATGGGTATTTTGGAATCTAAATTATGATTGCCGTTGAGATGATTGACATAACATGTACAATACTTCTCTGTTTCACCAGGATGACTTCGTCACTGTCCCTCCAAACACCATAGCTACACCTGACGCTGAGTTGTTCGACTTTGGCCTTAACATGGCCATTGTGATCACCATAGCGGTTGTCTGGGTGGTGTTCTTGGTGGTGGCTTGTATTAACGTGAGTGTACAGCTAGCTTTCATGATCAACTGCTTAGTTTTGTTCTATCGCGCAATGTATACTGTACCATCGGTGTGCTTATCCATTCTAGTCACAGATACAATGTTATAATTAAGGGTACAGTAATAACTACATTAACGATCATGTACTGTAGAATAGTATTAATAAGAATGTATGTGAAATCCAAACTCATCTATGCAGTACATGCCATATAAGGCATTAATAAATCGACCATATTAAGCCAGAATCTATTTACGCTTGCACAACTGGGAATACCCTGAAATATTCTTTTGCCAAATGTGATACTTTACACATTGGAGTCATCCGAAAAATAGTTTCATCAGGTTGGTAAAGCATAGGATACGGGAGTTTTATGTTACAGAACCAAGTAATTAGACTGAGCTTGCTTACGTTTTGGTGTCTTCCCTTCCTCGGAGCTACTGACTGGAGTTCTGCTTCTCGCCGCTATATGTAGCCGGTGTAGGTGGCGCTTTTTGCGGCGAGAACACTATCCCAAACGTGGCTGAGTCTGTACACCCCCCCCCTTTCCCGGTTAATCACTGGGGTCTACTTCCCTATCCAGACTGGTTCTCCTGCTGTCTTTTCTGTCTATGACCTTGGAACCCTCCCTGTCTAAAACTGGCACAGTTGCTTGAGTAGCTCTGAGGAAGGTGTCTGATAGACACCAAAATGTAAGCAAGGTCTAACTTGGTTGTGTAAAAGAAAACGCCTGTATCCTACATTGGAGTCATGTTCTTTATCATACGTATTATGTGCGTAGATTTACTGCATCCTGGTGGTATATTCCCACATCCAAAACCTGCGAGAGAGAGACCAGGTGGACGATCAGCCGGGCGGACCTCCTCCTGCATACGAGCCTGTAGCTCAGGGCTACAGCCTTGAAGTAAGCTTTCCGTACTAGAACAAACAAAAAACAAACAAACAAACAAACAAAACACACAACCATGCCTATCTAGCACGCATAAACACATTTCCGACCGGGCAGCTAGTACATGTGGTAGATGTCCAGGGCCCTGATGAAACAATGGTAATGGTGGTGAGGTGATGTGAGCTGTATTTAACTTTGTCTGAAAACGGTGAGAAAAGCTAAATAAACGGAGATGTGCGCCAGTAACAGGTGTAGAAAGCGGACGAGAGGATGTGCAGATGTATGTATGACGGAACACCACGAACCGATTTTGTTTAACTGTAACGCATTTCTGTGTCTGCATGGTCGAAGAATTAGTGTGAATGTCATTTTCAGTGTTGCATTTAGTGCTACATTTTAAGTGACATTTTTAGTGCTACAGACATTCAGTAATACATTTTCAACTTACAGGCTGTTAAGGTGGAGACCGAGCCTCGCGTGAACCGAAAAGACACCCCGGCAACATCATCAACGTTGATCACCTCCGCCTGAAGACGTTCCTCTGTGCCAAGCTGAGACACTGAATCTCCATGTCACTCGCTCTACCAAGTTCATTGGTGCCTAGCTGATGTGATACGCCGAAGGGCGGTTATACCAGCTATAGCGATACAGTTACAGTTACAGATAGCCCTCGGGCAAGATGATATTTTGAAAAGTACAACGTTAACCACACCATGCTAATTAACCGGCAAGTACAGGGACAGGGAGGATTTCAAAAACAAGATCTTTTACAGTAATAGAAGTTGATACATTTGTACGGATTTGGTCCGATGAGCTTTCTTGAAGACAAAGTGCCATAAGATTCAGGTGAACTACTACGTACTGAGTCGCTATTCATGTTGTGTTGTTGATGCAAATGTCATGCGTTTGCTATTGATGTTATCAATGCATACTACGTTCATCTCCAAGTGATGTAATTTCACAATTTGATAAAGAAGCCAACAATATCACTATTTACGCTACTTATGTTTAAATGTTTAAATCACTTCCATATAGTACATTGATCATAAGATAGATATGTACTTCGCCACGTACTTGTACCTATTGCCTTCTCACAGCAGTGCAGATGTATCTGTGGTATGTATAAAGTACATGCTCTACTATAATCAAGATACGTGACTGTTTTGTAGACTGTATTGGCTGCTTATGTATTGATATGTGTTAAGTCGTAATCTACTGTAAATTAGAGCAATGTAAACTATAATATCAGAAAATACGCTACGTGTACGTGTGTCACTTTATAATGTTGTGGTCAGCTGTAGTAAATTTAACATTTACTCGAGAATACAGGTAAAACATATCAATAAAATAATTACTTGACCGTGTATACATCACTGTTTATTTTTTAACGTTGATCTGAATATTACAGGACAATTTACTGTATGACAAAGATTACATTTTGAAGAGAGTGTGACCGATCGACCTGACATTAAAACAAGCATAAAAGCCATACAGGTAAATTTTTCCAATTCAGATGCTTCGTACAGTACAAGTACGTTTTGTCATCCATTAGATATGGGCATACAATGCAGATGCTTCAAAACGACATATACGGAATTGGTATCTCTGTTTTTTATACGGTACGGTCTAATAATGATACATAAGATTTTCTGATCACAACTGAGCACTTGAGATCACAACGTTAACATCATCCAAGATTCTGTTTACAAGAAGCGGAGAACAACAACGTAGCAAATGAGTCTCTTATTTTATGCTTTAGCTTGATGAAATCTTTGAGTGCAATGGTCATTACTCGGGCACAAGCAGACGGTTACGTTTTAATTCCCATGTTCTTGCCGACTGTTTCCAATGTCAATATTTACGAAACAACTTGACAGACGGAACATTTCCACGTCGCCGTACAACACACGCCAACACACGGTCCGAACAGCGGTGACTGTGGCGCTTCTTCACTGCCAGAAGAGTCCTCCTTCTCTCGCCACTCTACCGAGATTTAGCAGATCAAGGTAGATGTTTGAGTTGGGTTTTTTCCACTCACCATCTGTTGAAAAATAACGTCAATAATGGTTGTTGGTAGTGTTATTTTATTGTCACCTGTGCAAGGAACAGTGCAACTGGTCATGGATAGTCCTCTGTAAGGTTAAAATCGTAAAGCACATAATTCTGCTGTATTTATGCATTTTGTGAGTATTGGGCAAATAATTGGTGTGAGCGCCGTATGCACAGTGGTGTGAATGAACAAAAAACATGTTGGACACATTCTAATAGGAATCTATTATATATGTAAGAGGCACAGGGAACTGAAATGTGGATCATTGTATGCGTGAACATGTAACGTCAGTTAACTATATAAAATGATCTCCCCAATATATACATCCCTTCGCAAGTACATACATACCTCAGTAGCCTGGTAGCGATCCTGGCCTTTCATCTTGTTGCGCAAGTTCTGATAGTGAGAGAGGACCACGATGATGCAGTATATCTACGGGAAGAAAACAAAGCAGTAATCATAACCCAGTCTTAAGCTTGCAGGAAATGCGTGTATCTGTACAATGTCAATATGTAGGCTAATTCTATGAAAAAAAGACGGAGTAGCTAGAAAAACAAGCTCTTTTGTAATATCATTCAAACTAGAAAACATTTGCAAAGCAAATACATAATTTTTACCTTCGCATATGGTCTGCTCTGTTAATTCGTATTCAAACACATTTATATATATGGTCAGACAGGAGTCTAAATCCCTGTTGCTATAAAATTGCAACATGATGCAGCCCAACACTAGTTACCATGGTGACAGACATCTGGTTCAGGTCATTGACCTTATTAGGAGGAGAAGAAGAAGAAGAGGAAACAGAGCATAAACAATGTTTTCCTTCGGTAAACATATTGATACAGATCATCTGATATAGACACAGTGCTTACCACCAGGGCAGTGACGATGCCCATGATGATCCATGGAATGGCCAGCCCCACTGTACGGAACTGTTCATATGTGGAGAGACGAAAATGTATCAGAAGACGAAACATTTCTACAACTCTCATGCAATCATCATCAATTCTTCCTCTCCTCATACACAAGTGCGATAGTTTCGTCTCCTGGTTATTACTTGTTATGACACAAAAGTCAGGTACAACATTTTGCCTAGTAATCTAAGTATTGAAGATTTCGTCTCTCTTTTTAAAACAACTGAACATAATTTTTCAATTTTGTGGTCATTAGTGTCAGTCATGAGATGGTTGAATATATACTTTTTGTTCTACCTTTACACATTTTGCAATATCATGCAGTTTACAATCAAGTGCAAGGTGCATTTCATCTTCTACACTATCACAGTGCAATGAAACTTTTTTATAATTCGTGGTAAACCCACCTGTTCCTCCTGGGAGCCTTGTTCAGGTTTGTTCTGGACAGGGGCCATTGTGTATTGTACAGAGATAACCACCTGCACGATGACGTAGGTGATGGCGTAAGGAACCCACGCCAAGCACAGCCATTTGTTGTCCTGAAAAAAAAAAAAAATCTGATTCCTGAAACTATTACTATGGATAGGAAAATATAACTGTTAGTTTACTGTCAGTTTCAATTTTTGTAAGGCAGCCATCATTGACATAAACTGTGTAAGCAACCTATCAAAGACGGATTGACAGTTACTTCACGTTCTGTGCTACTCCCGACTTTATACGATGTGGAATTAGGAAGAACGTTTTGAAAAACATCTTCAGCTCTTTTTCTTAGTCATGCTTCTTTTGATCAGTTGTATCTGAAGATGAAAGGCAAAACTGCGTTCACGCTCGTCTATCATGTCGATCTAAAACGGCGAACATCCGGGGTACAGACGATGTTATTTGAATTTGTTACAGTTGAGAATAATCACGAGAAAGATGCAATCGACATCAACAACGGTCTCATCTACTGGGACCTTCCCGCCCGAGAGGTTCCCTGGCTGGGTAGTGACGTGAGTGGAGGTCGACCAGGGGTCCTCGCCTGATCAATTATAGCGGCGGATTGAATGCTCTACTGGGCACGAAGCAAGGGAAATACGTGAGACGAATGGCATGAAAATGCACGTAAGATGCGTGATCGTGGTACAGATGAAACGGTTCACTTGACGTTCGCTTCGTTTCATTTCAAACGTTTTTAATTCTTAATCTCTGTGATGTGAAGGTAGCACACTTGATGTGACAACCTATTTCTGTAAGTCACCGCCTGAACCGATCGGCCATGTACTGACGATTGATGTTGATGTAGTGAAAGACCATGGTTTCAACTATTCATTGCTTTGTGTTGAAGGAAAGTACATGTGCATGCAATAACACCACGGAAAAAATAAAACAATTCCTGAAATGTGGAAGGTAAATGTAGGAATCTACTCACAGCCATGTATGCTTCTGGCATTAATGATATTTGTATGAAATAAACAGTAAACCTATGGGTATCCATCCACTCATCTGCATAATCCCGAGACCTCACTGACCTCTTAAATTTCTAAATGCTTTGAAATTGTTACACATGGTATAGACATGCACGACGCAAGGCGATTGTAGCTACCTTTGCGGCTCCCACGATCAGCAGAATACAGAAGATGACGAAGATGAGGTCGAAGACAATACCGCTATACGCCGCTGCAAAGCGAAAACAAAAACTGGAAGTTATATACATATACGAGTATATGAATATAAACAGCATGTTTGAATCAATGAAGAATCTTTTCTCCTATAAATTAATATATAACGAATGATATTTTGATATGAAATCCAGCCAGTCATTTTTTGACATACAAAAATCAAGGTAAATTACTTTACATTATAAAAGGTGATAAATTCAAGATTGTTTTTTTGTGTGTCTACTGAAAGGTGAACACTGGAGAACAAACTCATGCTCGTACCTTCCACCATGTAAGCCTCGCCCGGGCATTGTTCATTTTTTCTTTCGTCCGAGTTGGACTTTTGCTGATAACATTGTGATGGTTTAGTTTTTCCGCCACCAGCTTCAGGAGAACCCAGCGCTGTAAAATGAACAAATAGTCAGGAGCGTTCCTTTAACTTTAGTATTAGGGTCGTGTTGCGGAACGGTAGAGTCTTCGACTCGGAATCAATAGGTCCCGGGTTCGAGTCCTGACACGCCACCGATCTTGTGCCCTTGGCAAAGGCATAGTATTACACGACTTTCCTCAGTTCGCTCAGGTGAAAATGAGTATTGTATTGTGTTGGTGGCGGCATTAATATAAGTTGAAAAAACTTGAGTGTGCCGTCACCACGTCTTGTGACTACATGTTGGAGTATGAAAAAACAACCTACAGTACTAGTACGTAGGTGAAGGTTAGATATATCCAGGTAATAAGATACGAAAAAAAAAGTTACTTAAGCTATAGCTACTGGATATGATTGTGGAAACGGTCAGACGTTCCATTGTCTTCACTGATTTGCATATCAATCAATAGTTCGTGCTTATACAACTTTTCTGACAATTATCCAGTGTCACTAACGAAAGGGAGTGGATGCTACCTGAAACGTTTGGCCGTTTCCAAAACCATATCTAGTTGCTTGTGTAACTGTTTTTCTTGGCGTATCGTACTAGTATATACTCCCTTAGACTCAACTGGTTACCGTCCTGGTTAGTTCACGTTCGCTCCGACAATCACTAGCTCCGACGTTAATTAACCAGGATAGTACCCAGACTAATACTATCCTCCATTTCTCTTCATCCCAGTGAAGCTTGTACTAAACTAGCTTAGATGTGACGTGGTTTAATCTTATATCCGAGGCTATATTGAAGCGGATGTATATATGAGAAACAATAATCATAATCTAGTTTCCCCATTTATAACCAAATATACCCGTCCACATGGTTAGGAACAACAGTGATGCAAAATCAACATAAAAACAAGATGGTAGGCCGAATCATTGCATTTGGCTTCAATTATTATGCCCAGGGGATTATGAATATACCATAAATTTACGCCCTCGTCAATATATATATGTAACGTTACACAGCGTAGTGCTAACATCACCTTTCCTCATGCTAAAACGACATTACACATACACACATTACACTAGTGTATTGGGATTTGCCTTGGTATCATAACATGCATCGAGACTGCAATAAAATAATCTTCTTCCCTGGTATGACATCAAATTCCCTGAGGATCTAGGTAACCTCCCACAACATGAGTATATAGGGTGAATACTGAACATTTGACATTTGGAAACCTTTATACAGTTGGCTTACAGATCGTAGTCGTTTGACGAACGACAGCCTTTTCTGTTGATTGTATCAGATGTATGGAAATCACATAGGGGAATACCGTTCTAAGAATGAACAGATTAAATTTAAGCAATCCTGCTTAAGCAAATCTGCACCAGAGACAAGGAAACACAGTCAGCACCAGGGACAGGGAAACACAGTCAGCACCGGGGACAGGGAAACACAGTCAGCACCAAGGACAGGGAAACACAGTCAGCACCATGGACAGGGAAGCACAGTCAGCACCAGGGACAAGGAAACACAGTCAGCACCAGGGATAGGGAAACACAGTCAGCACCAAGGACAGGGAAACACTGTCAGTACCAAGGACAGGGAAACACAGTCAGCACCATGGACAGGGAAACACAGTCAGCACCAAGGACAGGGAAACACAGTCAGCACCAAGGACAGGGAACACAGTCAGCACCAAGGACAGAGAAACACAGTCAGCACCAGGGACAGGGAAACACCGGCAGCAGCAGGGACAAGGAATCATACTTAGCATAAGGGATAGTGATCTGCAAAGTATCATATTGCATGAATACACAGCCATGTTTTGTTAAGTTCAAATGCTGCCCTGGTAACCTTTGGTTTAAATGCTGCTCTGGTAACCTTTGTCTGAGATTTGTGTCATATATTACAAAGCGGTTGCAAAACTATTGTTCTTACCGTCTTCATGCACAAGCATGCCAGTAGTGGCAAATCGCACGGCCAGATCTACCCCACTGACGATCTGAAAAGAATTACAGATACATTTTTATTGTATACGTTAATATTTACGTTATCACAGAAAATATTTTTGAGCATTTATCACATATACAGAGACCAGATATAGTGGTATTTTTTATAGGAATGCATGTTATAATTTCACATGGATTTCCCCTATCATGTGAAGTCTTTGGTGTTTAGAAAGCTACATAGCATAATAATGGAAAAGATGCAAAAAGTACAATAAATATAAATACAAGTCCCAGAATATGTAATATCAGTATGTCAGATACGTGCCACATAAATTCTGTCCTTCTAAAATGAGAGGTTTCTCTATAACAGTTTTGCTCATGAACGAATATGCACGCTGTATTATTGCTACTTAAATCTTTTGACTTGATGAAATAGTTTGATATTCTGAGAGTGTTACATGCCTTTGATAGAGATGGTTTAAAATGCAGGTCTCGTTCCGCACTTTAAGCCTGCGTACGCTTTATGTTTCCCGCGGGACTACAAAACTCTCCTCCGCACACATTTTAGCACCATCGACGTCTTCACGTCTGAAATGCTTTGCTTTATCTGGAGAATCTATTTACTTCTGTCCTTTCCGCAATTCTTCACTATGCGGCTGGATGAGCTGCCTATCGGGCTCTTGGCGCCATAACGCCTCTCTCTACGTCAATGCAAGGTTACCTAAGTCTGCTGGGAGGCATAGCAAGTGCATTGCAAACGTTCCTTGAATGTCTAATGGGTACGAAGAAAGGAGGGTCCAATGAGTCTAGGTAAGTGAGAAATTAGGAGGTAGGGAATTGGTCTGTGAATTGAAATTGACCGACCGGATGAAATACTCGGCCAGGTTGGATGGTTGCAGATTGGATGTAAGTTCTATATGACTCCCCCACCAAAAGGTGAAGCACATTAGATACAGACGCCTTTGTTTCACCTGATGCGGTACCATGGGAAAGATAGATCAAAACCCGCACAGCACCCATTAACACGTCTGTCTGAAATACCCTTCTTCAATGGCGAATTCTAATACAACACTATATAATATACATGTGTTTCAAGCATAATGTGGTACACATAGCTGAACTATTAGTTCAAACACTGATATGGCGACTACCCATCGGAGGCCAGAATATATAACAGCAGGTAGATGTAATACGAACCAGGAGTATGGCTGCCGTGGCGATGCATCCTGCTTTCAGGCTGCAGCAGCAGCAGCACGTGTTGATGATGGGCATGTCGCTGCGGCAGAAGATGGCCCTCTCCTCTCCGCCGATGTCTGATTCCTCGCAGACGTCTGACCGACCCACGCTCGAGTTAACTGACGACGTGACCAGCAGATTCTGCCACACCTCATATAGCTACCATCATTATATGGTTTGAAACTATATTATTCTGACCAGACGATTCATACCTCGTCCCCCGAATACCTGTCGCGCTCGCCGAGAGGAAGGCTATCCCCGAAGCCGGCCTACAAACGCTAGGTCCCGCCAGACGGCAGATGTGCCAACGTTCGCATCAGCAAGAAGGAGCCGCCATTGCTCTTTTATCAGCTCACGTCCCACCCGTTACCGACTATCTCACCTCAGCCGGAGCTCAGAACCGTGCGAATGTACATAAACTAAGGGACGGCAACGCACGTACTCGGCGGTAGTGACGCCAAAGAGTACTGCTGGACGCAAGTAAATTGCTTGCAAAGACGTAAATTGCTAAGCCATCGTAGGAACAGTTTCGAGCGCTGGGCCAGGTGACAGCAGTATACAGTTTTATGTACGAATTTGAGAAATGTTTCGTTTTCAACATAGCGGTAACTTCTGTTTTTGTTCAACGGTGCAAAATACTAGCATACGCGTCATCACCCGACAGTGTGTGTTTCCAACATGTATGGGGAAATTGAAAATTCGATAGAACATTTAATCATATAGCCATGCTCGATCGGCACACATATAACGCCACTGCTACTGAGCTTGATATCGGCTGCAACAGGCAAATTCACCAGACAAACAGGGATAAGTAAATGTTGAGATATAGCATCTAAACTACGATTTCATGAAAAAAGAATGAAAATATTTATATTGAAAATATTACTGACCCACGTTAAACCTGTACCATGTTGAAACAACGCACAATTTAGTCATATTCACGTATGAACTTTCTGAAAGTAACCACTGGTGCCCGTTGAATTTACGCCTCTGGCTCCTTACCCCTGTTTATTGCCATATTTTATTCAATATATTCATATACAAATTATGTTGAACCGTTGTTATCCACTTCTCAGTGTACATTAACACTGGTATGGATTTAAACAGCCATATATTCACCATGCATATATATGATTAACCGCTATACTACATGAAACGGTTTGTGGCCTCGGGTCATCGACCTCGCCGTGCCATTGAGTTAGCAAACGACTAAACTGATTCAAGTTGTTGTGAAGGCCCTTACTGTAGTCGTGGTGACTTACTTAGTAGAACGCGTAGGTTGACTCTAAACATCTTGTCTCATGCTAATATCGTGAAAACGTCAAGAATGGACACACAAGCTATACAATTTGAACGCGTCTTTGATTCAATAAAGGCATTAGAAAAGCAAAAAAACAACGGATATATGATTCACACGTCTCCATCGGTTATGATATCACTAACTGTTAGACATCATGTTATCAGTACCAAGCTCAAGAAGAAAGCCTTGAAAAATCAAAGCTGAGGCTTCTCTATATGCTGCCAAAGTTTGATCCGTGCAAGCAGAAATCTAATGGACAGTGTCACGCTGAAAGCACCACGAAACACTTTTAAGGCCGGCCCGGCGTGCTTTCATGTTTTAGCCATAAGAGGTACCGAACTTAGAGAACAAAGAGCCATGCTCGACCTAATGGATTACCATGTCCTGTTGGACAGACATGTAACATAGATGCAGTTGAAGGCTAAGTGTCATCATGAGCTAACTTAAAACCAACGCGTCGCACGATCTAGGCCTGAGTTCAAACAGTATTGTTGACAGAGCGCTCAAAAGCTATTAGGAAGACTAAGGTACGTACAATGCGTCCTTTAAGCTTTTCTAAAGGTGATGGCCTTACACCGTGTTACACCAGCCGGACATTCGGGAGTAAGTCAAAGGTTGTGTTTCGGGGGGTATTATTCAAGTTTAATTCAAATTCAATTCGCTTAAAGATACACGTGGCCTTAATCTGATCAGACCGTGCCCGAACGTCAGCCAAACGTGCACGTGGTCGGCTGGTGTTCGGCAGGGGGAAAGGTCGGCGGAAGGTCCTGAGTGTGTGACAGGGGCTTTACATAACGCCACTTTGTGCTATATTCTTCCGTCGATCATTCCAGGAAAAGATATTCTTCCGGCGATCATTCCAGGAAAACATATTCTTCCGACGATCATTCCATGAAAAGATATTCTTCCGGCGATCATTCCAGGAAAGATTAAAGCAGAAAGTTAACCCCGTTATCGATGTTCTTTGACATGTTCGATTACCGCTCACAAACATGATTTTACTTGACCTCAATTCGACTAAATGATATATTTTGATTAAATCAATGACCCCCTTTCTTCAATTCATTTACACTGTGACAATACGACACAAGAGGAATTAAATCGAAACAGGCATAGATCTGCCGCATTGCACATATCAAAAGTCAACACATGTACAATCATCTAGTAGTACGCATTTACGATGCAGTTATATATATAATTAATACAGTCTGGAAAGCAGATGAAGTTTTCTTTGCTGTAGGAATGACATTTCTGAACAATTAAGGTTTCTTTGTGTGATTCGAAAATCGTCTGTTGTTAGTAAAACTGCTTTTAAATACATTAACACAGCTGTCTAGCTTGTCTCTCATTATTATTCGTGTCGTGTTCCTAAGACTATAAGCTAGAAACGTACGAATCCAACTGTAAAGATGGAAATACAAGGTGCTAACACTCACAACAAAAGCCTTTATTATAACTTGTACAGCTAGATATCGGCAATACTAGAGCAATTCTGTGCAGTATCGTAAATTCAAAAGTCATCCTGTTTAAAGTCCGTATGATCTTACCCAGCCAAGCATAATAATTGGTGTCATCATAAGTGGCATATCATCATAATTAGCCTTAAGTTTTAATAATACAGACCCGCGAATATCGACTTGTGACATCCATCTACCATACCAACAAATGATACTGATAGCGTATAGGCTTATCATAACTATAATACAATACAGTCAAAGGGCAACTATAACACAACAGTTTTTTTATCCTTCGCTTCTCAAGGTTTGGTTAGATAGAAAGTAGTTTCGTTTAGAAAACAGACTTTTTATACACGAATAATACAGTTGCATATGTCTATTGTCTACAGATCGCACAACCTACTGTACATTAGTGCCATCAACGAGTGGGTTTGCCACAGTAGAGAGCCGTTTTGAAATATTGATAACATTATCCAACCATAATCAATTCATCTTGTTGCTTCTCTATGTTAGAATATACTGTAGTATATAGTTTTATGCGGGCTAATGCATATGTTAATAGCATTAAGTTAACAAAAGAAATAAAAGATCACCACAATAGCCTTAAAAGTTGCGGAATTCTGAGAAAGCTGTCCTAGATCAGATATAGATCATTGAGCTAAAAATATATCAGAGAAAATCTGTAAAGCTGATGCTAGCACCAAAATCCTCATACTCATAGGCACTTCTCGAGATCTCGCGTGAGTTGACGAGACTGGCGTGAGTTCTTCACCACGTCCACTGCAAAACTCGAGAAGCATCTTAAGCTTTGGCCTGAAGAGAAACACAGAAATGTCTCTTATTATAGTAAGTGTTTAAATTTTTTTGAGGGAATATGACAGGTTGGTGCTTTGTAGGTTTGTTCAATTAATACAGTTCTTATTGTGAAAGCAGCAATTTAAAGTACACGGCAAAAGGAAAAGGGCAGACAAACACACTTTGACGAACAGACAGACAAGCAGACGAACACACAGACAGACAGAAGCGGGCACAGAAAAGCAAAGCAGCTTTTATTTGAAGAAGTTACAAGCTGAAAGCAAGCACAATGTAGCAACACGAAGAAGCAAGGGATGAGGGTCAGGTTGCGCGGTTCAGTAATGCGTTCTAGTTCTAGATATGTTGACATAAAATGATATATAATACACTGCATAGAGATTCTTGTTCTCCTGCAAAGTATCTGTGTCATGAACAGTCAGATAAAGTAAGTTCATATGTCTGTACTTAAGGGTAGATGATTGCATTCATGTCAGCTCTAGGTCTGAAAATAGTAAAAGTTGTGTATTGTGTTGTACGTTCCAATAAGATCTCCTTTCTCATTTAGGCTACTTATAACATGATTAAAGCCCTTCTTTCATTTGGGCACAGGTTGCTTCATGTCGTCGAAAAAGTACGCATAATTTACAACTAACGACCCTTTGATAAATTATTTCTGTAGACTACGTATACGTATAAATGTTTACAAAACACATTTGATTCCATTCCAAGATGCTGTGTCACAAGTGAAGATCAGTTGAGTTTCAATTCAGGACAATCATTTCAGGAAAAATCTATTTCGTGGTACATGTATAAAAAAACGTGCCACCACGTGCGGTTCTCTCCAAGTCCAGGACGATCCGGCATGCATGTCAACTACACGTCACACACCTCACCCAGACAGGTGTCACGCGCCGTACAACCCTCCTGTCAATCACCTGTTTGCGTGTCTGTGATTGGCTGATTACACATATGTCTTGGTTACCTCAGTGCGGGTGACAGTGACGTCGCCCTCCACGATGCCGTCCCGCAGGTTCTGGTAGTGGGAGTACACGCACAGGACGCAGTATACCTGCAACAACGGAAAATTATTTAAATTCAGCTCAAAGGGAGAACTATCACTGAACCGAGAAACTTCTTTTATTCACAACTATTGTTTAACACGAGGAGGTGACGGCATATCATCTTCATCAGGGCTAATATGGCTAGTTTAATGTGCACTGAAGTTAGGTGTCACTGGTTTGCTGTACATTGAAGCTGCACAGTGCACTGTGAAACAGTAACACCCCCCAGCTTCAGTGTTAAACAAATGCTTGTGAATAAAACAATTTTACTACTCAATCATTCACCAACCTGATGAAATTATCTAGAGATAACTATCATTGTTTGGACCACGTCTTCTCCTCTAATGTCTGATTTGCTCGGGCATAGTCTTGTAAAAACATAAACTGAATTTTAGAAACACCATCAGGGGTACTCACGATGAAGGAGACGACGATGGTGACGATCAACCAGCTGATGACGAGTCCACCAATCATGGCGCCGAGAGACACACCCTTCTGCAAAGGCACAAGGCATAACACATGTCAATCTAACTAATATTTTTAATGGGGGAAGGAATACAAGTAGTCTCCGCCTTTTATCCATATTTCCATATTCATACAAGAAGAAGCTCCTTAAAATGCGTAATGCACGCATACAACTAAACTCAATTCATAAAAATATTTCAAGAAATGCAAGTCCCCACACTACCTTTTTCACCCGTACGTTTGTCGGGCAATATATGATATATCTTTGTGACGTGTGATACGTCTTAAGGCGGTTTACAGGCTATGCGAAACCAACTGAGGTGACGCAAGTACGACGCGTAACGTAACTCTCTGGTGACGTCTGTGTGTACTTACGTCGTCGTCGATGTACTCGGCCACAGTCATGACGGTGTAGACTATGGCCAGGATGAGCAGTATGATGAGATACACCACGGCGTATATCACCCAGGACAGGCAGAACCACTTAATGTCCTGTCAACACAAAATCATACGAGTCTAATAGCTTGTTTGAAGTTAAAACTTTTAACACAACACAAAAAAATTCTTCTCACCTAGAGCTTTCGATCAGCACCTCTTGTCTTCCTCAGTAGACTGACCCAGTGAAGCTTGTCACGTGGCTTCTTTGAAGTGTGACGTCAACTGGGTCAGTCTACTGAGGAAGACCAGAGTGACTGGTCGAAAGCTCTAGGTGAGAGAATTTTTTGCGTTGGAACAAAAATTTTAACTTTGAACATGTAACTATATATATATATACCAACACAAATGAACTTTCATGAGAGTCTAATAGCTGTAATGTTAATCATATGTACACATGGCAAGTGCACAAGTGTGTACAATTCAAGTAGATTTTGTTGGGTTAACTTGGGTATACATCTTATCTTATCGATGCCCTGGTTTCTTTTTGCTTGCTGCAACAGCAATTTGATTGTATAATACAGTCTGTAAAATGAACAACTTACGCACGTATTAATGCAAGCCTACGTACCTTACCTTACTTTACTGATTGTATGATACAGTCTGCAAAATGAACAACTTACGCACGTATCAATGCCAGCCTACCTTACCTTACTTTACCTTACTGCAAGTGTGGAAAAAATGACGGCGTCATTCTGACGTACCTTGAGCACGCCCACGATGAGAAGGATGCAAAAGATGGCAAATATGATGTCAAAGACGATACCTCCAGCCAGCACTGGGAGGGAAAACATTTTCATATTTTATACAGACCGTAAAATACAGAAATCTATACAATAAAAAGAAACTTTTCATGGCGACGAATATGTCCCCAAATGGTATATCAGTGGTATTATTTAGGATTAATGTTAACCATGCACGAGTATCATTATACATATGCATGCGTATGATATTGTATTGGACACATTATACGTCTACATGTGGTGGAAACATTGCAGTAGTCGTGATAGGGAGGTCATCTAGCGATACTTCTCTCAACTGCAGGTACAACAGCTTTGTTTACACAGATGGTTTGTATTCCAGACTGGTAAATGCTTGTCGACCTCGAGGTCATCTTGTTGTGTCAAACGAGGCCCCGGGTCTCACAAACGAACTACCGGTATGTCACACTGTTGGAATTCCGTACTCAGCACTGAACAGCGGCCAAGCAAAACAGTGAAGGGCAAGTACATGTATATTCCAACTCCCACGACATACTAGTACATCTGTGGACAGAATCACCACATTCAAATCTGATTTGTCTCAGCCCAAAGCTTTCAAATGCCATTCAAATGTGCGTTCTTGGGCCTGTTGTTGAACCCCCTCTTCTTGATAAGAATGAAAAGTAACACAACTAGTTGCAGGCTTCGAATCCATCGTGTTGCAATTGGGTACTTCAAAACAGTTACTTTGATGATCAAAGTCGTCTCTTTTATAGAATCCCAAAGGACATGTACAATATGTAAAATTTTCTTCTGGGAAGTGCGTTGTTGAATTTCATGTTCTTGACGAAAAGAAAAGCAACAGAGCTAGTTGCACGCTTTGAATTTATCGTGTTACTGTTAGGTACTTCGTAAGAGTTACTTTGATGATCAAAGCCATCCCAAGGACACTACCTACCCCCGGGCACATTGCCGAGTCCAACAGCGCGCAGAATCAGGTCAATGATGGCGATGGCCTAGAGGGAGGAAAAAATACTTGGTGAGGTTTCTCCTCTTCAACACTAGTCATAGATTATACATGTAATGTCATACATGGACCATTTATATGTTATCTGTTTCCTTGAGAAGTACGTATAGGTAGCGTATACGAACGCAATGATATGCAATGATATGATACTAGTGAACAAGGTTTTAGTTCTATTTGTATCGAGATTAATGCATTTGCATCAAAAACTAGAACGAAATGTATTTTTACCTTACCCTTTTACCTATATTTCGTGCATTGTATGTTGTTTAGTATTATATACATGTAGTAACATCTAGCTCAACTTGAGATGAAACTTTCTCTGTGACATGACATAAGTTGCGCTTGGATTGGGATGGAGCCTTCCGACAAGAATAAAGTGTTATTTGTAGGAAGAAGTTGCATAAAAACAATATTAATACTGACCAGGAAAAATATGCCGGCCACCAGACTGCCTGTTCTGATCTTCAGACAACAGCAACACCGTTTCAGCACCGCCATCTTGGTTCACTTCTGAAGGGTACAATAACAAGCAGGTTGACAAGACAAACACGTACATCAGGATCATACAGAACAAAACGTTCACTCTACGTGTACATGTATTAATAGTTAACATAAGTCATTGGAAGAGCATTTAAAAGCAACAAAGTTTGATATGAAGATATGTTTTTGAAGTATGGTTCTAATAAATTTTTAGCAACATACAAAGGACAAGGACAATGTGACGTCCACTCAATTTCAACTTATTTTGTTACCCCACATACGTTGATAATAAGAGTTTAATGTCGACAGATTATATGCGTATTGATATCGATAGATAAAGCAAAACAAAAGGGATTCTGACATCTTAGCAAGTATATTCCGATGTCAGGATATGCCTATACACATCCATTGTCATCATGCCGCAATTTTCCACTTATGTTTGTCATTGAGCACACTTTCATGCTACGCGGGAGCAACTTTATAACATTAACACACATGCACCTTTGGGGCCTCTGCGTTTTGAGTGGAGGTTAATATCAAGGCTAATTTTATGGCTTACTAGCAAGGCGCGCAAGTAGCTTTGAATGTGACATGATGTAAACGGACAGAAACAAGACAGGGTTCACGGCTAACCCTTCTGCACCCCTGTGGAGAGCCATATGAGACACAACAAGCTAATTTTGGCGGCCCGGTGGCACGCCGGTGGCATCTGGTCTGACCCGGAACGGTCAGCATGGGGCTGGCTGCCAAAAACATAATATTAGCGCCCGCACTGACATTAGTAGGGACCGCTCACTAAGTGCTGTTAGGGAGGGTGTTAACGTTTTGAGGTAACCCATCATCCATCTACCAAGTTTGCAACGCACGTCAGTTATGGTACTGATATAGTCTTTTATATATGGTACCAGTACTAGTAATAGTCTTATTACAATTCGTGCACTGTTGGAGCAGTCTTGAATAAGGAAAAGTAGCATTAATTCCATTACTTGAAATTTTTGACTATCTTGATGTCCAACATGATTGGGCTCCTCGTTAAAGTTCGATTTTGGTTAGATAATAGATCATGAAATTCAAAGTATGTAACGAAATGAAACGTATGCAAAGTATGTAAAGATCAAGGAATTATGAACTATACAACCGTGAAACATGTGGAAATTTATGGTTTATTTGTAATAAAGCTTTCCTGAAGTGTAAATGCCACATGCTTTAGGGACTAAGTCTTTACTACTCCTACGCACTTTCCCGTGAAGCGGGCCGCTGTATCGTTAATGTTTGTGACATTGGCCTTGATAAAGTGCAGGAATTCCGGGGGCACGGAATCTCACAGGGCGGTGCCCGGGGGGAAGTTGGCGGGATGGGGCGAGGCGTTAGTCATCAGGGTCAAGGTCAATGTCAAAGGGTGCCACATAAAGGACCAGGGTAAATACCATAGCGATACAGCTATATATCTACAGATAGAACTACTAAAACCGTTTTTATAGTCCTAATGCACTGCTAAAATAAAATGACGAAAGCCATTTGTGACTGTGAACCGATTTTTGTGATGGTGAATGATGATGTCAAGTAGAATATCGTGTAGAGCAATCGGCTAGAGAACAATATACTGAACAGGTCAGATGTGTTGAAAACCAAGATGGAATCAGGTACACAGTAAGGCTGTATGTAACAGCTCTTGGTGCATACTAGTATTGTAAGGCTATACTTGAAGTCTTACAAGTTTTACTAACCAAGCGGTCGAACAGAAGAGCATGCCCAAGTGCCCAAAATATCACCGTGACCGATTAGTACAATGAAGTTGGAGTCCCGGCGAGGTCTCGGCGGGGATAATGTTTCCAGTACCGCACGACATCTGCCGACCTTTGGACTACATAGATCCAGACTACCAAGGCAACGCCGGGAATCCTTACATAAACTTGGCCGTGTCTGAACTCTCTACAGATGAGGTGACACAGCCCAACGCCCCGTATATGGGCACTTCTTACCCCGCACGAGTGCAACTCGATCCAACGATGTTTTAAGTACAAATTTTATGTATGTTTCAGTGGTAATAATTGGCTGTGTCGCGTTACAAGTCTCATGACCAGTCTGGTCTTGGGAGGTACTCGGTTTACATCTTGGAAAATGTGATTCTAGTATTAATCAAACTGGGCTACTGATCCACAATACGGGTTATGCGGTGGTGGGAATTTTGAGTTCGTACAAGTACTAGTGTTACAGACACAACATAATAACGGCAAAAAGACAATAAAGTAACGGCCAAAAAGAACATTTTCGTAGGAAACGTGGCACATCATTTCATGTTGCCTTATTTTCCAAACTACCTGGAAAAGTAGAATTTAGGAGATGCGGTTGAGGTCAAAGCAACATGCCATAAAAATCACAGTTTCCCGGTGTCAACACGACAAGTAGCCTAGCGCGAAAATGGACCAAAGTGAGCACAGAAAGACAACGCCTCATACTCACTAGCCTCTACCAGACTTCGGGAGGAGTAGAAATCCGCCAAATAGAGAGATAACATGCCAGGGGAGCTGGTCCACTAGTGAGTACAGTTTGCCACACCCGATTTTTACCCTTTCCCGCCTCTTGAAGCCTGGTAGAGGCTAATACTCACAGGAATTACACGTATCCGTGACAACCAAACAACCATATACCCAGCGCCTACCAGTCTTTCCCACGCCACAGTTACCATGATCAGAACGTGCATAGCTCTGGGACAAGAACGTGCCTTGGTTTGGGCGTTGTCTTTTACAAAACGTGCGTCAAGAAGGCATCTGAACCTAGTGAAACCTAGCACCGACCAAGATTAGCTATATACCACGTCTAGCGAGATATACGTCCAGAAAGCATCTAGATGAAAGACGACAGACGACAGAATCAATAAACTGACTTTCATGTTTATATACTTGCCAGTCATGTAAAAGCCGATAAAATAGGTCTACTGCCAGGACTGTTACAGTAGTTGACCGTCAGATTTTAGAACATTTGATAACGCTTTTGAGGGGAAACACGCATTTGATCTGCGTGGTTCCCCTAAAAAGCAGTCAACGAGTCTTCCTCAAAACCTTGCAACATATGCGATTAAAAAGCGGGATCAAAACAGTAGAAAGAAGACTATATCTCAGACACTACATCCGCATATGATTTCAAACATCCGAGTAGCAGTCAAGAAATGTTTCTAGCATCTTTACAACTCCAGCCAATCTTTTAGCTGCGCTACAATGGGGACTTGTTTACAACGATGCCTCCTTCTAAAAGTTCAAAATAGGTCGGTATCTCTGTGACAATCTATACAGCTTACTGCTAGAAGTAGACGTGAAAAGAAAAAGCACTTACTTGCACAGGAGGGGGAGAAAGAGAGTACTTAGAGTACCAGCCAAGACACAAGACGGTCTGTTGAAGAGTGAAAGTAGACCACACCCAAAGAACCAGTGAAAGTGGACGGGTTGGGCGCAAGGGTCACGCCTACTGGGGTCAACCCCACAAATTTGGGGAGGGGGTTTAAATAACTTAAAGTTAGTCCTACTGTTGATATTTTGGATAGTTTCTTAAGTCTGTGAAGATAGAGAACACTCATTTAGGGAAAACTTTGTATTCCAATCTTAAACACAGCAACGTTATGATAAAAGAGACGACAGTTACTTTACGTTGCATGACAACGGCTACCCCTCTAGACACATTACTTGGACTTTTCCTTTTATCGGTGAAATTGATAGCAGGGTCGCTTGTTTATCATCCTGCCAAGCTGGGATGAACCAGTGACTATCTGTGACATCAGGGAGGGGTACCGGTGACAAGTGAAAGTTTTGTAAGGAAAGAGACAGAGACATGGTGAGGATGTTTGCAATGGCCTGTGGGCCCTATCTTGGGCGGATAATCTACGAAATACTACTATAACGAATTTGAGAAAATGTGGACCATGCGAATACATCTAGTGGAGGGTGTGGCCACATCATCCATGACATTTGATCAGTGATTCAGACAAGAGCGACGGAAAAAGTGACTCACTCGACAAAACGCCTACTGCTGACATTCTGCTGATGTGCTCTGTGTAACCAAAGACAAACCCTGTCTACTCTATAATTCTCACTGTACAGCTGTAGGTCCGCACAGGGGTGACAGAGTGAGGGTAGTAGTAAATATGCCTGGAGGCAGGGAGTTCTGTTTAAGAAACGAACCATACACTGCGTTCCCGCGAACACTACACTTGCAATGCAGAAAACTTGCTGTAAAACGTCTAAATATTTTCTAGCACAAAAACGATAGGCTTAGATGGTTACAATTAGAATAAGATCTAATTACATCTAATTGTATCTAATTACAATTAGATACAACTTCACACCCCCTTCAAAGGGATGCAATCCTCTTACAACAAAGCCTTCCGACAAATACCCGTAGACGAACTTTACTTCAACGTGTTAAAGACATATTAGATCACAATGGATACTCCTTTCTGTGGTATTCCGAAAACTCACATTATGATCCTGAACATGTTGTGAAAATGCTGAGAAGGAGGCTTACAGATATGCATATACAAACATTTTTTCATACTATGTCAACTGATAGTGGTAAGTTAAGATTTTATGCAAAATGTAAAACTATGTACAACACAGAGCGATATCTTAATCTTGCAGACTTCGAACTGCGCTCAGCCATTAGCAAAATTAGAGTTAGCGCCCATCCTTTGGAGATAGAGAGAGGCCGGTATAGAAGGCTACCTGTATGTGAAAGAATTTGTAAATATTGTAATGCAAAGGCTGTGGAAGACGAAATACACTTTATCTCAAATTGTTCCTTTCATGGCAACGCTCGAAATGAGTTAACTATTCAAACTTCTACAATTTATCCCAATTTTACTAAACTTACAGACCAAGAAAAAACTATTCTTCTTTTAACTTCCCAAAACCCACTAATTTTAGAAAAGGTGGGACATTACGTCTTCCATAGTCTAAAAAAGAGAAGTCAAACCCCTTAGACATAGTTTTAGACATAGCTATAGCTCTAGACAACTACCTTTCATCATGTAGATTTTAGTTATTTTATACTACGTTTCATTGTTCTTTTATGTTTGTCTGCAATTAGCCCCCCGGGCATGAATTTGCAATAAACTTCACAATTATTCATCACTTGTTACGGCACTGTACGCGTAAAATTTTAGCCAAACTCATTTCATTGCTGAAAGTTACGCCATAAAGACTTTACAAATTAAGAAATGATGGACTTCAAAACTTAGAGTAGACTGTTTCCTGTATAATATTAATTAGAATATTGAAACCAATGATTTATGACTGTACGTGACACCACCCACTCCCTCTATAAGTATACAGTGACACACACATATACACAAGACGAGAAATATGGAGGTCCATCAATTTTGAGCCACAAGAGGACCATGCGTAGTGTGGATTTCCTAGCATGGATGCCAGACCCATAACACGCTAGCCCCAGAACTCAGAGGGGCTATGGTATAATTTCCTTGGCGGCATATTGGCCCTGGAGCCGAGGAACTGGCCTACGTATATCCCCCGAAAAAGTCTGGAACCAGGCTATGAATTTCCTGGCGCAACCCGGAACACTGTTACTGTCGCGCCGTATCCACCCAATTACGCGGGTTTACCCCAGCACCCTGTAGTGTTTACAGATGGACTGATAGAAAGTGTTGAAATGGCCCTTCTGAGTACGTCACGTGTTTTTCCACACATAAACTGTTGATAAAAGGTTCACTAACTGACGAAAGAAGAGGTAGAAGAAGGGCGGGGGGGTAGATGTAGTAAGTAGAATGGCATGTTGAAACACCCGAGTCGAAAGAAAACATGACACAGAAGTGAAAATAAACAGGACTATCGTCACAACCAATCCCTTGAGAAAACATGGTATCTATGGTAACAACTTTCCCAGCATGGACGTCAAAACGGCAAGAGGCTCTACTAGGGTATTCAGTGATACGATATAAATCTTTTCCATAACCGAAATAAGCTAAAATATGTACTCGGAAAATAAAACTCTTGATGTATTTCCCCTCTTGCTTGTTCATACTCGACGACATTTCGTTGAGAGTCCACCTTTCCATCTGTTGTCAAGTTCAACTGTTGACAAATAAACTTTAAAGACCAGGCCTATCTAAAGTGTTATTCCGAACCTCTCTCTCTCTCCCCCCCCTCTCTCTTAATGTTTTCTTAATCTTGACAGAAAATGAGAAGAAATTGCATGCATACATTCAACTCAGGGCATCTATAAACTCAGAAGACCTGGTTAAAACTTGTGCCAAAAATTAGCATTAGCACCTTTCGAGTACGCATTGAAGTTCAACATGAGCCAACGTGATCTAAACGGTTCACCCCTTCAACCCGGGTCCCTGAGAGTGGCACATTGTCAGCGTCACGTCTCACGGTAACCTTAGTAACCAGGGGAAGTTGTTCTTGAACCATCTGCTTCCTTCTTGGCTTTAAGAGGGCAAGGTCGGAGGTCAAGGGAGCGATTGACGGACAACACGCAGGTTTTATTGTCTTGTTTTGGACCGCAGCCTTTTCTATTGTCGACGTTTATTGGAGCAAGACAAAATCGGCAAAAAGAGACAAGTTTGGAGCTATTGACAGACGCACATAACCCTTTATTGAGTTGTTTGGAGTCTTTTGATGGTTCTTTTGAAGTGCAGTTCTATAACGTTAGAAGCAGCGTGACATTTGTGTTTTGGAGCCACCGCAAGTTGTCGCGGAAACTGCTACTGTGCACACGGATGCACACTTGGCACGAAGCCTGACTATCATTTTGGCATGGAAGTTTTTATCCTGGAGAATGGCTAGTCTTCAATCTAATTCCCAAGTCAAGTGCATATATAAATGGAAAGAAAAACTGCCCTGGTTTTCTGTCTGAGTCTAATCGTATTGCCAGCTGCTATTTTGGCCGGGGAATAAAGTAAGGAATATAAATTAATAGTGGTCAAAGCTGCTGGTGTTCAAACGAGAACATTTATCAGCACAAACATAATATAATGCTGCTTTTTTTTCTCGAAGCTAATGAGTAAATAGTGTCATTTTTTTAGTTTTAAAGGACTCTTAAAGCATTTTTCTCTATTCATGCACTCCAGTGCAAGTACGTAGAAATTGGTTTCTAAAACGATAACACATAAATATTATTTGGCAGCTTACAACGTAAACACTATATGTCAATAACAACAAGTAACAGCTAAACAAAATGCTTTCGTTGTTTTGATTCAAAATCAACATCCACGCACGCTTCGTGTACTCGTGAAAGATGTAAAGAATGCATGGGGTGACTTCTGGGAGAGTTTCACACAGCAGCCTTCTATTTCAGGATCGTCTTGTTCAAATAATCACAAGTTGGGCTGACATTTCATGGAACCTGGTAAATGAACACGAAGAGGGAGAAAATTTGTATGGTACTCGTACTGTCTTATAATCGTTTGGTACATGTAGTTTCATTTTCAACACTTGAAAATAACATTTATTAGGCAAATAAGGTAAATATTATCAGTTGCGCATTTCTATTTCAAACAATAAAATTTCAGTGGAACGTTTTTTTCCAGAAAACTTAAAGCTAATTACTTTCGATGATATCGATGCTTGTGTCCCACACAGCATCAGGTGCTGTGTTGTAAACAAGATATCAGCAACCCCTTTGCGAGCCTAAACTTACCGGCCGGACCTCGCGAGCAAACTCAATCCACATGGGGGAAAAGCTTTTCCAGATGTTTTCTGGGGGCTTGACCCAACTTTACGACAGAATTCCAGGGAGAACTGTTTCCATATTGTACATACACATGATAGGGAAGGTGCACATGCTCGCTCCTTTGAAGTCCTTCATTTTTAACGGAAGGTTTTGCACCACCAGCAGCAAATTACATGTCCGGCCTGGCGTGCTGGTTCTTGTCTCAATTAGAAGAAGTAGACGGAAAACAAACTGCCCCACTTCGCGAATTGTGTTTTGCAGACTGTATGGGTGTAAAATAATTCAAGACTATCCATACCGACGAACGGCGAAGGATAATTGTGTATAGTTATGTTTATCTTCTTGGCTGTTTAATATCTTAAGGTAGATTGCAAAATAGTTATTCAGATCCTTTCTTCAGTTTCGCTCGACTGTACCCGGCTTTTTGGAGGATCAACGGCGGCTTGGGCTGACACAAGCTGACTAAGAAAGGATCTCAGACTATTTTGTTACAATCATAATTCACAACGTAACAAAATACCAACAGGATCTGTTGGGCTTAAACCAATATGTGCCGATACAGCGATCTGTTATCATATCCACACAAAAAACAAGCTAAATGCTAGCTAGCTACCAGGCCTGCTAGCTACTAAGCGCTTCTTTGCATGTATAAGTTTGACTTTCTTCAATAAGTATCGTGCAAACATACGAGAGCACTTGTTATCACTGTTGCTTTGATGAGACCGATTAGTTCTATTGAAATAATTTGTTGTTGCTGTTGTTGAAATTTGCCTCATTTATATAATGTGATAGCGACACGAATCTGTCAGCAATGTGGCTCAATAAGAAAAGTGAACTGCGGTTGGGTACCACTATTCAATATCACACTTGATCTTGATCGTGTGGGTTGTACATCGATGGGCGATTGGGTCAACAAATATCGTTGTAACAAAACTAACTCTTCGGCCTTACATGAACTTCCACGTACGAATGATCGAAAGGGAAAAGAATCCAACCTTTTACATTAGGTTACCGTAGTTTTGCTTTATTTCAGTCTATGATGGTAAATATAACTATATGTTTGACCTTGATTTAGCCCACTGGGTCAGTCAGGTCTTTCAAAGATCATTTGCAAAAAATTCACTGACGCTGTATAAACTTCCCGGTGTTTGTAGTCCACGAATGGCCACGCCCCTTTTATCACGGCCAAACAAATACTACCCATAACAGAAGGATATGCGCCACATTCCTCCATTCCCGGAACATAATCCAGGAAAGGCTTTAAATGAACGATTATCGCATACCGTCATAATACTTAGCATTGATACCATTGTAACGGTAGCAATTACAGGTTGAAGCGATGCAAGTTACTGTAGAACACATACGTTGAATTCCTATACACCATCAGGCAATAAAGTATAAAGCGCATCTACGGTATGAAAGTAAATAGTCAATGAATGAATGACACACGCATACCTTGTCAACGACGCTCAAAAATTGAGGTAAGAGCACGTATGTCTCCTCCAAATTGAGTCCGAGTGAAAGCTGATGAGACGAGATGGGTCCTGCTGAGAGAAAGTTCGCGCAACTCTGGTCCTCCTCTCCACACAACAAACTGCCAACTCCTCCGTGAAGCGCGGGAAAGACTCTCATTGGTCGATTTGAAGTCAAGCCACCTTCGCTGCGCTGTGATTGGTGAGAATGACACATGTGATTGACGCACTCGGCATTCCTTGGAAGCTAACTGATATCAGAGGCAGTCTGGAACGCACAAACCTTATTTGTGCACGGGGAGGGGGCGTGGGAGGGGGTAGGAGAGGTTTATAACCGTGAACATGGTTCTTGTCAAGACTAATCTGGTTTAACGTCGCTTTTGATTGTGCCTGAGTGCAAGTCTGGTTCTCCTCAAGTCGATTTATTGGAGAAAACCATCTATTTTCTTCTTCTTTCCCCTCTACATCCCCTGCTTCTTTGTGGCAGTAATTATTCACATCGAGTTTGATTCAGGAACAACAGGAAGCCTTCTGCAATTCAGCACCTTCCCGAAAGGTGGAGTAATTTTGAGCCTCACGTTTGTGCAATGTCGTCCCAACTTCACTATGCCGCGGTTAAAACTATCTCAGCAAATTGGGACTATCAGTGGAGAGAAACTGGACGATGTAATCTTGCCATTTTGTCATTCTTACATTCAATATCCCAATAAATTATGACAAACTTTGATGAAGAAGGACAGACGTAACGTTATATACAATAATGCCTCATTGACTTCTCTATCCATTGTCTGGGGGTCTATTATAAATAGAGGCCGTAATATTCGACATATTAGGCAAGTAAGCAATGCAGGCGATAATACTGTGACACTATTTGGAGTACCAGGATACACAATTACGACCAAAGTTCTTGTGGCGGCGTCAAGAAAGTTGTATTTTTAGATTTTGTACAAGGTCTAGTCCCAGAACCACTTTCCAATCATACATTTTTGAATATTTTTGCGTTTAAAGATTATGTATAGAGCATGAAAGCCGACAAACTTGGAGTGGGTCAAGACGTGCAGTCACCTTTGCCCGAGCCCATCTTTGACCTAATTTCCGAGGTCACGAGGAGGAACCCGGAAGTGTCACATATAGTTAGTGCGAATTTGTTAGCCGGTGTCCTTGCACGTCTAGCGGTCATTTTAGCTAAGGTAAAGGGATTGTGATAGATGTAAAGGGATTTAGGGTACTTAGATGATAGCCTAAAACGACATTTGGGCACTAACACGGGCGAAAGCGTATGTGAGGTGAGGTGGGGCCGGATGAGGTTGGGTCTCGAGGCGGCCAGCGCAGGAGCTCGAGGTAGGGATAAAAGTTTCTGAAGTAAAGTCACATTCACATGAACATGGTAACATGCAAATTCGCTGTATGAAGCTGTTCATTATTGTCCTGTTCAGTATTCTCCTCTTGTAACTGATAGCACGTGTGCGCACGTGCCACGTTGTAAACGTAGTACGTGCCATAAAACATTAAAACAACACGATTTACACCATGCACCATGCTTTGCATAAAAGTACTGCATATCAGATATTAGATTCATATTATTATGACATAATATGCCTGCTTTGTATCGATGCCTTGGTCACAGATTCTACCAGTAACCAGTTGACAATAGCGCCAACAAATCGGCAGGAAGACACGCGTACAGATGGCGTCTCTAGATAAGTGTAAGAGTTGGAGAGGGGAGATTCTTCGAGGTATTGAGCACAATCTTTTGCTTTTAAATATTCATATCTTAACTAGGTACCGCTGGAGCTACACATTTATCAGTAATCCTATTGAGGGTAAATATTTCAATACCCGTAAGAAAGAATCCTGGGGAATATGGGAGAGTCATGGAAATTTCGAAAAATTTTGTAAAAAAAAACCTTAATAACACGTTATACAACATCTTTAGATTTTGAGGTATACATTGATGAATGCCAGATGTGGAGAACCCTTGTCCTTTGTTGACAGACAGACTACCACATACCTATGCAGGGAATAATGATGATTTGAGGGAAAATCATTAACAACATACAGTTTCAAAGTGTAAGGTGGCTACTCCATTGCCATTTTTTGTCATTCCACACAAAAGGTGACACAAAACTTTAAATCCATCCTACCTTTCCTCAGATGTTTCATCAGTACCCACCATCGGTGTGCCCGGCCATCTCGTCTGTTTGGAAGACTGTGCAGAACCGATTCTGTTGGACGACTCAGGTCAGCCTGTCATGGCGGCTGCACAGATCGGTAAGGGAGCGATCATCGTATTCAGTCACGACGGGTACATGGGGGAGTTCAAACAAAACAACCAGAACTTCTGCCAACTGTTTAACAACTGCCTGTCGTGGCTGAAAGTTGAGAGAGAGATGGTAGTTTATGATGAAGACATCTCTGAGGCAAGCCAGCTGCCCAAGTCAGGTGCACTGGTGGTAGTTGGTGGTGGGAACGGTTTGGAAAAGTTAGTTCCTGATGTCGTGACATTTCTTACCAATGGAGGATGTCTAATTGGTGGGATTTGTCCATGGGGATGGCTGCAGCTTAACCCTACCAAATGTCTTGATGACATGCCTCTGCAAAATATCATCATGGAAGCTGGCCTTTCTTTCACAGATGACTACTGCATCACTCGAGATCGTGTGTTCTCAGTTGCCGCTAGCGCAGAAAAGGCAAGAAGTGCTCATTTTGGCCACTTACTGAAAACTGTAAGTCACAAGTCATTTCAAGAGTTTGCAGCAGCCACTCAATATTGCTTGGCCTCCCTTCCAGAGAAATGCATTGAGAAATACTTGTCAAAAGATCTTGCACAGTTTCTTCCAGGATACCTACCTCACATAGGAGAAGCAATAAAGAACAAAACACTTCAGAAGTGCCCAAGAGGTACTATTGCTCTGGCAAGTATGTACTTAGAAAGGAGTAACTGCAAAGCTCCAGGAATAGAAGATTTTCCAGGAGATTTTGAATCGGAGCCACAGGTGCACTGTGCAACAGTAACAATCACCTCTGAGAAACATGAACGTCACACCACTGGTTACTATCTCCCTGCTGGAACCTGTCTGCTGGTTAAGTCATGTAAAATACACAGCGGCACACTTTCGGGTTGGAAAATCCGAGTCGGCGCACACACAGACAAACTTAGTGACCACCACAAGCTTAACCGGTGGCCAAACATCAGTGTAGTCAAGAAGTTAGATCAGGAGATGCAGCTTTTCTCTCCATATGGTGGCAACATCTACCTGGAAAGCCCAGAGTATCCATCAGAGTTGACCATCATGATAGAAAACGTGGTAGAGGCTCCCTGTTTTGACCTGACAAAACCTGAGACAGTTGACAATTGGCCGGGGAGCTGTCAATCACCAGGGTTGTGGGCGGAGCTGGCTGGCAGACATGTCATCTTCACCCTACCCTCTACCTGTATCAGGGATGGGTTCAATCCCACGGAAATGTTACTGTTTTGGGACAAGGTAGTCCAGGTAAAGCTAGTTTTTATAACTTTTCTTAAGTTTATCTTATTTTTCCAATTTCTCTTTTATGACTTGGTCTGTTTTTTTATGTCTACTGGTACTCTCTATAACTCTTACTGTATGTAAGAGTTATACAGCAATCTTTATTGACACAACAAAAAAAACAGCAACTTTTGTAAGGGCTACAACTACTACAAACTATATGCAATTGGATACAAATAGATTAACCTAACCTACTTACAAGACTTAGTATACGAATAAATCAACATGTTGAGTTTGAAGTATCACTAATTACTGCTAGTTCTATGGCCTAAACATGCTTTGATATGTTTATATAATACTAGTACTAAGTAAGTAGTAAGTAAGTAAGTAGTAAGTAAGTAAGTACTAACTTGGTTGATGTTTGCTTTGCTGACTTTATTACCAGGCACATCATGACCTAAGAGGGACAAACCCTAGCGACTATCGCCATGAGCGAGTGGTGGCAGACAGACAGCCCTGTGCAGGTTACATGCATGCAGGCTACCCCATAGTCACACACCTCGATATTGCTGACAAAGGTTTGCATTTTAACATAAACAAATTAGAGACATAACGTTATATACTGGTATGTAAATCTGTATTAATATCCATCAATATTTATTGCACATCATTATTACACAGAATACAAAATGTACATATGTCATTTATTCTTGACATTCTTGATACTAGTAATAAGTGCATGTACATAGTTCATTTGTAGTAAGTTCTATGGTTAATAAGAAAATGACTTAATATTTAGTGTTGCTGTCAATATTGTTAAGCTGTGCTGCAACATTTCTAATGATCCTTTAAGTTTAAAATTATAAGAAAGGTTAAGTGTTAATGGTGTTGGCATGTCTCAGTGAATTGATGTACATGTATATTGTACTGCTTGCTTTAGTAAAATGTGTTTCAGGCTACCATCTTTACGTATCTAATTACATGCTGATGATAATTGTTGCAAAATTTCTGATTTCTTTTTTTTACTAACAACCGTGCCACTCCCCTACCACAGATTCAAGTAGCGGTGCCAGTGTCTTGAACATGTCGCTGTTGAAGACAAAAGGTAACTGGTCTCTTCCACGAGTTGGGCCACAACATGCAGCGAGATGCCTGGACTTTCGAAGGAACCACTGAGGTTTGACATTATGAACATCAGATTCTGTTATTAACATTTTTTAAGAAAAATGGTGTATAAGGAACGGGAAGTAACTAAAGGAGGAAGACTGCAGTGTAACAATAACCTCTCAATCAATAATTTGGTTCAACTTATAATAAGAAGATTCTGTTTTCTTGCAGGACATGTTTATGACTTATTTAGAACATATCTGATTGTGTTCAGGTCACCTGTAATATCTTCACCCTCCACGCCATGCATACCATTGTTGGTATAGACCCCTGGCATCACCCCTGGTTACGGGGTCAGTGGAAAAACATTCGTCAGTACCTGAAGGTATGGCTGCACCACTGTTGTTGTTAGTGTTGGTCTGAAGTATAGAAGAAAGTTATGACTGTGATTTTAGTGAACCAGCAAATAATGATATCAGAATAAATCTTTATACATACAAAATACTCACTTAAGATGCTCATTACATTGTTGGAATGCAATTACTGGCAGTGGCTACCTTATATTCATTTTGGAATAAAATGTAATTCAGGTAGACTTAGAAAAAAGCCTCAAAAACTTTATCAAATATGTTTCTTTCCTTCAGTTCGTTCCACTTTTTATTGCTGTCATATTGAATTATTGTTGCTTTATCCCCTGATAGAAACCAAGCTACTCTGCTTGGAAAGAGAATCCAGGAGTAGGTCTTGGTGTCTATGCTCAACTGGTGCATCACTTTGGCTGGGAACCATATAAAAAGGTAATGAGTTTATCAATGAGTGAGTGAGTGAGTGAGTGAGTGAGTGAGTGAGTGAGTGAGTGAGTGAGTGTGTGAGTGAGTGAGTGAGTGAGTGAGTACGAGTGTGTGAGTGAGTGAGTGAGTGAGTGAGTGAGTGAGTGAGTGTGTGAGTGAGTGAGTGAGTGAGTGAGTGAGTGAGTGAGTGAGTGAGTGAGTGAGTGAGTGAGTGACGAGTTTTATTGCACATTTGCCACACTGGGCCAATTACCGGTCACAACAAAATGTGATGAAAAGATACAGTTAACACATACAAAATAATTTTGACATCATCTATCACCATTCCCTGTAAAGTTTATCCAGATAAAACATATTATCATCTGTGTTCATTAATTATAAGTAACTTTTTATGTGTTACAGCAATTCATAAACTATTTGGACATGTTTGTATTAACCTTTTTTGGTGAAGATTACACTCCCAGCATTAGTTTTCTTGTGTTCTGTTTCTTCCTTGCCCCAGGTGTTCAGAGAGTATGAGAGAGACGAGAATCCTCCTTCTGACAACCAAGACAAGATCGACAGGTGGGTTGTCAGGTTTTCCAAGATGGTTCAGCAGAATCTGGTTCCACTTTTTGAGTTCTGGAGTCTGCCTGTTACAGACTCAGCCAAGAATGAAGTCTCAGAACTTCCCAGGTTTCTTCCTGAAGATGACATCACGACCATGCGCCAGGATGCTAAAGGGTGTACTGTGTGAAACAATTATGGAGGAAAAATAGTAATACCTCAGTGTCTACAAAGAGACAGCAATGCTTCTAGATGCTCAGAAAAGACAGGGATAGCATTTGATGATTTCTTTTGGGGGGGAAACCATTATCAGAGGACTTTTTAAAGAGTGTTGAAATTAGAATTGCACTTTTAAATCATTATAATAATTACTTTGTATTACTTGATAGATCAACCTGCTTGTTGATTAATTTTCATATGAATTTTATATGAATTTTAACTCAGAGTCTTTTGTAAGACTACTTAACCATCAACAACATGTTAGCTGTAACAACATAAACTACATGTACAGTAGATATTACATGCACCAACACACGACTCAGAAGCGCCGACTAGCAGTCTAAATCTTTACTGCAGCAGTCGGCTGCAAAGATGACACTAATCGCTAGTTGTATATCCATGTTGTCAAGTGGGTCCGTGCTTTGACATGGAACTGTAAAAATGTGAAAAGATACTAATAACACTGTCACATACAGATCCAGACATTTTCACATACGTTTAGTCAACACTAGTAGAGATCTACATGTTACAATAAAACTGAAAGATTTTTTTAGAAGAACCACCTAATATGTTCTTACACATCACTTCTCGTTCATAGCATCGATTTTGTATGATTACTACTGGCATGTACCAGTAAATGCCATACTTTGTACCTTGTACAATTGTTGTACAATAAAGTCTATCTATAATGAACATTTGGACACTGTGCAGCAAAATAATGTAACAAGAAGATACTTGCAAATATAGATGACTCAGCTATTTCATGTACGGTGTATAAATATGAAATACATTGTTATGAATAAGAAATACGTTTTGTTTATGTAGATGAAACTTTGGTTAACACATGTCAAGCTTTATGTCATTATTACCTTCCACTTGAACCTCGATGTGTGACCATGAGTGGGAGGGGTGGGGTGCTGTATATATGAACAGAACGGCTTTTAAATTCTGTCCCCAATTTTTTTGTTCAGTGTTCCATTGAGATTAACACAGTTCCTGACAATATTGACTCGCCAGTCAAGACAACATGCGTCCTACAATGCCGTTCTCCCAGACTGATTTCCCGTTCCTGCCGCGTACGTGTCGGAATTCTCACACGAGTCTGGAGGGAGCCTGGAGTCGTGACTGAGAGATTTTGCGCGCCAAAGCCGGCCTACGTGAGGGCAATGCCAATGTCGTTCCAAAATACCCCCGTATGGATACATGGCAGGAGAAAAATAGGTAGACCTGCATACTAATGGGTGTTTTCCCCCTCATGTTCGAAGGTGGTATGGTAATGCAGAGTTGATACCTGTCTTGAATTATAAGTACATATATGCTTCAACAACTCAGTAAATACATGGACGCATTTACAAATAACATAACAGTTGAAGAACGTCACAGATGCCAAAGAAACAAGGCCGAATTTCTTGTCTTGTGATTCTGGACTAAGAAAAAAATGAAGGTTTGAAACGAATTTACACGTCATGGTCAAGAAATAATTATATCCCCTTTCTAATTAAAAGCCATCAAAGATACATCAGTCTGTGGCACCTATTTGGGCATAATATCCCCATGAAAGCCATCGTTAACGTTCTAATGGCCAGAAGGTGTCATTGACCCGACTAATGACACCTTTAATGCCAAGGCTATTTCGTGGTGATGTATGACGTCATTTTTCTCGAAAATCGATGTCGGCGGTTTTGGGGCGACCAGACGTACAGGTGGGGAAATCTCAGCAGATACCCCTACATCAATCTGCCAGCTAGCCGCTTTTCGTCTTGTGTCATTGAAAGATCGTTTTTCTTTTTGACTCCTATACATATACTACTGCATAAAAGAGCTGTAAGTACATCTGCTTCTTTTGCATTCCTTTCCGTTCGTTTGATACATATACAACTCACAAGAACGGAATAAGTGCACGGCACACAGTAATGAAATGTTAGGTTAAATTTTATTTCAGCTACACGGCTTCTAAAAGCAGGTACTACTTTACAAATGGTGACAGGAGACCTCAGTGCAGGTGTCTGAGAGGCATCATTACAACTTTGACAAATTTAACCTGATCAGAGGATGCTTTTCTAATGAATACATTTTGTGTGCAAATGTTATAATTATAACCTACTTTTACTGCGAAATTAGTTCAAAATCGTGTGGCATCTAATTCCACTTGTACTGAGCTCGAAATGCCCATGCATCTGGTAGTGTATAATATTAATTTTATCGTTATGTGTGTACTTGCTCCTAGGCGTTTCAAAGTTGCAAAAAAATGAGGGTCTAGTTTTGTAAAAAAAAAAAAAGTACCGATTTCTATCATCTCTGAGTTTCAATATATGAAGTGTTTCGTTGGGGTTCTCTTGTTGATGTTGCAACCAAGTAAGCCAGCACACTATAGCTAACGCTGTTTAGAACTCAGCATCTGAGCTGGAGATATTGAAATTGTAGGCACCATAACGTGTCCAAGTAGATGTTATAATACCTAGAGTTTTAACGAGTATGCACCGAAATCAGGTGTCCCATACTTTTCATTGTTCTTCCTATGCTCCAGTAATCACTATCCCACGAAAATGATATAGTCTGACTAACACACTTGACTTACATAATTACGCAATAAGATATGATATGAGATGCAAGGAGAGAAACAAAAGAGACTCTGAACTCTGACAGTCGAGTTATGAAGTATGTAATTTTTCAACAATATGGTACATTCTTGGAGATACAAATTCCATATCAAAGATAATTTGCGCTTCAATTAGAATCAAGCCTTGACGATTATAAATCCTTCAGCAATGTGGGTTGTCCGGGGCCTGTTCAAAATGGCATACATTTCTGAAGAAGCTTGGTAACAATGAAATTGAACGTTTGCCGAAGAGAAGTAGTGTTGTGAGAGAATATGGAGCTTCCCAGGGCCAGTATGTTAGTCTAGAGTGATCGTAATGGGTATTCTGTCTTCCTGCTATGGTAGTGACGTCTGACTCGATTTTACCGTTGGCTATTTCAATGTGTGCTCACAGCCTTAACCAATGATGTCGCACCTTCACTATGCACACGCTGTGCCTCTAGCCAATCCTGATTTCCAACTGAAATTCAAATATTACCAGTACCAGTGCTGTCTTTGTATATATTACATACATAAATATATGTCCTATAAACAGATAAGCTAAGATATGCCTCCGTAAACGAATATTAAAGATATAACAAACTGATGTGGCAACTACGTATACTAAGTCATGAAATACGCGGTTAAATATGCACATGAACATTTTCAGTATGAGTTGCTTCACTCATTTCACTTTAGACATTACTACCTGTTTGCTAAACTACTCATACAAAATGGATTACTGAAGAAGAGCACTGTTTTGTATTTGCAATACTCTGTGGCGTGACATATCCAGACGTCTAGGCAAATTTGTCAACGATATGTACATGAACTAGTGCAGTGAGTCAACAGAAACTGGACTCACCATTGAAAAGAATTATAAAAGTTTGGGGCAGAGTAAAGCCCCTGTCATACATATGGCCTCCCGAACACTAGCCGAACTCCCCCCAAACATGGTAGTTGGCCGGGAGCAAGGTAGGCTGGTGCTCGGCTACTGTTCGGCTGCGCCAGCTGACTGTTTCAAAATGTAGGGTAGGGAGGGAGGTCCTGATATAGTTGGCTGGTGTTCGGGAGTGGGGGTATGGTTGGTATTCAAATTTGACTAAAATTTAACTCAAATTCGAGTCGATTCGTATAGAAAGGTGGGCGTGGCCTAAATCTGCTCCTGAACTCCAGCCAACCTTGGTCGACTGGTGTTTTGTGGAAGGTTCTGCATGTGTGACAGGGGCTTAAGACAATGTAAAGCATTGTTCCATTTAGTGCAATAATATGGGACCTAACGGCAAGATTCGATCTCTACCAAATTTATTGTATATCGTAGCAATTACGCGTCACTTGGACAACAATAAAGCACTCATTTGAATCACATTTGCCTTCAGAGAATACTACAGTCAAGTACATGTAGAGAATCAACGCTTCTAGTTCTCTCGTTGCTGTCTCGGTGGATATCTATGACGAACAAGAAATACCTCAAAGGTACAGAGGAAGCCATGACGTTACGTAACTGACAGGTATTACACTGATAACGCCCTAAGTCTACCGCAGCGTGGAAGTACCGTGAACATACTAATATCGTGGGGTTTTCATCCTCAGACTGGAAAAGCAATCTGATGTCTGACTTTCAGGCGTCCTCTCCAAGGCCCTCATCGACTGCTCTCACCGTCTGTGGATGACACTTCAGGGATAATTCTCTTCTGTGTCGAGGATGTGTAATCATACGATGAAAGACGGTGGACGCACGGGAAGGTTCGAAAATCCATCGTTGTCGCGAGGTGCTCACCATAACAACGTAAGTCTACATGAAGGAGTGTCCTTGGTCCGACCTTCGGTATCAATAATACGGCTTACGCGATTTTCCCTCCGGCCTATGTACGCACCAGTCTTCATGTAGCCCTCTTCTATAGGCAACTACGCTCTATCAACATATACATGCTGGCACCATCCTCCGTAAAGATATCTTCCCTTCGCACTTTGCCCGACATCCACGAAAAAACATACAAACGTCCAAAACAGTAAAACTAGAACAATCAATATATCACTATTTTTATATCATTTTTAAACTGTTTATGTACTAAATAGTAAGACACACTAAGAGACTCTTTCCAATGCGGTGTGACGAATTTGCGATATGTACAGTAGTTAAGAGTTCTCTTTGATGCCACTACACATCTTCCACTCTTCGCCGTGACCTGATGACCTCTGAGGATAGGTGTACTACGAGGTGGCAAAGGCGAGAAAGTCAAACGGTAGTACAAGCTTGTCCTTCATAGAGATACATTCAAAAACATTAAGTCACACACCGATGTACGGATTTCTGGCACGTTGGACAGGTCTAATGTCGAGACAGTAGGAGCCGTAAGGCTGGACATCTACAGGCAGTCTGGTTGTTCCTCGTCACAAGGGTGTTCTGTTCATCTACAGGTCCTGCTCCTGTCTCACCTTCATCCTAAGTAGGTGGGCCAGTAAATGGCGTTGAAGAGGAGAAACGCACAGGGGAAGATGATTCTTGACATGGAGTCAATCTTTTTTGCTTTGTCCATGAACTCTGTCGGGTTGATTGGTTTCTCTATAGATCCCCCGTTCTTTGCCTGATCCTTGTTCTCGCCCTGTGAGCGCTGCTCCGCGGCTCTGCTGAGCTGCTGCCCGGCCACGCTGTACCCGCTATAGTTAGTCTTCTTTCTGTTCAGGTTTTTGGCCTGTGGAAAGAGAGAAATAACGAGATATGAGTTAGGGCGGACCGTAAGAAATAACTCAGCTATCACAGTACCAACAGCTTGCTGAAAAAGACTCATTCCAGCATCCATCCATATGTACAACAAGGCAACCTTTCTCATGTACAGTGTTAGAAGCAGTTTTGTTTACAGTATTGGTCATAGCAGGACGTTTAGAGCACCGGTACTCTAAACGTATTTTGTAATTATTGTAAGGTTGTAAAAATTCCACATAATTCAGATATACCCTGTAGTAGTAGCCCTTTGCCTCTGTCAGGTTTGGGTTTTACAGTAAAATTGAAATTGAAATAATGTCGTACTTTAGCCTCTCAAATTATAAACATACAATCGTAGTCCTAGCTGTAGATTTAGTTGATTAGGATTGATGACTCGCCCTTTAGGAAAGGTCCCACCCACGGCCACTCTAGCAAGCTGTCACCAGGGTGTCGTCTATTCTTATTTAACTTTCTTGTGAAGAGTGCTATAGCTCGCAGGTACACAACATGACCATCCTAGGGTTAATTAAAGGTCGATGTGAGAATCGTTCTGTGACAGGAAATATCAATATCAAGTACAGAGTCAATAGTAACGACCCCAAAAATCGATGTATGATAAAGGTGTTACGCAACAACAACTTTCAACTATGTAAGGTCATGGTCGAAAAAATAAGACTGAATATTTCTGTTAAAGTTTTTATTTCACTTTTGTATAGTTCGATAGCATCGTGATCATGTAATTACCTTTCAAACATCTTTCTTGGACATATGTTTTGTAGGATTTATCCTACCGTGCATATTCCCTTTGGGGACAATCATGGGCAGACAAACAAGAAGTAAGGCCGGCAGTAATTGTAGCATGTCTCGGGCTCAGGTGGCTTAGACTGTGTAATTAACATTTTGCCTTGTTCTGAACACCGGCGACACGTTGGCGTGCGTGTGCTGATGTATCACCCACGGAGTTCTTATGACTGACTGCTCCAGGACACTGCTTCAGTGCGCCGTGATTTCTGATGTGTCATACACGGGTTACCGGTAACTTCACTTGAATGAAGGGTTCCTTAGATAGCTGGCTTGTGGGAGACAATTTGCATCGGTGTTCTTTATTCTTTTAAAACGTTTTGCAGTTCTGGCATATATTACGCACATACACAAATCTTGAACGGGGACATCAAGGATGTTATCACGGGAAACAATGGGTTCTTCTTCTCCACTCGTCCCTGTCCTTCATGCATACATATATAAGGTCGGTTTACTACATGCGTGAGCAACTTTTGTCATTACTTCAGGAAGTTTGGCTTCATTGTACCATCTTTTGGTGTGGTAGGCTGAATAAAAACTCATTTTCCTACATATATACTGGGTAATTTTGCCATCAAATGTTGAATGTATCCCCGAGCTTCACACGTACTTACCTTTTCCTTTTCTTCCTGTTTTTGCTTCATCTTCTGTCTCCTTCTGGCCACCTCCTTGTCTTGCCTGGAGGCGAAGTTGACAGCGGCGAACTCTATCAACGCCGCGAAGACGAACATAAGACACACAGCCATCCAGATGTCGATGGCCTTGACGTAGGAGACTTTCGGCTTGGCACCGCTGGACCCTGAACTCTGCGTTGTCATGGTGAGCACGGTGGTAATCCCAAGCGCGACGCGCGCAGGCGCAGCCTCGATGTTGATCCAGAACGAGACCCAGGACAGGATGACGATAAGGATTGTGGGAACGTAGGTCTGAATCATGTAGTAACCCATCTGCCGCTCCAGGGTGAACTCTGCCCTCATCCTGGAGTACGAACCTAGTCAAGGGAAAGGAGAAAAATGATAAACCCATACAAACAAACAAACAAACAAACAAACAAAATTGGAGTTGTTCGAAACCGACTGAAGGTTTTATTCATTATTGAATATGTCTGTGTCGCGTTGCTAAATGAATGTATTTTTTGGTTATTTTATACGGGTTGCATTTCAAATATTCTATTTTTTCAACCTTTGCAGAGTAAAGTTTAAGACGTAATGTAAACTGTTATTTCGTGCTGAAGAGTTACAACTGCAGTAAGATATATTTGTTATTCACTGCCACAGACCTCGGACAGCCCACACAACAAGTCTTACCAAACGGTCGGTTGTTTTAATCATGGGCAGAGTTAATGAAGTAAGTACATTATCTTCTGTAGTAGATTTTCATCCTATCCCGGGGACTTAGGGAGTGAAGACGCCCTCCTTTTATCGCACGCAACAAGTGCGGTAAAAATACCAGAGTCCGGTCTTTATGCTGCCCCTGTCCGCGGTATTTCCGCCCACTAAGCTATTACTTGACATTAGAGAAAGCCGAGAAGATCCTCTAGGCTGTTATCTCAAATCCGACTCGTACGTCATCCGTGGGAGACCGTGACTGGACTGAGAAACTTCGTATGACTAGCTACTGTTGCTGCTATCTGTCTGTCTATCTATCCGTCAATCTATCTATCTATCTATCTATCTATCTATCTATCTATCTATCTATCTATCTATCTATCTATCTATCTATCTATCTATCTATCTATCTATCTATCTATCTATCTTGTTTGTTTGTTTTATTTCGATCTCCATTTAGTGTAATACATAAAGTTTACACTACTCTTCCTGGAGTCCAACTAACTAAACAAAAATAGTAAAAACAATAATAAATCAATCAAACATAAATTAAGATAAACAATAAATAACGGAATAATAATAATAATAAATTCATAACAAAGATTTATCCTGAGATAACAAAGGATAATTAACCAAACTCAGCATATAGAACTTAAAATGAACTGAATGGGAGGTCAGAGGTCAAAATAATAGAAAATGATATAACTGAAAGTGATTGGAAAACATAACATGCATCCAAACACTTTGAAAATCAAATTAACAATGAAGTAAACAAAATGTGGACTCAGAGAGTAATGACAAATTATATACAACTTTAGATGAAGTAGTCCATGCATAACAAAATATAAATAACTGAAATGAATATCTATCTATCTATCTATCTATCTATCTATCTATCTATCCATACATCTATCTACCAAGCATATATTTATCTTGCTAGCTAGCTATATTTTCCACGAGTCACTGATGAAAAGTAATGGATGCTATATTAAACGTCTGAGAGGTGTCAAAATGCTTGAGCCATGAATAACAGTTTTCATGTATTTCTCACTACCTGGATGCCTAACCTTCGTTGACTCATATATTTCTTTCAGTATTAATCAAAGATTATAGAAAGTAATGGGTGGTGAGCATAGCACATAGTATCATATCATTTTCTAAAGTATTAACTCAAACTTAAAATGTGATCCACAGGGATCAATGGTTGCAGCCTGACATGTCATAGATGTTGTCGTGACCAGTCCCTCGTGTTGTCGTACACATTTCAAGTACAGTGCTACGTACATGTACATGTGTGTCTTATGTATATAGGAGATGTCAAGAGTGAGAAAACAAGTAAGCATTGTCTCTGTGTCACACACTCGCGCAAGTACACACAACACAAAAAAGGCACACAGCAACTTAAACATGTCAACACAATGTTAACATTTATGCTATGCTTTTGGTTCTTTGTTTTCATTTCCGCACGGTGTGAAAATTCTAAAAAAAAGTAAACTGTTTCGCATGTTTGTTGTTGGAATAAAATGTTTTAGTTACGATGAAAGAAAAATTTAAGAATGGATACATTTCCTCAGCTTTATACGTTGCATTCACACCAAACTTGGTACAGACGAGGGGATTACTGTTACGAAAAAACTTACAGATTCGTTTAATATCAGATGGTGGCTTTGGTTGAAATGATGGGGGTTCATGTTTGTTAAAACGTGCTGAGGTGGCTTGAAATGACAACATTCATTGGTATTGCTATGAGGACAATGTTGTGAGGACAATGTTTTTGACATGTACTCCATACCACCTCATATGTAACGTGAAAAACAATCGTCAGGGGTGCGTCAGTACCTGTGCTGTATTCCATTATCATTTGGGTCGTTACTATGCTGGTGATTGCAAACTGGGGCAATACCAGGTCGTCCGCAATAGCCACAGGCGTGTCTGTATCTTTCCATACAAGTCGAACGTCGTCGGTCGTCATGCCGTCTGCAACACAAAGGCACCAGGCGTAAAGCAAGGGAACTGCAGCATTTCTACATACCAGTGCTGTAATCCATAGTATACTGCGTGTAACGTATCGAGACGATTCTGAACTGTGGGAGCTCCAGGTCGTCCGCTATTTGGACAGGGTTCTGTTCCTCCCCATTCTTCTTTAAATAGTTCCACTGTAGCCTCATATCGTCCGTTGTCATCCCATCTGGAAGTAAAAATTCAGGTGAACATCCATTAAGCACAACCGCCAAAGGCATACTGTACCTCACCCTGTCAGTATTTCAGATGATGGTGATCAACATCATTTTAACCTTTAGTTTGTTATGAAATGAAATTAAAAAGTTACTAAATGAATTTTACGGTAAGGTGGAGGCTCACAAAGAGGATTGGTAGGTGTTTGAGATAATGAAGAATGAAATAACAAGAGGTGAGATGATATTTATAACTGTGGTCCTGAAGCAAATATTAGATGATGGTGCTCTGCGAACCATATCCGGCAATCTGCAACGGAGAAAATGTAGTAGAATCAAGTTCAAATATGCAGGTAAAAATGATTATATGTACGGACTTCCGAGACCTATGCATGTCTGCAGCCACTATGCATCAGACTCAGTTGCCTGCGAACGACTGATTGATTGATTGATTGATTGATTGATATGTACGAAAAATTCTGAAAATGTCTCCGATGTTCTGTCACAAATCTGTCGTATGATGTATGTCACTGGTACATCTTACAGTATTACACAACTCTATCGCAACCATCTACGACAAAGCGTTGAAGTTGAACGTTAGATACGTGAGAAACTTTTGAATCCATGTATTACTCACAGCTCTCCAGCTTCATCGGGCAGACCTGCTGGTCCATCGGGAACCGCTGCAGCTTCATCGGACAGGCGAGTGTTAGCGTTAACCTGGAGGGGAGGGATGTGAGAATGTCATGTCACATAGCACTGCACTTCTATAAAACAATAATGTACAAATGTAGCATGAAAGTTCATCTGTGTTGGTATAATTCATTATGACAGAAAGGGTTAAACGACGGGGGGCGACACAGGTTATCTGACACGTACGAACCTCTGCTGTAAGTACATGTTTCTGACGTCACGTCCCGGAAGCTGCAGTAGACGGGTCCATTCCGTGAACAAGGTCGATGGAGTCGGCCGAAAATTTGGGTGTCCCACTTTACTCAGTGTTGGTCTGAACGTTTAACCCTTTTGTCATAATGTACAAATGTACATGACGAGGAGCAAAGAAATAAAGTCCAACCTAAGCCCCTGTCACATATTCAGAACCTACCAGCTGACCAAGGTTGGCTAATGTTCGGCAGTAGTCTGACCAGATGTAGGCAACGCCTACTTGTCGAATTGAGTTTGAGTTAAATTTGAGTCAAATTGCACATATCAATCAATTGTTCGTGCTTATAAACCTGAATTTCTCCTCTGGTCTCTTAGAGTCACTGACGAAAGGTAGTGGATACTACCTGAAACGTCTGACCGTCTCCTTAACCATATCCAGTTGCTTGTGAGTAACTGCTTTTTGGCGTATCTTATTACCTGGATGCCTAACCTTCAATGACGAAAGAACAACGTTAAGTCAGGTCAATTTTCGTATGGAGAATATATGTAGGTGTATTTTACCTGATACTGTATAATATTTCTCCTTTGGAGTTAACCCTCAAGAGTTTGTTCTCTGTCGTCACGTGATGAAATTCGGCACCCTTTTCGTTGGTGAAGAAAGTGTCCGGCACCCATATTCTCTTCAGCAGACTTGGATCCAGGCTCACGCTGTCGCTGTATCCCATCTCTTCATTTTCCTCAAACGCGAGTCTGGTATCCCTCCATGTCTGACGCAGGAAGATGTTTAACCGGTAGTCCTACAAAAAAAAAGAGAATTTGTGAATAGTTTCATCAGGTTAGTAAGTCACTGAGTAAAGAGACTCTTTTTACACAACCAAGATAACTTTTACTCAGTCGACGTTTCGGTGACCATCTGTCACTTTCCTCAGGGCAGTTCTGTATATATATATATATATATATATCCAACACCCGTACGTTTGGGACCGCATTGTAGATACAACTCCCTGTAATGACGCATATGTGTAGATATGTAAATACTGCACGTTTGGGAATGCATCTGTAGCAGCGACACCTGTGCTGCAGTGCAATGTGAACCAGTCAGAACTGCCCTGAGGAAAGTGGTGGACGCTCACCGAAACGTCGGCTGAATAAACGTCTTGGTTGTGTAAAAAGAGTCTATTTACTCAAAAAGCAGAATTGCATTTCAAAGCTCGACATATGAATAACCATTGTCCTATTGAATTCTTCTTGTTTGTACTGTTTCTACTATGTGTTTCAATACGACTTTGATTGTTCTTTACAAAGGGACTTGAGAAAACGCATGTTGAAGCGATATAATCTGTGTGTTTTGACAATTCATTGGAAGCTGCCAGTAGGGAATAAATCAATGTTACACCAATCATCTAACGGATTATGACTGCCATTTAACGTACAGGCCAGGCCATCACCAGTCACATTAAACCCAGTTGCAGCTTGCTTTCCTCGCCAATTGAAAGCCTACGCTGAAAGGGCGCTTTTATCAAGTCACAAGTCCGAGTATATGTTACTCACAACCCTTCAGACCATGGACATCATCGACAGACCACTCGCACAGAGGCGGGACCATAGGAGAGCATCTGAACCTTTCAACTTTCCATGTGAAGTGGATAGAAATGTGAATGGCACTAAGTGCTGTTGTGAGTTCACAGACGATGCATTTGGATTCTGTCCCGCCCTAACCGATAGGAATCAAGATCAACCTGTCGTTTGTACGCAAAGGGTCACAACATCGTAGAGCTGTTGGCAAGTCCAGTCAGCAGCGAACGAAGATACGGCCAAGACCTCGCCGTCGTCAAGCATTACGGGTAGGTGTAGTGATGTACAGAGTGGGTGGGGGTGTCTAGCTGCCTGGACCTACTTCATTGACTTCCCTGGTTTCCTTTGCTCGGGCATTTAACATCCTAGGAGCGTCTTCATCTCAACTTTTTTTTCGAGATCAGTATCAGAATGAATTAGTTTCTTCGCAAGAGAATATCAGTCACGCTAATCGCTCTGCTGTCCCGGGACCTTAATAATAATAACTTCTTCTTACTTCCATCTCCGCGGTATCAGAAATGCCATCGGCACCTGTACGTGTGTGTGAGATATATTTACGAGCGTTGCATCGCATCGCAAATGTTTCATCAATTAGGTCAAAGGTTGGGCATCGGTGAACCCGGCTAAAGTGCTTGCTGTCATAAGGTGTTATATTGGAATTGCATGAAAGGGAATATCGATTCCATCTACAAAACATATCACTTGAGTTTGGAAAAATTCATTCCATGAAATTTCTTCATCAATAACTTTTCATTTATTTTGCCCCAAGGGCGCAATATCTGCTAGATATAAAGATTATAAATGACGTCGTTGTGGAGACTACAGGCCACAATGCCACGGCTGGCCATTTATTCTATTTGAGGTGACTAACATAAAATCGGCCATCAGTAATAAATTGGATAAATGTGTCAAACATGGTAACTTTTTAAGTCCCAATGATCAATGTTTCAACTGACTTTTCAATAGAAAAATGCGGTGGCATACGTTTCCGTATTGTTAGTATTATCATTAACTGATATTTGTTAACAATGCAGCAATAGAGATCATAAAACAATTTGTTTTATCTTTGTATCTTTGTCGAGTATGGGGAAGATTTTTCGGTTACGCTGAAAGAGTGGACAGTTGAGATTGCATGAATGTTTTCAGTAGACTTCAGCAAAGACTTCAGCAAAGACTGCAGTAGACTTCAGCAAAGATGTCATCACAGCAGTACGTAAACATAGCTGACAATTTCTAAAGTTGTCATGTCACCATCAAACCGTGAGACCAAAAGTTCGCTCCAAGCGACGAAAATCAATGAGAAACTTGGCGCAAAACTTGGCACTGGCGCGCATCTATTAGACACGGGACGACCTAGAGGACTAATCGGTTACTCCACAATCCATTGTACTCTTTGAGGGCCTGACCTTCAACGATGAAGGCATCAATCGATGTCTAGATATCATAACTTGAAAGATGAAAAGCTTTTGCCCGTAGATCGCAACACGAAACGATTTACAAAGCTATTGTTAACGACAGAACTTAGAATATTCACCATTGAGTTCGTCCGTCTTTGATACTCCTCGCAAATATTCGTGCAAGTATTCCTACAAAGGAGCAATCGGATGTCAGCAAACTAAATCTCCTAGAGATCCAAAGACTGGTGTGGGGGTGTTGGGAAGTTGAAATACATTGATGTAGATTGTATATTGTGTTGTGATAGTTTAAGTATAAACTTGTAAGTGCGAAAGTGGCATCCCTGAGCTCATTGTCTTTGCGTAGCTTCTCCATCTTTAAAACCATTCTGTTCCTTGTTTATCTGCAGCCTAATTAGCATTCTCTACTCGTCTGTTGAGGGGGAACTATGACACCAGGCTCTTAGAAATCCAGTTTTCAAGGAAAGATCTATTAGAAACCCTTTACATTACGCGGGAGTACCTTTCTGTGGAGAGGTAGAAGCCCCGAGGGCCCGGCAGTTTTACCGTTTCATGTAGAGAGGGAGACTCTGTGAATGATGTTGCCGTGTGAAATAGATGGAGAGAAAAAAAAGGGCGATATTTCCGATCACCGTAAGATCTTGTCAGTGGCGGCCATATGCGTTGTTTCCCCGTCTATCCTGAGAGATGTGCAGTGACAGAAGGTGATGTATGTGGAAGAAAAACCACCCCTAGGATCACAGGTGGCGGGAAATATCGCGAGTCCACCGAGACGCGGAATGCGCCCCGGCGGAATTCATTCCACAATTTCGTGGCGAAGAAATATGACCCAGCTCACGATTGCCTTGTTATCGAAGGTGAACGATAATCAGCAGAAATATGGCGGGATTACATGTCTAACCAATGGCTTATAAGTGCTGTGTAATTGTGTGTGCTTATGATATGTGATTCGTCACGTTGTGGGTACAACGCAAGACCGAGGTTCTTCTTTCAATTTGTTTCTTCTTCACTATCTGTGGAGGAAACTTACTGCCCAATGTGCTATGCACGGGAGGAAATAAGTCTAAGTAATTCACTATCTGAATTATCGAAATAAAATATGCTGTCACCAATTCGTCTCTTATTAGTTTTGTCGTATCAATTTTCAAGTACAAAATGAAGCATAAAAGTATCATTTTTTTCAAATCTGAGGGGTCGAATACAAAGAGGTACACTTCAAATATAAGTTTAAGTAGATAGAATTAGTAATTTTGTTTAGATTTCCCTTTTACTGTGCTTATAATTTCTAGCCTGGGTACCATCCTGGTTAGTTTACGTCCGCTCCCACAGTCGCTACCACCAACTGTGGGAGCGGACGTAAACTAACCAAGATGGTACCCAGGCTAACTTATTTCAAAGATGCCTTTGAAATGCCTTCCGCGGCGTTGTATCATTTAACAGAAGGCTTGTGTACACTTGTATAAATAGTTCTATGATTCCTGATCTGCAAGTCATATCTCAATATATTGTTCACCCTTACGTAGGGTATAAGATGGATCGCCGACTTATTTCTGGAAACGCTTGCACAAAGACTTCATACTCCAGCCGTCAGGTTAAGAGATTCCTCTCGGAGATAACGTGAAGCGATTGTTGCTCGGGTCGCGCCCGCGCTCCCCCCGCCATGACCACATCGTCCGTCTCTGCCAGCTCCGCGCCATTCACCCCGAAATTACCTGTCGGCCGGACCGCGCTCTCCGACAGAATTATACACACCTAGCATTTTAAGAGTTCATCTCGTTGTGCGCTCGATACTCCTCGTCTGGGTTCGCTTATCATGCGATTTGGATTCAAGTCAATCTGGAGTATTACATAAAGGCTCCTCTCTATAGATTTATACAATATTTCAAGAGCATAGACGTGATATGCGGGTCCTTTTTACACGATCGACTACATTTTTGTCACTAACCCTTAATATGAATGGAAGTTTTATCCAGATGATTAGGCTACGTGGTGATTTTTATGGCTTCAATACACTATGTGTGGTGAAACATATTGTGTTTTCTCGTGTTTCCCCTTCTCCTTCCTTTTCGTTAAATTTCTTCATTTTTGGCCATATAAAATGAATCTTTGAATACATTTCCCCAGCTCGCTAAGGAGTGGTCATTTACAGTGCTATCATATCAAGATAGATGATTAATTTGTTTATATGGCATTGAACTATGTCGGACTCCCCTTCCGGAGGAGAATACAGAAATCATTGAACGTTGTTGGAATTTAAATTTTTCAATACTTACAAAGTAAATTTCTAATGGATAAAATCAAATCTCCATGGTATTAACATTTTGTACCCAGTCATTAAATGTAAAAGTATAATTGCTTGTTTGTTCCAAACTAATTGCGAGATTACATTGCGCATGGGGATATTCGGATTCATGAAGAGTTATCCTATGCCAACTATGACGTCATATCCGCCCCAGATCCTCACCTGGAATCTCTGCTCAATACAAACTATGCAAGAGTAAAGACGGGTTAATCTTTCGATCTTTTGATGGCTGTCAACACAAAACATGCAATTATTGGGGCCGCCTAATTGCAATCTGTCACCGGAGGAAACTATCGACAATTGTGCGATTACCATCTATTATCAGTGATAAATGCCGGGGGTTCCGCATTTAATGTCTCTGATGTAATCAAATTTTGGACGTCGATTAAGTAGAATTAATCAGAAGGTTGATAGGGGTCAGGATAGGACAGGGATGCGCGGAACTGGGTGAATACTTGAATATGGAGACTTGCTTCCGTTCAGGGTATGCATTCCATAGCAAGCAGTTTTGAGCTGGAACAACGTTATGTAGGTTAGTTTAGTTTACGTTATAACGTTAAAGTGGGACAACCCCATACCCTCTACCACTAGTTTTTATTTATTTCCTTATGAACACCTGGGTAGCCTCTACAACAGTAAAATTGTTGATTTCCAAGAGGGCCCAGGGACACATAAACAATATAACATAACATAAACACAACATAAAGCAATTTGTATAAAAGTAAATTATACAATCAAGTCACATAACTGAGAAAAGTTAACAGAGATCAGTATAACTGAAAATCAGTATAACTGAAAAGTAACTAATGGCAGGGCCCTGTTAACAAACAGTACTATGTTATGTACTTTGTTTCTTCGTTTAAACGTTATTTTGGCTATGGCTAAAGGTGACTGGCGGTTCAGACGAAATTTCGTGACTGTGACGGTGAGGTCAGAGGTCAGGAAGATGGCTGACCATATTTTGTGTGAGTTGGATACTTCTTTCAATCCGTAATATATCGTACCCTAAACAAACCATCCATGAATATTTCTACTGGTGGATGATACCTTAGGTTGCATTAAGCACCTTGTATACATAATTTGTATGCATTTTGTATAACATAGACAGTTTTTAGCTCTTAAAAAAGTAACACCTGAATAATTACATTAGAGGTGGGGAGGGCGGGCTGATGCCTCTCTGCCGACATTGTTGGGCAATTATCATGCTCCAGTGTGTTTCTTTTAAGATTTAAGTGCTATATAATCTTTGAAACATGATGTCAGAGTAATTTTAGGTGTTTTAGTAAACCATTTTGAGAATCATCTCGTACTCAAAATAAGTCAACTACCGACTCTTGGTATCTTGATAACTTGATTGAGTTTAACCGACCTCCCCCCCCCCCCTCCACCAATTCAATCAATCAACCTGAAAGTTTCTTGGCATTGGCGCCAATCTGTTTAAGTAAACAGAATGGCAGAAATGTTTGTCGATCAGAATATCAATATGAAAATTTCGGACACGCATCTGCTCGGTTTGGGAGATGTTAGAGACTACGGTGCCCCAAATGTGACCATATAGGATGCTAAGTCATAAAAATGACTTTTTATACTAGTACCAATTCTATGAATTTCCAATGCTACTTGATATCACGTTGTGGTATTCCTATTCCCAGCCGTATTCCTGTCAATATATAATATCATACAAGATGAAAACATGATATTAGCTGACTTGAGAAAATAAGTTACTTCTGATGCATATTACATTACGCGCACTTCATTTTGCAATCCTGCTGATGTTGCAAAATTATCTTTGTAATCCGAATCCATGCCCATGCCCATGCTTGGCTCTATATCTGTTGTTTTCCCCTCAGGAATTTCAGGTACTCTGGGATGTTCACTTAGCAGATGACTTTTATTTTTATTTGATTTGTGGTATGATAGATGTGTCTCCTATGTACATATATTTCCGCATACGTACAGAGGAGACACGTCCGGGACATTCTGCCAACTTACGCCAGACATTCGGCTCTTTTACGTTATCTCCCGGGCTGCCCTGTTAGGGTGCCGCCATCTTGGCGTCATCTACTGCTTACTTCCCGTGCACGATTTCTCACAAAAAGCTTCAGGTCCCCGTCTCTGCGTTTAACTGACGACTTGATGCAGAATAGCGCTTTGAAGCCAAGGCCAACCCGGGGTCTGTGCCTAAGTGTAAGGTTAGGATAACGCAGATTTGGTTAGCGTCGCCACGTAAAGCCCGGCTTCGTGACGTAATGCTCCGCATATATTCCGCCCACATTTCTGTCTGAGATGTGCAGACGGTGGTCTGACATGGACACGGATATGTGTTTGTAATGCAAAACCAGTTTAATGCGGCTTTTCAGACTTACCATGGTTGTTTCTGAGATTGAGTCAAAACTGTTGACGTAGATGTCACAGGAAACATTCACTGACGGCCCTAGAAAAAAAGGTACCATTGGTTATATCTTGAATATGATAAACTTTGCCCTAGAATAAGAATAAGAATGATACTAAAGATAAGATATGGAGGAGGTTTTCCATAGCAGTCATTATCCAAAATGCAATGTTTCAAATCTGCGTTTTTGTATTTGTTCTTTACATACAGGAATATAACATGACAAAATTCTGCTAGAACACAGTCTAGAACATGAGGCTACAATACTCATTGTAATCTGTCTGTCCTGGAAGCGGCTTTTCAGGACAGATACCATAGGCGCATGTCCTATCGCTTGGGAACAATCGATTGTTCAACTTGAAGGACATAACGCGATATAGAATATGATATCTTTCCATTATCTAGTTCTCCTGGTGACTGCGTGTTTGTACGTGTGCCTTGGACAGGAATATTTGGCTACTGAGGAGAATACTAGACTACGACGTGATGGTTTCTAAATGCCGGTAAACATGACGCACATAGAGTTTATTGATCTAGATGTAGTTAGCTGGGCACATTAGTCACATATCTGGGATTATGGCAGTATTACAAGATGATCACATTGGATATGAGGAGATGTGGTATAGGAGGTTCGTCATCATTCTCTGTAATACATCCTGTAGAACTAGAGTCCATCAATGGTGCGTTTTTCCTCCATCGATCCGTTTCTCAATACAGAACTTGGAGCTAAACCATGTATACACATCGCACCGTCACAGGATTTAGACAGCAATCAATTCACGATTTAAGGGCTCAGCAATGGCTCCAAATTCACTCATTTCTTTCAATAACAGCACGGCGTATCGACCTTAGTGCAATCTTCTGTTTATCATCGGTGGTTCAGCCGCTAACGTTGTAATGCGGATAGATTAGGCCAACACAACAGAGTAAGATGCCGTGTGATTCCGGTGCCTCTTTAAACAATTAATTAATATAAAAACCGGTTGATTTGTGAAGGTTAACCTTTTAATAAGTACGTACATGATGCGGGACGCGTATCACATTTAGTGGCCTTTTTTTCAAAGATTAAAAACAAATTCAGTACTGTATTATTAACTACTTCTGACTTAGGTCACGTCTATTGATTTTGGTTTTAATGAGTCTATGATTTATAATGGTCTCGGTATGGGTGACGTCATTGGTCACGTAATAATTTTTGCCAGGACATCCATTTCAAAAGTTTTTAAAAGTCTGCCTACAGCTTTAGCAATGCTGTTATAGATATGTCAAATTAACAAACGCCGAAGTTGAGCCAAACACAGGGAAGCATATTTAAAGACAGTTCAGTAAACCTCCAAAACCTTTGTGAAGTCCGAGCCTTGCTAGGGTCGATTCACAATACGGCATATGGGCTCACACAAAACCAGCACATACACTTTGGCATTGATTGTGGCTGAAATTACCTTTCCTAAAGCTTACTGTAAAACGATTCTATTATATAAGTTGATTTTCGGTGCAATTTCCCATATCATTGTCTGCTGCTTGCCAGGACCTATTTGCTTCAATCTATCAATCATTTGTGGAATAAGGTCATGCTAGTTCACAATTTCTTTTCATGTATGACCGAAATTCCCCCGGATTGCAAGCTAGAAAATCGCCTCAGAATCTTGTCATTATTGTCATTAGAGCTGCGGAAAGGCTGGTGACACACACGGTTCATACTGCTGATGTGTATGTACCATTGCCGACGACACTTTCTGCAGCTAAATTATCTACATGCTTTCACTTTATATCATTTGAACCAAATGCCAATTTGTATATAGCCTAACTCTTTATGTGAAAAGTATGTAATTCAGCCACTTTATTTGGCTGCGATGTACTTTTTAAGGATCATGTTGATGTTGATCAAATAAACCAGTCATTCATTCATTCATTCATTCATTCATTCATTCATTCATTCATTCATTCATTCATTCATTCATTCATTCATTCATTCATTCATTCATTCATTCATTCATTCATTCATTCTGTGACCATGTGCTATAACCTTCATATAAAAAGACATTATCTTTATTATATGAAGACATAGTTTCCAAAAGCTGATGTTCTGTCAAAAATTAGCATGATTTATTGTGATGCCCTGCGTGTAGATAATCCAGAAGCAACAATAAATTCCTAATAGTATCAATAACTGGGAAAGATTCAATGATGGACGGTCCAGAATAGACTAGTAGTTTGCTACGTACATGACGTGAAAGAAAAGCAAAATGTTGTCAGACTACAAAGACCAATGTAGACAGGATATATCAGCAATTATACCAGGAAGGGATTTAGGCAAGAGAACGTATTAGATCTAAACTCCCGTAATGACGTCGTTTGCATAGTTGGCTCCAACTTGTCTGTGAGTATATATGTGTGTGTGGTGGGGGGGGCGTTGTCGAAGACAGAAATGATCTGGAAAGAGTCATACAGGGCGTTGGTAATCTTATCAAAGACAACACAAATTTTGTCTGAAATGTATGAGTATCCCTCCGTAAATAATTTCATCAGGTTGGTAAACGACTGAATAGCAAAGTTCTTTATCACAACCATTTATTTTTCATGCCGACGTTTCGATGACCTTCTGTCATCTTCATCAGGGCAATTCAATGTACGAGTATCACAATTTTTTGCTAACAATGCTTCTAATCCCTCACCAGCTCTAAAATGTACAAAATTCTTCACCTCATTCTGGCAGATTCGCAACTGAATCTACATCAAAGGACCGCTCTAG
>NW_017804131.1:3640104-3646387 GCF_001625305.1 Branchiostoma belcheri
CCGGTGCCTCTTTAAACAATTAATTAATATAAAAACCGGTTGATTTGTGATGGTAACCTTTTAATAAGTAAGTACATGATGCGGGACGCGAATCACATTTAGTGGCCTTTTTTTCAAAGATTAAAAACAAATTCAGTACTGTATTATTAACTACTTCTGACTTAGGTCACGTCTATTGATTTTGGTTTTAATGAGTTTATGATTTATAATGGTCTCGGTATGGGTGACGTCATTGGTCACGTAATAATTTTTGCCAGGACATCCATTTCAAAAGTTTTTAAAAGTCTGCCTACAGCTTTAGCAATGCTGTTATAGATATGTCAAATTAACAAACTCCGAAGTTGAGCCAAACATAGGGAAGCATAATTAAAGACAGTTCAGCAAAGCTCCAAGTCCGAGCCTTGCTAGGGTCGATTCACAATACGGCATATGGGCTCACACAAAACCAGCACATACACTTTGGCATTGATTGTGGCTGAAATTACCTTTCCTAAAGCTTACTGTAAAACGATTCTATTATATAAGTTGATTTTCGGTGCAATTTCCCATATCATTGTCTGCTGCGTGCCAGGACCTATTTGCTGCAATCTATCAATCATTTGTGGAATAAGGTCATGCTAGTTCACAATTTCTTTTCATGTATGACCGAAATTCCCCCGGATTGCAAGCCAGAAAATCGCCTCAAAATCTTGTCATTATTGTCATTAGAGCTGCGGAAAGGCTGGTGGCACACACAGTTCTGATGTGTATGTACCATTGCCGACGACACTTTCTGCAGCTAAATGATCTAAATGTTTTCACTATCATTCTGTAACCATGTGCTATATAACCTTTATGGATTGTCCACTATATAACGACGTGACAGAAAAGCAAAATGTTGTCAGACTACAAAGACCAATTCATTTAGACAGGATATATTCTGCAATTATACCAGGAAGGGATTTAGGCAAGAGAACGTATTAGATCTAAACTCCCGTAATGACGTTGTTTGCATCGTTGGCTCCAACTTGTCTGTGAGTATATATATGTGTGTGTGTGGGGGGGGGCGGTTGTCGAAGACAGAAATGATCTGGAAAGAGTCATACAGGGCGTTGGTAATCTTATCAAAGACAACACAAATTTTGTCTGAAATGTATGAGTATCCCTCCGTAAATAATTTCATCAGGTTGGTAAACGACTGAATAGCAAAGTTCTTTTATCACAACCATTTATTTTTCATGCCGACGTTTCGATGACCTTCTGTCATCTTCATCAGGGCAATTCAATGTACGAGTATCACAATTTTTTGCTAACAATGCTTCTAATCCCTCACCAGCTCTAAAATGTACAAAATTCTTCACCTCATTCTGGCAGATTCGCAACTGAATCTACATCAAAGGACCGCTCTAGTATTAAAAACAATGCATTATTTTCCAGGTGCAGAAATAAGTAAAGTGTGTGTGTGTGTGTGTGTGCGTAGCTGTAGGTCTACAGTTAACACGCACTGTAGGGCCTTAATTTTTTTCAAGAGTTCGCTGAATTCGTGTCGTAGGCTCTGTGGACTTCTATGAAGTATTACGTAACTTTCTAACAACTTGGAGCAAAACAAGAGGGGGTCAGCCAATTTCCGTCGGTTTGTTGCCCGCCTTCCGGATACCAATTTGTTTTACCTTAATCAATGCCCACCAAATTGCATCCTTTCCTATTGAAAGTAAGCTCACGCTTTCGGATGTAAACCGAATCTCGGAAACTTGATTAAGTTTTTCAAAGGCCAACTGGTAATTCACTAAGGAATCGGTCGGTGTATTACCATATCTATTGAGAGACAGTCTAACTTTGAAGGAGAATCATTTCTCCACGACATTCTGTATAAGGATGAATCTGGGCTTTATATCGACCCAAACTCCAATTAAATCCCAGTAATTTGCGACGGTTAGGAGGATAATTGTTAAGCTGGTGTGAATGATTAGTTGATCCGTGGTTCTTACCAGAAGGGTTGAAATGACGTTTCATCATCAAGCCTCTTGTTTAAGTTCAACGTGTGAGATTTTATTACCAGGATGCTTTTATTACCTTATAGCTTGGAAATGTACTTCAAACCATATTGGAATATCTTGAACACTACATAATTTGTCCACGACATATACATGGAAACACCGGCAAAATGACAGCATTTTACCGTTTTAAGACAGTAGTTTGTAGTTCACATGGCAATGACACATACTTACAAAACTTACATAATTCACAATTCATGGGGTAATATTCTGGAGGAAAAGCAAATTATAGTATAACCTTGCACACAGGTACAACCACATACATGCACATATACTCTCGCACTCACTTATTCACCAACTGACTGTCTCGTTCAAACTCTCACTCTAGATCTGTCTCGCTACCTAGCACAGTCTTTCACACGGACAGAGATTGAAAGAAAGATTTGCGTGGAGCAAACTCATCACTCGCATGACTGTAATTCTGCGTCACCAACCGCACAAAAGCATTCACCATGTCTGCTATTTTAGTAACAGTTTTCCACCTTGCTTTAATGTATCACCTGTGTTGACCGATTTGTTAAGGCTTTCATCCCCTGACTTCTACACGTACCTCTCAACAATCCGTACCGGATACACCCATCTTCCTTCTCTTCCCAACCATTCATCCTTTCGTCCCTTCCTCATCCACCTCTGTCGTTAATTATAAGGCACGTGAAGGTGAAGCCATGGCTAGAATATAAACTAGTAGTGGTTGTAACGTATCTATTTTGTCTTTGTACTTGTAATAACACTGTACCCTGAATGCAGCTGTAAGAAAACTGGCTTGCAACAGTGCAAAACCGAACGCCATGGCCAGTAAATCTATATAATTAGCTAAAGGTTGGCAATGACTGCAATGTTTTTGTATCGATGGTCTGTGGTTGAGGGTTTATAGCTAAGGATGACATTCTGTCAATTTCATTTCGAAAGTTATTAGAAATGAATGTCAAACAAATGATAAACTGAATGTTGATAAGTAAAGAGATGGTGGTAATTACTGCAGTGGCAAGAGGTGTCTTACCATGTATAGAATTACACTTCAATGGCATTGCTTCCCATTATGGTTGTAGAATATCAGTTTGAAATGTGCCACTCAGTATGGGTACATGTTGTAATGCCGGAGGACTTTTTAAAGAATGATTACAGGCAATCATTATCATATTGAGTAGTGTTGGTCAAAGGCCGACTGCGTGGGTCTGCAGAGGTTTGCAAATCAGCAAGAACCTTCGATGTGGCACTGGAGAGGTCAGCCCTGCTTCTACCTTAATTTGCCTGCCACAATATCGCCGGAGGAAACGATCCGCAGGGGCGAGAGGGCCACAGCAATGCCAATTAAGAATGGCAGAATTAGCGGTCTCGTAGACAACAGGGCGATGAGAGAGGGCAATGGGAGTGTCTTTGCTTCGATAACTGGCTCACGTGTATTGATTTACCGCGACATGCATGTATTCCAGTGTTTGATAAAACCGTTTCCTCGCAAAATTTCATCTTCAGCAATTGCCATGTTCGATGAGTCGAGAATTTTGCGACTCCTTCTCCAATAGTGGCGACAGGAATTGCCTTCTGGTCAGCTTTGATACTAAGTCAAACACTGAACATAGATAGAGTTGGACGATTCCCATATTGCAACCACAACATTTGTCTCATTTGATTTGCCGAATCTCAATTATTCTATCCACAGAGATAACAGAGTCAGACATGTCCAGATTAAATAAATTCCGAAGAAGTCATGTGTTTCATTGAAGGTCGATCTCAACTGGTTATCAGATTAAGACAGGCATAAAGTCTATAACATAACAGATCCACCTTATTAAGATCCGTTGCACGTTTAGCTACGACGAAATTAAATCTTTGCCGTGGGCATGTCTATTCTGTGGATATTTTCTAATAACAAAAATGACAGAAAAAAGCCTACTGCTAACATTTGCACAGAGGAATTTCATTAGATAGCTATATATAGATATACTTCTGTAAATAAACGTCAGAGTTATTGAGGAAGACAAGACAAACAAGGATGTATATAAGTTAATAAAGTTATGTTTTCATTTGGTAGATTTTTGAAGTAAGCGACAGTGACGTCTGCCTCTTGAAACATACGAATGATGTGAAGCCATAACGTAGTTTTTTACAGAACTTTTTGTGTTGGCTTAGTCAATTTGTGGATTGTTTTTTCAAGGTCTTGAAGTCGACTGCAGAAAATGTTGAGCGAAAGCTGCGGGTAGAACTTGCCCCGCCGTTTCTCACGAGAGTCCATTTTCCGTTATACATCGATCATCGACGCAACAGGCTGACCGGTTGATTCCAGAGATTATTCCGTCCCCACGACACCTCAGCACCTTTCCAAACGCTCAGACCTCCCAGGAATTACCGGCAGATTTCGGGGAGACCCGGAATCGGCTCACGGGTCACGGCTCCTCACTCCCGGAAGACGAGGTGACAATTACTGGCAATCCGCACCAAGAAGGTCCGTTCATGTGCGGACCAATCACCGTCATTGTGAATAACCAAAGGAGCGGACTGATCTGACAGATGCGCCAGATGGGTGCGGTGTTCTGCGGTCTCTCGTCGTTAACCGCTCACGGGTTTGAAAAGGTTGCCAATGTCCTGATGGGAATTTCTCAATGTTTCCCAACTTTTTTGTCTGAGCACATACAACAGCAAACTCAACCGATTTTGGTAAACACCTTCCGAACAAATAGCCTCTCCAACGAATTTGTGTAGAGAGAGAAAAAAGAGTTTACGATGTACGTAGTTTCTAGGTATATAAACATTTAGTCACATCCATCAAATAGTAACAGTTTGAACACACGTTCTGTGAACAATCTGAACATTAATTTTGCAAGTCAGCATGCATATGATGGAACGTTAGGATTGAAGAGGCACTTCACAATGGAGCTATCCATCAGAAGTTGACAGACGTAGTTAGACATCTTCACAAACACGTGTAAGAAAAATTGAAGGACTCTAGCTTCTGCCCGGGACTTCATCTAGTAGTGGACTTTTCTTGAATATAATTTGGGCAAGTGCATTGTCAACCTAAAAAGATAGTTCAGCAACATTTGCCTCTTCCTACTTTTATTGGTTTCGTGCTCTTCGCCGAGTATAGATCTACTCCCTCCTATACATCCCTGTGTATTTGCTGGAAACACGTAAATACTTATATTGCACTATTTCTTCATCGTATAGAAACAAAGTCTTTTAGGTGCAGTTTTTGCTTCTCCACACAGCCAGTGCGTGTAATCCTCTGGCAATGTGCAAAGGTATTAGTAAAAGGTAAGGGTCTTAGTAAAAGACATAGCCTATTCTTTGTAAACAGTACATTAATCGTGTTGCTTAGAATTAAGCAGCCGTCAGGTCTTTACGCCGAAGGCGCAACAGGAAAGCCATTAGAGCGCCTGAAGGAAGCCAGCTGTCGTTACTTCATAGTTAATGTGCTTTCAGTGTCACGTCATGATGAAGAGTTTGGTGCGCCGTGCACTTGAACATTTGCACAAGGTCATTCGTTTTCCAGGTGAATTATGGGTATGGTTGCATCTTTGTAATTAGTTATGGCTTTCTGAATATCAATTTGTCACGATATAAGAGGCTTTATAGAGGTGTTATTCAGCTTTCAGGGGAATTGCCTATGTATGGTAAGTAACTTGATTGGTCTTCTTCTATGTAAAATACAATTATGTCATTTTCTAGTGTTACATTCATGGAAAAATCAAATTTGTATAAAATGTCAGCATGGAAACTACCTCACTAATTAAAAGGTTGTTGTGTTGGATTATTGATACTTTAAAACTATTAGAAAACTTCGTAAACACTAGTAGTATATTGCAGCTTACCTTTGAAATCAGGCCTTATTCTTTTGTCATAATTGCAAAGCAAGTCGTCCAAAAAATTACTTGGAGACCGCGTGCCAACTGCTTTTCCCTTTTGTTGAGGGGCTTCTGTGTCTGTGTTCCTGCATCAGAAAGAAAAAAAACTCATAGTACAAATGGTGATATTTTTGTAATTGTTTGTCTAATGAGCTTGTGGGACTGGAATAAGAAGTCATACACACACAAAAGCACCACATACCAAAATACAAACAAGTCAACAAACATCTGACTCTGTCTAGTACAGTAACCCAAAACATTTCAGTGGCTCTCATGAGCCTTGTTTTGTGGAGAATATGAAGTAAAATAAAAAAAAAAACACTCAATTATGCGATCCTTTCCCTTGAGTGCACGTTACAATCCACTCAAGGGATAGAATGTTACAAGGAATGGTTAACATCCTATGAG
>NW_017804131.1:3646407-3648123 GCF_001625305.1 Branchiostoma belcheri
TGTCTCATTTGATTTGCCGAATCTCAATTATTCTATCCACAGAGATAACAGAGTCAGACATGTCCAGATTAAATAAATTCCGAAGAAGTCATGTGTTTCATTGAAGGTCGATCTCAACTGGTTATCAGATTAAGACAGGCATAAAGTCTATAACATAACAGATCCACCTTGTTAATTAAGATCCGTTGCACGTTTAGCTACGACGAAATTAAATCTTTGCCTTGGGCATGTCTATTCTGCGGATATTTTCTAATAACAAAAATGACAGAAAAAAGCCTACTGCTAACATTTGCACAGAGGAATTTCATTAGATAGCTATATATATATATATACTTCTGTAAATAAACGTCAGAGTTATTGAGGGAGACAAGACAAACAAGGGTGTATATAAGTTAATAAAGTTATGTTTTCATTTGGCAGATTTTTGAAGTAAGCGACAGTGACGTCTGCCTCTTGAAACATACGAATGATGTGAAGCCATAACGTAGTTTTCTGCAGAACTTTTTGTGTTGGCTCAGTCAATTTGTGGATTGTTTTTTCAAGGTCTTGAAGTCGACTGCAGAAAATGTTGAGCGAAAGCTGCGGGTAGAACTTGCCCCGCCGTTTCTCACGAGAGTCCATTTTCCGTTATACATCGATCATCGACGCAACAGGCTGACCGGTTGATTCCAGAGATTATTCCGTCCCCACGACACCTCAGCACCTTTCCAAACGCTCAGACCTCCCAGGAATTACCGGCAGATTTCGGGGAGACCCGGAATCGGCTCACGGGTCACGGCTCCTCACTCCCGGAAGACGAGGTGACAATTACTGGCAATCCGCACCAAGAAGGTCCGTCCATGTGCGGACCAATCACCGTCATTGTGAATAACCAAAGGAGCGGACTGATCTGACAGATGCACCAGCTGGGTGCGGTGTTCTGTGGTCTCTCGTCGTTAACCGCTCACGGGTTTGAAAAGGTTGCCAATGTCCTGATGGGGAATATTTTTTAATGTTTCCCAACTTCTGTCTGTCAGAGCACAACAGCGAACTCCCAAACAAATACTCCAACGAATTTATATGGAGACAGAAAAGGGTTTACGGTGTTTTTCTACTACGTACATAATACCATTTCATTTGTTCTTAGAACATTTAGTCATATCCACCAAATGGTGGCATTTTGTGCACACGTTCTGTTGCCAATCTGAACATTAATTTTGCAAGTCAGCATGATGGAACGTTAGGAGGCACTTCACAATGGAGCTATCCATCAGAAGTTGACAGACGTAGTTAGACGTCTTCACAAACACGTGTGAAAAAATTGAAAGACTCTAGCTTCTGCCCGGGACTTCATCTAGTGGTGGACTTTTCTTGAATATAATTTGGGCAAGTGCATTGTCAACCTAAAAAAATAGTTCAACAACATTTGCCTGTTGCTACTTTTATTGGTGTCGTGCTCTTCATCGAGTACCGATCTAATCCCTCATATCTCTCCCTACATTCCTGTGTATTTGCTGTATATACGTAAATACTAATATTGCACTATTCCTTCCCGGTATAGAAACACAAAGTTTCTTAGGTGCAGTTTTCACTTCTCCACCCAGTCAGTGCGTATAATCCTCTAGTAATGTGCAAAGGTATTAGTAAAAGGTAAGGGTCTTAGTAAAAGACATAGCCTATTCTTTGTAAACAGTACATTAATCGTGTTGCTTAGAATTAAGCAGCCGTCAGGTCTTT
>NW_017804131.1:3648143-3656251 GCF_001625305.1 Branchiostoma belcheri
CAGCCGAGCGGCTCAATGGACACTTCATCTCCACTATTGTTGAAAATGGCGGCTATCTGTTTCCAATCCAACGGGGTAATGTGCAGTTCCCCATGGGAGATTGCGGACCACATCGTCTGTACATGAGCGGTACTGAGTGCGATTTGTCCTCAAACCGCAGCGGAACCCAAGCGATATGTCAGAAACCCCACAGGAAAATGTCCAACAGAAAATCCACGTACCTTTTTACTTTATGGCTGCTCGTATGGTTACTGCAGTCCTTACGAACTCTGAAAAGGAAGAGATTTGATGTTGTATGTAAAGTTGAACCACCACAGAATGACAGTCATGATACTGGATCAGCATGCTGTGAGAGGTAAAAGGAATGATCTACACGAATTGAAATGTTAATGAACAATAATGCATTTTCCAAGTTATAATCATAAACAATTTTGCCAACCGTACCAGGTTTGTGTATCATGAGTTCATGATCATGATGAGATATTCTAAGAACAAACCTGGAACAACGATATGTTGAAATCAGCAAAAAATTAAGATATTGCCATGGTCCAATCCCTCATTTCCCCCATAAAGTTACTAACTATTTTCCCCTAAAAAGTACTAAAATCATATCCCTACCACTCCATGTCGTATTATTAACTAAATGGCAACATGATAGCCGTGGATTTTGCTGGTTAAATCTGGACCCGTAAAGTAATATTGGCGGCGCTATAAAGGTTTACACCTGACCCTGACGGACCATCCTACTCTTCCGCGGAGATACATTGACATTTTAAAGAGAAACGAGGAGCAAGTATACAGGGTATACGAGGTATCGTTATATCGATTGGACCCATCATGTAAATATAAGAATATTATATTCAATTTGTTACAATATTATATTGTTGCAAACGACCAAAAAACGTTAACCTTTCGGCTGCAAGGAAAAAAAAATTAAAACGGGACTATCTTGAATTTCTCGCTATCATAATTTATCATAGCGATAATGCTAAAAAAAAGAATCAACTTGCAAAACGTGAATATCATACGATATAGCTGCCTTATTTATATTGTATTATAGTCGTGAATATAGTCGTCAAGAAATATCAAATGTACATATCGATATCACCTGGTACTTTCATTACGCTCTCTTTTACATTTACTGTACTTTTAGGTAAAGATATAAAATAGATTGCTGAGCATTTCAGCACACGTCTTGTTTGCGTCACCCGCAGAAATAAAAAAATGTAATATCCCACGCAGGTGACGCCAAGCTACAGTAAACACACATGGCCATGAAACGATCAATAAACTGGAAGTGGTTAAGCCCCATATAACTCCGCTCTTTATGTTTTGACCTTTGCTATCAACACAACCATTTCCTGGAATAACTACATTTTCCACGGGACTTTGACTTCATTAAATCTCACCTTTGTGCCGTGAATGTAATAATTTGCAAATTACAGCGCGCGACCCCGTGAAAGTCTTTGTTTCTAACAGCCCGAGTCGGTTTAAGTGTGGTATAATAACACGACATCAGGCTATAATCATCTCACATTAACCACACAGAGCGTCGTGAGGACTGACCTTCAGCATGTGCAATGGCTGTATCCGAATTATTTTGACTCAAGCAAAGGGACCCATGGACTGGAACTTATTTCTTTTCCCTGCTTTTACCTGACCCGCGAACAACGCAAGGTCCTCTGGACTTTTTGTTGAGTCAAAATCAGCTAGATTTCAACCAGAGAAGGTCCATAACCAACGTTCAATATTGTAATGATAGTGAGCCACCTGTCTCCGATATGGGGTCAGCTGGGGACGCCTGGGGCTGTCCCTGGGCGGAGGAACTCGTTGGAAATCAATATCCGACCGTTCTCAACACTGAATTTGATTACGTGAAAATATCAAAAGGCCACGGCTAACACAGTGAGTGCCTTAGTCTCTAAACCGGCGATTACAAACTGCCAATATACGAAGAGTATATCCCAAGTGCGGGTAACAAAGATCCATGACAAATGTCAGTAACAGGGAAGCTTACTTCAAGCCATACATGGAAATATCAATGGCCATGGGAATGCTTGAAAATGCAGCTACAACCAGATACCTAACTGGAAAAGTAAGTTTTATTTCAATGAAATCACATATATAACAGTGCAGCCAATTGCAAGCATCAGATATTGCTGGAAAGACAGTCTTTGGAATCAATAGCTTACAACTTTGCAAAGTCGAAAAATCCAGCCTCATCCTAATGCATGGCTGTTGGTCCGCAACAGCGAGCGATATCGACAAGCGAAATGAGATTTTTCGACTCTTACGCAATGAGGAAGTTCAGGATCATTTAACTAACTGTTTTAGCTGTTCACGCCTTAAGTCTATTACCTATTCTTGGAACACGGCTCCTGATACCCACACGTCAGCACATATAGAGGAAAGCAAGCCTAACGGCCGCGTCTGTCCTAATAAATCGTTGCCCTGAGCGCCGGCTTTGATGTCGTTAGCAGAATCATCTTATCAACAATGGCGACAGAATGGAATGCCATAATTTTGTATGCTGTTGTAACATAAGGAATATATCAACTAGAACGCAAACATCTCTTATTGACGAATGCCACCCCTCATATGTGTGCCACAAGGAAGTATTTTGGGCCCATTGCCATTCAGCATACCTTCAACATTGCTTATCTTCTGCATAGCTATTGCATACCTTCAACATTCAACAATGGCGACAGAATGAAATGACATAATTCTGCCATAGGTTCTGGTAACATACAGAGTAGTTGTAGAACTACAACGAAAACATTTTATTGTCGAATACTATCCCTCTTAAGTCTACCACAAGGAAGTATTTTGGGACCATTGTTTTAACATACCTTCAACATTTGCAGAATCATCTAATCGACAGAATGAAATGCCATAATTTTGTAAGCTCTGGTAACATAAAGAATATTTGTTCATCTATAGAGCGCAAACATTTAATTGACGAATACGTATGTGTACCACAAGGAAGTATTTGGGACCATTGTTTTTTCGCATACCTTCAACATGAGGTAGATAGTGGTGTGTGTTCAACTACCATGCACTCCTTTTCGTTAATGCTGAGTGCACAGAAAAAAAAAGCATTTAAAAATCTTTGGTATGATCCAGACGGGGGTTCGGCCCTTGTGTGGCTTTATGTGCATCATGAAATTGAAATTATCGAACATGAATGCCCAAATGTATGCACAGTAGCAGGATTAAGATGGTTAACTGCCCACACTATCACTACCCGCTCACAACCCCAACGTACATCAAGTGTGAGGACAGTGGCGGCCATGTACCTGATAGGTGTTCTCTACTGTATCATCATCTTGGACCCCAGACATACAAAGGGTAGATATCTGTCAAATACATGCACTGATGGGCGTCATCACTGCTTTATCCATGAAATGGTCATATTTTATTTTTTTTTAAATATTGATAAATCTAATAATTGTAAGGATGGATTTGGGGTTTGGACTTGAGTTGTAAAATTAACCCGGGGAAGATGCCACTCTGACTCCAGCACTGGTCAATAGAACGGTTGTTGGTTTAATGATTATCAGTAATGAGGAGGGATATCTAACGATTTCTAACGTACAAATTAGAATAAAATAGGAAACATCCGAATTAATCCATAAAGTTGGTCAGGTGTCAACCTGGAAGCCATGTCCACCGCTTTTTAAAGCTTATTTGTCAACAAAGCATTTACATTTAGATTTGTTGTAAATTACAATACCATTAACATAATAGCGATTTTGAGAGAGAAATGCCGTTTTTAGATTTCCACCCTGTCTTCTGAGGAGATGGGTTCCACAAGTTAACTAGGATACATCTGTACAGCGTTTGACAAGTGATGTGTAGTAAAACTAATATATTTGCTTTTATATCATATTATATTATCTTATATTTCATTTAGTTAATACTAAAATGAGAAGTAGACCCTCTACATTAGCTATGTGTTTTCCGGCTAATATTCTATTCTATATCATATCTCTATGTTGTTACAATCATCGATACTTCGAACATGAGGCAGCGATGGGAAAAACTTATTGACTTGTGATCTGAGCTAAACAAATAAGTATCCTAAAGAATACTATCAAATTTGGTGAGTTTGAAGCTTAAGAACGTACATAGTGTCCGATAACGTCCAATGTTCGCCATGGTTAGATACATGTATGTTAAAAATAAAGGGCACGCCAGTATTCTGTATTCCACAAAGATACATTCACGCTGCCGGTTCGCACGGATTCTCCTCGTGTATATGGGATTTGTTTGGCCCTTCAGCTTCTTATTAGTGAGGGCCGGGGTTGGCAGGGAGCAAATTCTGTGCCGCTGAAGATAACAAGAAGGGCTATTCACCACCACGCTGCAATGAGCGGCAGAAATATCAGCACACGGACAGAATCCTAAATAACCTGACGTTGTCTGTAATTGCGACATCAAAGACGTAATTGGTTTTGCTGGAATTGAGGGATCGGCCGATGTCAATGGTGGTGCGCGCATGCGACACGTGCGCCAAACGTTCGGTAATTTCATATATCTTTATAAGAAACATAAGGAATAACTATCAGTGATATCATAAAATTCTAGGAGTCTACATGAATCGTGATCAAAATTAAGTACCCCTTAAAATGGGCTTATGGATGGACTTCTGTACTTGTTGATGAGTTGCAAGGGTGGCAACACTTTTTATATAAAGAATGAGAATAAATTCAATTACATGTGCATTCAACGTCTCTTTTTTTAGAATGTCACTTAAGCCTGTTGAATCCGTGCCAAACAAAAAATGAAATCCCGATATGCTTCATAGTTAACAGGTACTCAGAAGTTCCATATTGGACGTCCAATGTTCATATGCAGCAGGCATTGCTAGCTGTGGGAAGGACGGCGAATAAGCAATATTTCAGAAGGCAATCGGAATCCACAATGAAGGCCGAATATATGCATAATATATATTATACACACCGTTCTTTATCTGATTGTTGACCGATATTACCAGCCTGACCTATTTATTTAATGTTGCATGAAAAGCGTTTATCTATCACAATAATCAAAACTCCTATGGATATCGCCCCTGATAGCCAAATACTTCATCTTCTCCAGAATATATTATTGGGGAGCTGCATTATAATTCATCGTGGGAGTCAACTTATAGTTCATGGATATCATAGAGTTTTTGTTTACGATGTTTGATGATCTTCATCGTTTTTTGTCACGTTTTATTAAGTTGTAAATCTTTGTTGTTGTTTAAATCGAGCAGTTACAATTTATATCAGTAAGGCACAAATCGTGACTCGTTGCATAGCATGGTCTTTTTTATTTTATTTTATTCACATTTATTTTTCGAGGATTGGGCAAAAAGTTATTAAACGTATATGTCAGCCCTGTCCTCACACCTAAAAGGCAACAATAAAACAAAATAATGATAATAATAAGAAGAAAGGACAAAGGTACATAATGAGCTGGTGTACAAAGGGTCTTTTTTAAGATCGTGCCTGAGGTACTTTTAGTATGCAGAGATGGACATTATGCTTAGGTCACAATTCAAGAAAGGGGCCCGCTCGGCGCGTGTTCGGCGTGTTTTTTGGCACTACCGAACGGGACCTGGACGGAGACCGGCGGGCTTCCCGACGGCTGCCGGCCTATTTTTGGCCCCGCGCGGTCGCCGAATCGATTTTAACTCAGAGTTAAAAACACTTCGGGCCCCGTTCGGCGAAATACGCCGAAGCGACGCCGTAACCTCACTGCCCGGGACCCGTCGGGCGGCCGAACAGGCACCTGCCTAAGATTATGACGTCACATGTGCTGATCAGTGCATCAGATGGTCAGGAAAAGGGGGTTATAGGGAGCATATATAAACTCCTGCCGCAGACTACGTCGCACAGTTCACCACGTGTGTGTTACATCGTGTACTTGTGTGTGTTACACCTTGTATTTGTGTGTCAGAATGTCGAAGGGCAAGGGAAAACAGCCGGCACGGCTCTCTTGCCAACTTCATAAAACAGATCATAACAGGAATAGAATGTGTCTGACATTATCTCTTGTGTCATCATATGCCTTCGTAATAAAATGGAATCAGAAGTTATTGGCATTTATTTTCAGTCCAAATTTCAACAGAAGTAACGATATTCAGTGGTTTTATTGCTCAATAGCAAGGAGCTGCCACGGCACACTTCCTGCGTCACTGCTGAAGTACTTCCTGCGTCACTGTTGAAGTACTTTCGAAAGTAGGCCCTCGGTTACTTTTGCGACGCACCAGTTCTGCCTGCCTCTCTTCTTCAGCTACCAATGCCAGAAGACCTACATGAAGGTTGTCACCAATCTCAATCTCAGACGGGCTTGTAAGTTGTTTGCAGGTTGCACTGAACGCTGCATCGCCAACTTCAGTGTACTCTTTACTTGACGTGTACTCTTTACTTGAAGTGAACGGTAGCAGGCAGTGCAGCGCTTATATATGTACCTGCTCAAAAACACGAGAGGAGCCCGTCGGGATCCCGCCAGGAACCCGCCAGGGACCTGACAGCTGCCCGGCCGAACTGTAAGAGCCGGTCGGCACCCTACCACACGCCGCACGGGTCAAGACGGGCGACTGACCGGGCACCGGACGGGTCCCTGACAGAAACCGGCCGCAAAAGTTTATGAATATTAATGAGAGCCGCCGGCCGGAGAACAAGCAGGCCCCGACAGGGAGCCGTAAAGGAACATTTAATTGTGACCCTGACAGTACGGCGCACGCTCGGCACCATGACGCCGGCCGGCGTCTACGCCGAGGACATGCCGAACGGGCGCCGTTTCAAATGTGACCTAAGCATTACCAGATTAGCAATTTGGCGTTTACTACTATGTCAGTGTGCTGCATGTAATCAAACAAACATATCTGAAGTTGATGTTTGTAATTTCAGAACAGACATCATTGATTCTTTGTTTACTGTATGACGTTCAACTTCCATACTTGATTTACACTTTAATAGAGAGAAATGAATATCAATGATAGATTCGGCAGCATAGAAAATAGCTCAACATAAACTATAACAACAGGCAATTGCAAGTTTTGATAGAGCAAGTACTCTTGAGTAAACCTACGGCTTTTATACGTCAGTTTCATGTATATTCCGTGCTTTCCATAAGCAAAGTCGCAGTGAATAGAAACGACATCCATGTTTATGGAGATGGTACATTGAGATATCCTGCGGTTATGTTACGTTGCGTCGTTGAATAGAAGATATTTTCCTTTTACGATGTCTAAACCTGAAATACTGTTTCTGGCGGTAATATAGGTTCAATATAGTTTAGATAAAGAGGTACAACATGATGCAGTTTGGAGGAGAAATAGTATTTCTATGATTCGTGAATACATCATATCCGTGATGGTTACACATTGTGCCTGCATGAAGAGACACTATTGTGCAGCAAAGATTATGTCGCCTACCATCGATAGACTGAAACGCAGTAGCTGTGGAGTTTTATGCCGTCATTTGTGTAGAATTAGGTGATAAGGCCCAGCGGAATAGCCACTGTAACCGTTCGTTCATGTTACAACTTTTCTGATATGTATTCCTCACACAGCGAAGATGTGGTATAAATCTACCTAATCTTTTAGTTATAGCTGTATGCATGCTTTGAATAGTTTTCGGAACGAAATGAATTACCATATAGTGTTTATGATTTTTCAGTTTATGAATGTAAACTTAGTGCGATGAATGTTCTACATAATGAACGACCTCTTATTTCAGCTTTGAAACAACATTCACTATGTTAATATAAGACTGGTACTGTTATATTTTGTAGAACACAGGTACAGACGGAGTGGCCACAAACTAGTCAAGCATCAAGTGTGCAATTCACACATATATCTGAACAAAATATCGCCAAGTTGCGCTGGAACAGCCTCAGACTTCAAACATAACAGGGCGTTCTCTTCATACAGTGCTCATCCGATTGACCTTTTTCTTCCCCCCGGCTCGTGACATTTACTGCCTCCGCCTGTCCAGCACAGATAAAGCCCCGTAGATACACATGCGTCAATTCGCGTGGTGGGAAGCACATATTTGGCAACTCCGCCAAGTTAGGTCTTAAATTTCCGTCGAAAAATCAACACAAACAACAAAACT
>NW_017804131.1:3656271-3763872 GCF_001625305.1 Branchiostoma belcheri
TAGAACTACAACGAAAACATTTTATTGTCGAATACTATCCCTCTTAAGTCTACCACAAGGAAGTATTTTGGGACCATTGTTTTAACATACCTTCAACATTGCTAATCTTCTGCATAGCTAATGCATACCTTGCATACCTTCAACATTTGCAGAATCATCTAATCGACAGAATGAAATGCCATAATTTTGTAAGCTCTGGTAACATAAAGAATATTTGTTCATCTATAGAGCGCAAACATTTCATTGACGAATACCACCCCTCGTATGTGTACCACAAGGAAGTATTTGGGACCATTGTTTTTTCGCATACCTTCAACATGAGGTAGATAGTGGTGTGTGTTCAACTACCATGCACTCCTTTTCGTTAATGCTGAGTGCACAGAAAAAAAAAGCATTTAAAAATCTTTGGTATGATCCAGACGGGGGTTCGGCCCTTGTGTGGCTTTATGTGCATCATGAAATTGAAATTATCGAACATGAATGCCCAAATGTATGCACAGTAGCAGGATTAAGATGGTTAACTGCCCACACTATCACTACCCGCTCACAACCCCAACGTACATCAAGTGTGAGGACAGTGGCGGCCATGTACCTGATAGTTGTTCTCTATTTTATCACCATGTTAGCCCCCAGAAAAACAGAGGGTAGATCTAGATATCTGTCAAGTATATGAACCGATGGGCGTGATCCCTGCTTTTTACCTATGAAACGATCATATTTTGCTTTTTGTAATATTGATAAATTTGATAATTGTAAGGATGGATTTGGGGTTTGGACTTGGAGTTCTAAAATTAACCCGGGGAAGATGCCATTCTGGCTCCAGCACTGGTCAATAGGACGGTTGTTGGTTTAATGATTGTCAGTAATGAGGAAGGATATCTAACGATTTCTAACGTACAAATTAGAACAAAATAGGAAACATCCGAATTAATCCAATAAGTTGGTCGGGTGTTCAACCTGGAAGCCATGTCCACCGCTTTTAAAGTTTGTCAACAAAGCATTTACGTTATACAAGGTGGAGGGTGAACGCCATTTTAGATTTGTTGTAAATCACAATACCATTAACATAATAGTGATTTTGATAGAGAAATGCCGTTTTTAGTTTTATCCACCCTGTCTTCTGAGGACATGGGTTCCACAAGTACAGACTAGGATACATCTGTACAGCGTTTGACAAGTGATGTGTAGTAAAACTAATATATTTGCTTTTATATTATATTATATTATATTATATTATATTATATTATATTATATTATATTATATTATATTATATTATATTATATTATATTATATTATATTATATTATATTATATTATATTATATCATATTATATTATATTTAGTTAATACTAAAAATTAGAAGTAGACCCTCTACATTATCTATATGTGTTATCCGTCTAATATTCTTTTTTTATATCATATCATATCTCTATGTTGTTACAATCATCGATACTTCAAACATAAGGCATCGATGGGAGAACTTATTGACTTGGGATCTGAGCTAAACAAATAAGCTAAGTATCCTAAAGAATACTATCAAAGTGGAAATATGGTGAGTTTGAAGCTTAAGAACGTACATAGTGGCCGATAACGTCCAATGTTCGCCATGGTTAGATACATGTATGTTGAAAATAAAGGGCACGCCAGTATTCTGTATTCCACAAAGATACATTCACGCTGCCGGTTCGCACGGATTCTCCTCGTGTATATGGGATTTGTTTGGCCCTTCAGCTTCTTATTAGTGAGGGCCGGGGTTGGCAGGGAGCAAATTCTGTGCCGCTGAAGATAACAAGAAGGGCTATTCACCACCACGCTGCAATGAGCGGCAGAAATATCAGCACACGGACAGAATCCTAAATAACCTGACGTTGTCTGTAATTGCGACATCAAAGACGTAATTGGTTTTGCTGGAATTGAGGGATCGGCCGATGTCAATGATGGTGCGCGCATACGACACGTGCGCCAAACGTTTGGTAATTTCATATATCTTTATAAGAAACATAAGGAATAACTATCAGTGATATCATAAAATTCTAGGAGTCTACATGAATCGTGATCAAAATTAAGTACCCCTTAAAATAGGCTTATGGATGGACTTCTGTACTTGTTGATGAGTTGCAAGGGTGGCAACACTTTTTATATAAAATAAATGAGAGTAAATTCAATTACATGTGAATTCAGCGTCTCTTTTTTTAGAATGTCACTTAAGCCTGTTGAATCCGTGCCAAACAAAAAACGAAATCACGATATGCTTCATAGTTAACAGGTACTCAGAAGTTCCATATTGGACATCCAATGTTCATATGCAGCAGGCATTGCTAGCTGTGGGAAGGACGGCGAATAAGCAATATTTCAGAAGGCAATCGGAATCCACAATGAAGGCCGAATATATGCATAATATATATTATACACGCCGTGCTTTATCTGATTGTTGACCGATATTACCAGCCTGACCTATTTATTTAATGTTGCATGAAAAGCGTTTATCTATCACAATAATCAAAACTCCTATGGATATCGCCCCTGATAGCCATATACTTCATCTTTTCCAGAATATATTATTGGGGAGTTGCATTATAATTCATCGTGGGAGTCGACTTATAGTTCATGGATATCATAGAGTTTTTGTTTACGATGTTTGATGATCTTCATCGTTTTTGTCACGTTTCGTTAGGTTGTAAATCTTTGTTGTTCTTTAAATCGAGCAGTTACAATTTATATCAGTGAGGCGCAAATCGTGACTCGTTGCATAGCAGGGTCTTTTTTAAGATCGTGCCTGAGGTACTTTTAGTATGCAGAGATGGACATTACCAGATTAGCAATTTGGCGTTTACTACTGTGTCAATGTGCTGCATTTAATCAAACAAACATATCTGAAGTTGGTGTTTGTTATTTAAGAACAGACATCATTAATTCTTTGTTTACTGTATGACGTTCAACTTCCATACTTGATTTACACTTTAATAGAGAGAAATGAATATCAATGATAGATTCGGCAGCATAGAAAATAGCTCAACATAAACTATAACAACAGGCAATTGCAAGTTTTGATAGAGCAAGTACTCTTGAGTAAACCTACGGCTTTTATACGTCAGTTTCATGTATATTCCGTGCTTTCCATAAGCAAAGTCGCAGTGAATGGAAACGACATCCATGTTTATGGAGATGGTACATTGAGATATCCTGCGGTTATGTTACGTTGCGTCGTTGAATAGAAGATATTTTCCTTTTACGATGTCTAAACCTGAAATACTGTTTCTGGCGGTAATATAGGTTCAATATAGTTTAGATAAAGAGGTACAACATGATGTAGTTGGAGGAGAAATAGTACTTCTATGATTCGTGAATACATCATATCCGTGATGGTTACACATTGTGCCTGCATGAAGAGACACTATTGTGCAGCAAAGATTATGTCGCCTACCATCGATAGACTGAAACGCAGTAGCTGTGGAGTTTTATGCCGCCATTTGTGTAGAATTAGGTGATAAGGCCCAGCGGAATAGCCACTGTAACCGTTCGTTTATGTTACAACTTTTCTGATATGTATTCCTCACACATCGAAGATGTGGTATAAATCTACCTAATCTTTTAGTTATATTTATTTCGCATGCTTTGAATAGTTTTCGGAACAAAATGAATTACCATATAGTGTTTATGATTTTTCAGTTTATGAATGTAAACTTAGTGCGATGAATGTTCTACATAATGAACGTCCTCTTATTTCAGCTTTGAAACAACATTCACTATGTTAATATAAGACTGGTACTGTTATATTTTGTAGAACACAGGTACAGACGGAGTGGCCACAAACTAGTCAAGCATCAAGTGTGCAATTCACACATATATCTGAACAAAATATCGCCAAGTTGCGCTGGAACAGCCTCAGACTTCAAACATAACAGGGCGTTCTCTTCATACAGTGCTCATCCGATTGACCTTTTTCTTCCCCCCGGCTCGTGACATTTACTGCCTCCGCCTGTCCAGCACAGATAAAGCCCCGTAGATACACATGCGTCAATTCGCGTGGTGGGAAGCACATATTTGGCAACTCCGCCAAGTTAGGTCTTAAATTTCCGTCGAAAAATCAACACAAACAACAAAACTATAAGATACTGGATGGAAACAACGTTGTTGGAGAGTTATATAATATAACTTATATTTATAAAGTCATGCGTCAATTCGCGTGGTGGGAAGCACATATTTGGCAACTCCGCCAAGTTAGGTCTTAAATTCCCGTCAAAAAATCAACACAAACAACAAAAATATATGATACTGGATGAAAACAACGTTGCTGGAGACTTATACATGTATTTATTTCTTCCTTTAAATGATAAAGCCCCGTAGATACACATACGACAATTCGCGTGGTGGGAAGCACATATTTGGCAACTCCGCCAATTTAAGTTAGGTCTTAAATTCCCGTCGAAAAATCAACACAAACAACAAAAATATAAGATACTGGATGGAAACAACGTTGTTGGGGAGTTACATTTATTTCTTCCTTGAAAAAATACTAGTTTTAACGTTCTGTCGAAATATGTCTATATTTGCAGAAGTCGCTATATGTTTGTGTACATAGCGTTTCAGTCTTAAAAACAAACACCTATTTTTTTAATAACAACCAATATCCGGTTGTATTTACAAACAACTCACGTATAATCCCCACGACAACTTGTTTCGATAACCATCGCCCTCTTAGAGCTAGTTGCTTTTAGCCACTTTCGTAGGGGACTAATTTTTAGTTCTTGTGGGATTCTGGTATTTGAGCCCACACAGGTGCAGAGAAATCATTCTAAACCTAAAAAGAAACTGTACGTTAGGTGCATTAGAAGGAGAGCTTGAGGGGATTATGTTATTACGGTGCCGAGCTAATTCTGAAGCAGTACAGCGAAGTTGTAGCATGATGTAGACGTCTTTCTGAACGTAATGGATAGGGTTTTCTGAAGGGAACAGCCATCGATGGCATATTAGGCCTCGGGCACTCAAACATTTCAACTTGGGGTCGCGACCTTTCACATTTGAAGTATGAAGGAGCTGCCGGCAACACCGGCCAATATCATCTCCTATCTCGATCATAATGAAAGAGTTAGGGAGACATATATCCCCGGCGTCCTCGGAGCCATCTCTGATCTCTAGTAAGAAGATAAAAGGAGAAGCACTCTGAGGAAAAACACAAATCTTCTACCATTAAAGTGACTTGTACAGTCACTAATGCCACTGCTGTAAGTTTCGACTCAGACTGTTCTTCTAATGTGAACAGATATTCCATGTAACAGCCATGTTCTTAGACGTTAATAGGTGCAGCCATCGACCTATCGAAGCTAAAAGCTTTACTTTTGTGTTACGTAATGGTAGGCTTCTTACGATCAACGTCAGGGGGACATCTTTACTTGATAATTTCACGATATTTTGAATAGCAATTCCTAATATACAGTTGTTGCAATATACATGTAGTGGGTTGTCATATACTTATACCAACAGCTAGTAAAAAGTACGTGTTTTACATATTTTTGTTATGGTATTGTAATGTAATAACTAATGTAATGTCATAAAATGTCATTTCATAACGTTTTGATGGCCACCCCTCTCCAGACGTTTTTGATGGTCTGGCCGCTATAGCAAGACAATAATGTCACAACCTGTATTCAAAGATGCGTCGACGTGTTTCTTACGATGATTATTATCCATGAAGATATTACGAGTATAAAAGAATATCATATGCAAACATTACAGAATCCCCTTAACCCCATAATATGTTTTATACATTGACATTTTGACAATGACGCATCGCTTGCGTTTATGTACATAATCCTTACCCGAATTCGATAAATGGTTACCACTCTCACGGATATTTAATGGAGAATAATGGTCGGGACGTTACCCTATTGATCTGGGACAGACGTGTAACACGGATATAACTAGTCTACAACAGAAGGGCATTTGCATATTTGTTCACGAAACTGGGACAAAAATTCACCTTCATCGGAATTCGAAAATGGCCACCTGCTATATCTATTCTCCATGTGATTTAGACCCTTAGAACTTACACTTTGAAAATAATCAAATTTTGTCGGATATTAATTGCGGAGTTGTAAAACAGGGGCACCATGACAGTCAAAAATCAATGTTTTCATGCCAAAAAATTAGCGACGTCACGACATTGGGTAGCTTAACTGTTCTTAGTAAAATTTGTATTTTTAAAAATCTATGTCTTGTCTATGGCAATGACGTTATGAGAATGCTTAGAATCGTTTACATACCGTCTCAATAATTAGGCTCTGATAAAGGCAGTCCAGCCTTGTCCTCACGTAATCAATAAAATGAGTAATTAGCAAAATAATTACATCCCTACCATTCATCATATGAAAAACTCGAAATAGGTGAACTGAAACGGGTAATATACACAGCCTGTGCTTTATTTGGTAGTACATGTATATTAGAGTAGAAACTGAAGACTTAGAAGTATTCCTCCTGTAGTGACTTGTGACACGCCATTGGCAATGGCAACTCAGGCTAACGGATAGTTGTGTTGATCTAATTTGCCTACAGTATTGCGCTCCGATTAAGTGCCAGAGGGTAGAGGGCGGCGCCCTTCAGTCCGTTTTTCCATCCTATCAGTTCGTAACCGAAGCGGCATGTACATAGTAAATGACTTTAACTTGAATGATGTCTGCATTTTCTTTAATGTACACTTATTAATGGAGCAGGATGTGTGTAGGCGGGCTTTACATGGCTTTTGGATGTCTAAAATCTACAAAGTTTTGCATTTTTCTGCCTGTAAGCTACACAGATAACCATCCCAGACGTACGGAGCTCCACTCTCTCAATCTTCCCTTCCAGTAACTTCCTCCAGGCTACGTTCTTTAATAAATCGGAGCAAGACCATTAGGGGATTCCTTATTGGCGACATTTGAATGCCGATGAATTCCAAATGTTTCGTGCCGGAGGATCCATATATCTCTCCTTACGACCGTCCTAGGGAGAGCTCTCGGGCTTGGTGAGAATTTTTCACCGGTACTGCCGCTGTCAGGTTACCGTCCCCTGGGCACAACTACCGTGCTAACACCGCATCTGCCCGCCTCTCTATCTTCCGCACATGCATGATAGGGGATCTGAATTCCGATTTGATATTAATGCAGTCCAACGTAAAGGTATCCATCTAGGTAATATGAATTACAGCGGATTTTGGTCCAGCCTTCTGAGGTGGAGCATCTCCCCAGCTATCGAGGCCTCTCGGTGATTAACTGCCATTGATATCGGTCTTCATCTTTTCTAAACATTGATTTCAAAATCAACAACAGGCTAGACGAGAATACCATCTTTTGGGACACCATGACGTCATTGATTTCAAGGCAGAATAATCTAAACCAGTAGTAGGCTTTCTCACATCGCAATTAGCAAATGTTATTTTATACAAGCTCCACAAATGGTTATTTTGAGGCCAATTGAAGTTATTGGTGCACTCGTATAGTAAGTATGCATCCGAAACGTAAATATAAAATTGTATCTATACAATCACAATCGTTTATTCTGTATTCCTAATATTCAATTTTTTGTGATAACAGAATGTTTTTTTCTCGCGTGGCAAATATAGAAAGCTGATTGCCTATTCGACTATTCAAAGTTAAGATTCCATACAAGATTTTATTACTATTCAATGCAAATGAATACTTGGACGTACAGTCTTGTAAGAGTCAAAAGATATAATTCTTATTCATGCAATTTTATGTCAAAACTCTGAACTTCGATTAGAGAGGAAACTGTGATATGATGGACGTCATTCGTACATCTAAATACCCGACTGACCAGAAGAATTGATGGACTAAAGTAGGTTTGGGAGTCTCTCCTTTCTGTATGACTCGTTAGGGAAATCATATTGCTCTCCGTTTACTGCGCGCATGGTGCCGTGTTTGGTCAAGCATCGGCAGCTACATGCGGGTTGACTATGTGGGCAATATGATTTGATAATGAATAGACTGACAAATTGACATGAATAGGCACAGAGAAAGGTAAAGGAATGAGTTTTGACAGATAGCCTGGCCGGTCGATGATTGCTGTGGTTCCATCATAAACAACGAACACTAGCTATAGGCATGGATAGAAGAAAACTGTTCAAGCTGTCCACTGATAAACAAAGGTTCTGTAAGATGTAGACGTTCCTACAAACACAACCTCAAAACAGCATCTCCTCAACCTTGTGTTACGGAAAAATACATGACTGTCTTTTGATAGAGTTATATGCAATGGAAATCTCATTCCAGACATTATTTCATCGGCAATAGTCATGAACTTTCGACACTGATGGTAGTTGGGTATCAGCAGGTAGGTAGGGTTCAAACAGGGCCAGCAGTTCCATGCCGACTAGTACTCGGCACATCACAAGGCTAAAGGAAGGCCCTTCAGCCTCCAACGGCTCTGCCATTGGCCACTACCAACGTCACAGAGCTCAGCCCCACCGGTGAGTAGAATATCTAGATTAATGGTGATAGCGGGTATCACGATGTGGTATACTCAATTTAGTGCTGTTTCGGTGGACCCAACGGGTACAGCCATTACCGTGCGTTCTTCTTTCTTCAACGTCAAGCCTGCCAATTGGGACTTCGATAAAAATGTCTTGACTACAATGTCGTAATAAACATCCCAGGAGATCAAGTGCGTTACTCCGGGCTCAAAGGAGAATTGAGCACTTTGCCTGTCGTTACGAATAATTCTTCGTGGCAAACTTTTCTTTTTCTCATTAAGGGTTCATATCTCTCAGGGGGGAACAAGTAGTACGCATAATTCAAAGTCGGGCAGGCGAGAAATGGGGTGTAATGGGCTATGCCCTGTACGAGGGATTGCCTTAAATTTAGAGAAACAAATGCGGGAGAAGCATATCGTTAAAGTTTCAGATGTTAGGCGGGCTTTCTGAGGGAATATAACCGACATTTGTGCGCATGAAACTCGTAATCAAATAATCGGTTTTTAGGCGTAGGGAACAGTTAATAAAGGGTCAATATTTAAGGACAGCTGGGGTATTTTTGACTTTTTGTCGATACGCTACTACCTATCAACTAGATATGTAAGAAAAATCGAAGCACAGGTATAAAAGCAAAGCTCTTTACAGCCGCCGAGCGACTCATAAAGGGATCCTGGTATTTGATGAATTGTAGCTAATGACGTAGGGTGATAGAGAATATAAAATCAGACCGTCATCTATCTTTCTAAATAACATAATGACTAAAAAACAACTTGGGGTTATGTTGTCCAGAACAAGCCCTATTCGGCGTTTGGTTGTACAGTGGCCGTACTGTCTGTAAAAAAAACGGTGTGTTTCTCTCAAGATTTTCGTCCTAGATGTATCAGGCATTCCACCCACGTTCGAGACGCTAACATCCTATACTTCGGATTCACATTGTACTCAGCGGGGAAAACGTTCTTTCCGCATAAGCATTACCCACACAAAGAAAAGAATTGATTAAAAAGGCGGGTGGTGTATCGGTCAATATGATTCTCGACTTCTATCAATTTGATGATAATGGTTGACGTTAACCACGGCAAAATGGACGAAATTGCTACTCAAAGTTCAATACCATGAGCTGAGGAGTAAATTTCCGAAAGCAAGGTGACGATGACTCCGTTACAGTGCACGAATACAATTCTGTATAAAAACCAAAATGGCTAACCGGTTGGTAAAGTTTTTTTTCTACTTACCCGTCGACAAAGATCCGTCCAAGAAGGAAGCATGTCAGAGTCGCTGTGTAAATGCACAGTATCCACGTCGCCATATTTCATGATGGGTGTCTCTTCTTCAGCATCCTGCTCGGTTCTACAGTGTTAGAGATGAGGGAAAAGGTGGGCAAACCGGCCATGGCTCCCTCTCCTGCCGTGCAGTCATCTTCAGTGTCCTGTGGGATGAATGAAGAGGGCACTGATGCTGCATTGCAGTAAATACATAGACCTAATGACGCATTTTATACCCCGACAGAACGGAGAAGCGGCACTCGCTATTGCAACATTATCAGTGGCTCCTGTTGAGATGATGTATTATTTATTAGGTACTGCACTTGAGACAGGGAAGTGCGCCTGAAAATCTAGAAAGACAAAAGTCCTGAATTTTTACCTTCGAAGAGCTAAAGGAAGGACTATTCTATGTCTTGGCCATTTACAGTTCGAGTTGGCTATAGGGGCCAACAATCAGTGCCTTGCTCGCTAAACCCTAATGCTGCAGTATTTATACCGGATCGATTAGAACTAGTCTGGTACACGCCAGCCAATTTAAACATGTCGGTACAATCGAAGTCCAACTGCCATCTGTTACACGAAATGTAGGCTGCTCAGAGACACCTTTGCAGGCGATTAGGACACTCTCTCCCGTCCGACTGTCCCCGTTCGCACAATGTACCCGTCTGCTCTTTTCGTTCCACCGTCGCGTTCCTATCCAGGAGCCGTACTATTTTCACCGACTTACACCTTCATCCCCAGCTTACCTGAGCCGCCAGGTCCTGCCAAAGTTGGAGTTCGACCCATCAAGTCGTGTGAGATTTCTTCCATCTACCGATCCGTGAGCCGTCCGTCATGTGTGTAGGACTAGCGCACGGCGGGATGAGACATCACTACCCGGGCTTTCTGCTGACTGACTGAGTAACGCTGCTTGTCCTGGAAGAGTCCAATCCTAACACAACGGTGCACAGCTCGATCCACGCCGCAGTATCAAACGGACAGGAACTGCATGGGCAAGCGGAATCGAAATTAATGTTCAAGCTGCGTTTGCCAGCGTACCAGGGGCAAGGATGGTGCCGCCTAAACATTCAAGGGCGGGCGCACGCGTGTTTTATAAGCGGAGCACCGAATTAGATAGTAATTGGACGTCTCAGAACTGGCACACGGTTAAAGGTGAACCCCCCATTACGCCGGGAAGGCTCACCCGTCACCAGGGGTTCCGCTTTTGTTTATCATTGACCCCTCTAACCTCCTGCCTAGTGCCATTACTACCCAGGCGTAGGTACGGCATTAGGCACAGTAAAGGCAGAAATTACGGCATCCTATGGCTTAATAGCCGCCGTCGCATGAGTAAATGCTAATGACCGCTCTGACATGAAGCAATTACCAAATAATGGTACGATTCAATGCCGCTCATGTCTTCTCTCAAATTCCCTATACAATACCCTCCCAATCATTCACGATAGTGGTATTGTTATGGCAACTCAATCCTGGGGGTAAAATGTTATGGCCACTGATAAAAGCGTTTGATTGTGAGACTCCCTTTGTCAATTAATTGAATTATGCCAGATGTGGTCTTTCATCCTTGATTCTGGACAGTCTAGCTACTTACGTATTGTACACTTAACATGCTGGTATAGTACTCCATAGGGGGAGGTAAGCTCAATTATGCTGATCCTTTGCTTATAAAGTATACCTTGCCTTAAGTCCGTTTTATTAGTGCCGGCTACTATTTTACCTTATCTGACCCGCTCAAGGTACAGAGTAGTCAGGGCAATCTAAAGTAGCCCGAGATTACCGGACAATTTAGCACATGTACAGCTCACCTACACGGGAGCCCCGCAGCAGTGGAGTGAATATCGCCGATAAAGTAATTGTTGTTTATTAGATCTCGATTCGCTGTCATCCCTGCTTCATGTCATTGTCAGATCTGGTGAAAGCGCCTCTTTCAAAGATTTAATGAGATTTTTCAGCCTCCAGTAGACGGGGGCACGAAATACACACAGGACTTTTCGCTAGATGAAGTACTAATTGCTCTACGTATATCTTACGTCTTATTGTTCCTTGCTGTTATACTAGTCCCAAACTTTAAAAGATCTTTTTTCAAGATTTTATCGGCTTACTTGGGATTTTTGTAGTTGAGCTCTTTAAGCTTTTATGATTTAAGCTTACACAGCTTACACAATAGGAATGGTCACAAAAGTTCACATGATATTAGCCAATTTACCACCGTAATGTAGTCCTTCTGATATCTGTTGCGACTCATCCCGAGAGCTTTTTCCACGGGACGGCAGATGGTTCATAATCGGTAGGATTTCCAAGGCGTGCCTCTGGGCATATCCCCAATCTACCTTCGTTAATGAGGTGCTTTTGGTCGATCTTTTAACTGAAATAAAACGAGTGGGTTCGGACACATGTAGTACTTTAATGCATATGTACTGTTATCTAACATTGAACGGAAACTATAAGTCAGTGCAATAAAGATATCGCCCTTTTAGATTGACGTTTTATAGACATTTTACGGGAATGGTGCTAGCTGAAAATGAAATGATCGCACAGTAATGATGGTCAAAACTTGTTACAACAGTTATGTACCTATTTGCTGATAAGGTTAATGTTTAAAGTTTGGCGTCAAAAATTCCAATACCTGTAGTTTTTTTGCAACCTAAGTTTCTATGTCGTTCCATGAAATGTAATTGTATTATGTTTATTTTACTTGCTGCCTAGTGCACACTTTATATTGTCATGTTACATGAATAAATAAATAAATTTTTATTTGTGTTGACAGTTGGTTTTCAACGTATTAACATGTTCTGATGTCAGCTACCTCGTATTAAGTTTTAGCGACATCAGAAAAAACAGCTGCAAAATGAGCAAATATATACCGTAAGTTGCAAAATGAATATTTAAAAACGACACCAATGTCATAAAATGCCAAAATCAAACAACAAAAGACGAAAATGTAAAGAAATGAATTTGAAGAGTAGACTATTCTCCAACCAAACTCTGTGTCATTTGTTCAACCTTCATGACCTTAAGCTTGCAATTATTATTTTCTTTGCAGAACTTTTTTTTATTCACACGCGCGCATCAGTTTTGGGGTTCCCAGAGGATGTCATTTGTATAACCAAATCAACATGGCCTAAAAGCAGGCAACACTGGGTGAAAGGTAACACATTCAGCATCCGGGATATCTGACAATAGTGTATCATCCGGGCCAGTAGTGACGGTGGAATCTCTGCAAGCGATTCTCTTACTCCTCATATAATGTGAAAGTTTCTTGCAAATACATGCCCTAGGGCTAGTTTCAAATACAAACAACATGTATGAAGGTACAAAGATATGAAACTCTACGTGATGCTACATTCTTCAACATACGTGGTACGGATTTTGCTGGGTTTGACTTCTTTTTTTTCAGGCAGTGGGAGACGAATTTACCCACTTTGTCTAAAATATGTGGGTTCTTTGATTTTAGAAGTAAAATTGTTTTTTCCTGATGAGTGATAGTGGGAAAGTAGTGGTGCATTTTGGACACGACGGTAAAAAATGGGTTTCTGATATCATTATAGAGTGAACAATTAGAGATTAAATAATTTTCATCTTCCACTGCATTTAAGGAACATTATTTACAAATCCTCTCCGACACATGTATTCAGACCGATTTCTAGGGACTCCTGTCCCATATCACTTAGATGTATTTCATATGCTAATGATGAACACAGGGAAAGAGCTTTGATGGGTATTCCTTCACTAATTACCACCACTGTAATAACAGGAAAATGCATTCAGCAAATTAAGACTAAATTTGTTTATACGGGGCTGGCAGACTTCTTATTTGTCCATAATTATATCCACGGCGATGCGTATTCCCAGTACAGCCGCAGGGTCCTGTAGGTATGAATTGCAAATACTATACAGGGACTCGGTCGGTGGAACCATTTGTTGTAGTAGGCCATGTTGATCTGATTATATGGATGACATCCTCTGGGAACCCCAAAACTGATGCGAGCATGCGAATAAAAAAAGTTTCTAAAAAAAAAGTTGACTTCATCATGAAATCTACACGCTCATGAAGGTTGAACAAATGACTAAACACACAAAATATGGTACAGACTCTTCATTTCATTTCATTTTGATTTCTTTACATTTTCTTCTTTTCCTTTGGAATTGATTTTGGCATTCTTCGACCTTAGCATCGTTTTCAATATTTTTTTGCAATTTACGGCGTATATTTGCTCATTTTGCAGCTGCTTTTTACGATATAAAGTATGGTCGAAAACGTTTATTTTTTGGTGGGAAACGGACGAAACTTCATGCGCGCGCGGATGTCATCCATATAATCAAATGGCCTATTTGTAGTACCAAGCACTTTCTGTCTTACAATCGCTTGAAATACTAAGTACCTAATACCAGCTCAGAAAAGAACAAGAAATAGTGATGCCTTCAAGTACCAGATTATGAACCAAGGATTGAGGTGATTCAAAATTCATTCTCTCCTAGAACTATCGTAGCGTGGAACTCACTGTCACTAAGTACAGTAGGGGCATTATCATTAGATAGCTTGAAACGATGTTTAAATTTAGATGTTTAAAGGCTAGGTGTAACAAGTCGTTCGGTGTAATGCAGCAAGCTGCCGCTGCGCCGCGTGCCTGCGAAGCTGATGTGTGTTACGCCGAAGGGCAATTGCACCGACTATACAGATACAGAAATAAGATAAGACAATGCTGTAATCTGCATACATTATTGTCTGAGGTCACAGTGTAATAAGCCTGTCAGGTCTCTGATTTCCCAGAAGCAAATCGCCTTATTTGTGTTATCTCAGAATATCCACATGGGAACGCCGGAAAGTTAAAGGTTTCTGCCCGCCGGTCTTCCGTGACATTAAAGACATCCAGTGCAGTTTTTAGGGCTTGGAAACCCGATTTTTCAAAGTCAATATTCTAAGTCACTTCTCTACATACTGAGTTATAACCACACTATTCCAATGTATAATGACCCTCATGAGCCCAAAACACCCCAAATTCGGACGAAAAATGGTTACTGGAAGGGCCCTGGGCTAATTTCAGGATACCACTCAGAAAATAACGAGGACTCACCTTGGGGCTTGTTTCTAGCAGTTTTAAATGCCCAGAGTATGAAATACTGATTCGAAGTGCTAATGAGAAGCAGTATGTGTCAACATCATAAAGATAGTCGTATTCAAAATAGTTCCAGATTTGTTGCCCTGAAATCGCATTGGATGTCTTTAACATGAGAGGTATCTACCAGTTTACCTAGTTACACTATAGAGCGTGCTCTATATATAATACGTAGTCATCTTTTTATTCATCTGGTCATAGTCAACTAACTACAATGGTTTTGGCATATCTTTTTGATTTCATTGTATTTGTCAACAATATCAAAATTATGGGCGAATAAATATCACTTCGCAAAAGAGTAAATGAAATCATACATTATTCCTTGACATAATGTGATATTTATGTCAATATATATGCAATCAACATCAACAGACGCTTTGAGAAACTTAGTTTATACTGATCTTAAACTTTGTCGTGTGTGTACGTCCACTTGGTCTCTGAGAACACATGATGTTATTGTTTGGATACAGTCGTAGCGTGCGAAGCACTTGATACTGTAACGTCACCAGCTGAGGTTCAAAAGTGACTTAGAAGAACACTCAGTTAATTATTGAGTAGTCAAGGCTTTTGTGATGAATAACGTCCCAGTCAACTTAGTCGTTTTAATTCATCAAGTTCGCAACACATTTCACAAAATTGTTACGGTGGACAGTTGGTGTGTTAGACCTTGAAAGCGATCAAAATGGAGTTACAGAGCGATAGTATAAAGGCTTGGTCTGATTTGTACTCAGAGGAAGAGTGATTTCTTATCAACTTTGATAGATGCAGCGTCCCATAGAGCACATTAGAACGCGCTGCAGTCAGATTAACATAGAAATTAAAAGCACCTCGCGACATTTTCGAATGTGCCAATACACCTAATCCTCCGGGGCAAGCTTAATGAAATTCTTATCACCCTTTTGTGTGCGGGATCATGACCGCCGCCACGCCTGCCAGCCAGGCACGCCGTGCCGCATGCAGGTTTTAATTGGTAACGATCCCATTGCATTGGTTCCGGGTGTGTGTGATCACATCTTTATACATAAACCGAAGGCCATAATCAGGGTGGCTTAGGGTTATCCGTGCCTATAATGCTAGAGGGCTCATGTAATGAAGTGATTTGGAGCCAGGACTGCCCCCGTGTCGCTCAGGGTTGGCCAGGGGTCCGTATCACACTCCCGCAGTCGAATGTAGCGGCATGCGTCGGGAAATGGCTGATAAAGAAGTCATTTGGTCTTAATTCTTGTCTTGCGTTCCTGCGCACAATGAATACCACATGGCACAACGCGGGATGGAGGTGGAGGACTGCCAAACCCTTGCAATATTGAAAAGAAATTGTGATCAAGTCTACTGACTTTTACCATGCAGTGTGCTCACCAATATGTACTGTATGGCTCCGTCGTGACTGGGCAAAACGGAAGTCTGGAAGTTTGGAGAAGTTTTTTTCTCTGCCTACAGCCATTATCATCTTGTAATCTCATGAGACTTTTGGGTAACACGCAACCAGAAATTGAAGTTGATGGAATAGGTACAATTTAAGATGGCATGCTGTGACCATATTTATACATGAAGTGTGGTCATTCATAATGTATGATGTTACATAACTGAAAAATTCAGTGAGAAGTCACATAAAAGTATGAAATGAAATGAAAAGGAACAGGACTTTAAAGAAAGCATATGTCACTAGAAAAGGACCATTTGCAAAGCAAATGCATAATGTTTACCTTCGCATATGGTCTGCTCTGTTAATTCTTACTCAAACACATCCATATGGTAACAGGAGTCTAAATCCCTCCTACTATAAAATTGCAACATTATGTAACCCAACACCAGTTACCAAGGTGAGAGACGGTCTGGTACAGGTCATTGACCAGGTCAGAGGTCACTGTTTGGAGAAGAAGAAGAAGAAGAAGAAGAAACTGAGCAAAACAATATGTTTTCCTTAAGGAGTTACCCGTGGTCAGTCTAACCTTACCCTTAATTTACTTTCTACCCATAAAATAAGAATGCATCATGTAGTGCTAGAGTGCAATATGTTTTTCTTTTGCTGTTAATGAGTTGATAACAAGCAGAAGACTGCGCTGTGCTGTCATGTGTCATTACAGTAGAGTCGTGGGACTCAACAGGGTCCCTCGCCGTGTGTCGTCAGGGTAACCGTTTTATCAGTTCCGCTCGGTACACGTGAGTACCGACGTGCTTCAGACGGTGTACACGGCAATTAATACCTATTCTCCCGTAATCTGGGCTATGATCGACCTGGCAGCTTTGATGGGCCATACTTTACACAAATTGCCATCAAGAAGCGCGCAGTAGCTCACTAGGTGGTGAACTATTGCGTTTTTAAAACAATACTGTGCTGTGTAAATGTCATCTAAAGTTCAGGCAACAATGTTTACAATTCCAATGTTCCGGGTAATTGATTTAATGCCCTGCTATTTACGAAAGAAAGCCTATTGGCACTGTCATTTATTAAACGCTACCTTATTGCCCACATGTACCATAAAAGTGATAGATGGAAGTAAACGTCCATCAGTAATATCGAACATAACGATTATAAAGAACTTTAGTTTGCTTTCATTTATTCACTAGTCTCTGAACTGGTTTCTGTAGATAGAGCCTGGGGCTGGCATTGGGAGAATTATGTGCGTGTTCCTCGATCCAGTCTCCATCGTTGCCGTGAGTCTGTTAATTTGCCTTGTAATCTCAGTAGCAATAAAGATGGGAGTATGCAACTAATATAAAGTGACTCGATACCTGGAGGAATCGAACAACATCATCAAATTTATGAACATATATCTCATATCTTTCTTAACAAAGTTACATGATACTTACTCCCACGCACTTAGCCTGCAGCTTCTGAGCCTGGTTACGAATTGCCGGCGTGAGCCGTTGACTGTGGAATGACCAAACATCAGAGTCTGCCCTTTCACTCAACTTGAGAAGAAACATATTATTTGAATGGGTTCTCTGTCTTAAAAGACCTCTTTAAGCGCACAGACTGCGTCACGGTAGCATCGCTAACAATCTTACTCATTTATCAGGGCAGAAAGTTGTATATAGTGGGGTATGATCGATAGCTCGGACCCTCGTGCTTGACTTCTGTAGCTGCGAAGCCATCTAGTCTTGCTTTGAAGATTGCTTGAAGATGACAGTGAGTACAGAAGAGCCCTCTTATTTGTGCTGGGGTTGAATGGTATTGATTGCTGCCTCTTTGCACCAACAACGTATCCCCACGCAACTTTGGCTATTTCCATTCCTCAAGTAAAATGCCGAAGGAAACCAAGGGTGTCCTACTAATTAATTTGGATTCGCAACTCATAGGCGATTCCGAAAGAGTTTGAGTCGGGACTTTCTTACGCCTGGACATCGTGATTGATACACGTATTGGATGAACACACGCATTGGATGAAAAGAAAAAATCATATGAAACAAATACATAGTAGATCTTTAGATTATTTTGCTTGATAACTGCGATCAAATGAAACAGCTTCCCTCGACAGTATCAAGAAACCTACCAGTGAGTTATTGCCAAAACCGTTGGTTGGCATGAATACCCAAGATCTGCTATGAGTAACTTTTGCATCCTTTGAGTGCATAGATTACATCAGTGCTTCAATGCTTCTGCCAACGTCACACAGAAGAGGATACATTCAGCCTTATCTGTTAATCAATGGCATATATAACAGCAATTACGTAAAATCCAACGACGTCTTCACCCTTTGAAACTAGAACGGTTGAGTCAACGGTGACTTATTTTTATATCAAGTTAGACCTTCGCCTTCTGCTAACTGAGCTCGGAATGACTTGATAAGATCACTTTATCGTCAGATACATTCCGTAACAGTAGCGGGCGTGGGTGGGAAAATGACGACTGTGGGTTGTAGCTAGTACTAGGGCCATTTACAGTCTTACACGAATGATATGTACACTGTTTGTTTCAAACAACAAAGAGCAAACGTCTTATCAACAACCCAAATCTTTTAGCTAAAACTCCCACCCAAGTGCAATTTTTAAGCTTTAAGAACTGAACATTTTCTTAAATTAGTTTGTTTGATTCATAGACCAGAGCAGCGAATAGGTTATCTGATGTTTGGGGCGAAAAGAAGATAGATCTAAATATAGAGTTGACAGCTTTGACCTCTACGTACAAAAGGGTAACATTTCAACACTTCTGCTTCTTCAAAAGCTTTCTTAAGGCAATGGTTTGATCGATATGCATGTTGATCTTTGAAGGCTGTTACTTGAATGGACGAAAAGCTATCTGAACCATATCCATTTAAGGTGTTGTTCTTCTTTCTAAAAACATGGTTCGCTCTTAATGGGAAGATAATGTGTCAAAAGCAAGGCCATCGATATTGATGTACGGAGAACGCCCCTTTGAGACACGCCGAACGCTTCATCAGAATAGAGGCATTTTTTATATTTGACATCCCCACTTATTTCAACCTCGAACAAAGTACCTTCTTCCGGACGCTTTTGCCCCTGCTTACTGAAATACTTAGCCACACAAAAGTTGACCGAAGCCCTCAGGTCAAATTTCATTTGTGGTGATAAATTGAGTGTACCCAGCGCATCGACTTTTCTTTAGCAGCGTCTCCCTTCTTCCATGACACTGTACTCTGGTTACGCTGCATAACAAGATCAGGCAGTATCAAAGGCGAAAGCAAATTCATTAAATTCGCATTCATTTTATTGGGAATCAATACAGAGGTTCAAATCAAATCATTCTTCGCCCATGTTTCAGCAAAATTATTGTGAAGGCCGCTGACAGAGAGAATCTAGTCAGCGGGATTGAGTTTGCGATGGGTTTTACACGTCGTCTGTGATTGATCATACAGCTGACAATCTACGCGTTTCTTTATGAGTAGATGTGATATTATATAAGGTAAGATAAAGCATATATAGCTATGAAGTTCACAAGTCGTGACAGTGACATTAGCGTACAAAGCGGAATTGTTACCATCCTTTATTTGCTACAGACGCCTGGAGGTATTCCCGGGTCCCTCTATTGGCGTGTATTGTATTGGTTGCTATTTCCGACGGAATGAATAATGATTGATATGTCAGTATTATGGGTTAATCTTCAGATATATTCTTCCGTTTCACATTTGATTGAGAAAAACGACAGATCTGCAGTTCATGTGAGATAGATTGAGACATTTCTCATACTCATAGGCAACCGGCGCAAATGGTACGAGCACGTGGCGGGGCTTAATGCGTCACAGGGGAGAAATGAGAGACTCTTTGGATCTGCGAATGTCTTTCTGGGTTATTTCCTTTATATTGAAACCTGTTCAAGGGAACGTCATTATTGTGGTTGGTCAGGAAGCGTGGTCGGGCGTGGGCAGCATCAGATGACATGGATCATCCGGCTTATATAGAGGAAAATAAAGATAGATAGCCTGTCATGGTTTCACGGGGCATATATCCTGCGAACCTGTGTCATGACGTCAAAAATGCTTAAAATATGAACTCTTTGACAGCCTCCACAGTCTCCACAGTCTACCCTAACTTTCACACATATACAAATGAAAACTAATCTCCTCTTAACATCCGAAAACCCACAAATTACAGAAAAAGTGGGATCTTTTGTCTTCCTCTGTCTTCAAAAAAGGGTGTTGACAGTAGTGCTTTGTGTATCAATACCTGTTCTTATACCAAATGTTTCTTCTGTACTTGCAATTAGCCCTCGGGCATGAATTTGCAATAAATCTTTCGACTAATATATCAAACTGACCAACTCTACGTATACTTGGTTTATATGTTATTTTCAAGGAATCTTGCTGTCAAAAAGCAGTGACCTATAGCTACATTTGTTATTTCACTGAAATAGGCGTATCACGAATCATCTGATCTGTTGGGGTAATATACATACGGCAACGTGAGCAAGACCTGTCAAGACATCCTGTAGTTTTCTTAACGTAAAATGTCCTTTTATTCTCTGTATGCCTGCTATACACAGTCGGCACCAGTACCCTTCGAGTATACCTCAGCTGGCATGTATCTAATGGCCACAATCCCTTGTGGCTAAGTGTTATAGACAAGTTCACCACAGTAACACGTTTTGCGGCCTCCCGCTGCTTCTGCCAGCAGACGACGATATCCCTCCGCCATCTGCGAGTAAACATGGCGGGCGCCTGGTAGTCTAGCATGCTAAGTACGCCAAATTCTAATATTCCACACGCTAAGCTACTGGCACCACCGCCATCCATTACACAAAGCCCAGTGCAAAATCTAAAGGTTACTGCGCTAATATTTCTCCTTTGCAAGGCCACAGAGTGAATGCCACATTAGCAGCAGAAAATCGCCTAATACCCGGCGTTATAAAACCGGATCCATGGTCTTAGACGGAAGGTTCTGAATCTCCGCCCATCGTTAGTTTAACCGGTTAACCCGATAAAAATGCGCATTTTTTTGGCAACGTATAACCTTTATGATACATCAATGCTGTACCTGTAAACGTCTGTAACTCTTACCTTAAAGTGCTTTTACAGTAAAGTTTTTTTTTCATTCTTTTTGTCCGAGGTCCAACTTTAGAAGGCTATTGTTCCCCTCGGGCCTTGTCCGGCAGAGTAATGGATGTCCTGCTGGGATGATATATGAGGTCACGGCTGCTTGGGAGACTGAATGGGGACGAATGTACTTACATACTCTGTTTGACACACATCCCAGCAAATAATGTGGTCCAAATGGCATAGTTACAATTGATAGATGATGCGGGATTCTCTCAGGAGACCAGAGGCAAAATGGCTCGCTGTGAAATAACTAGCTGGGGTTATGGGATGACATTGATGCAATGGATATCTGCTGTCTATCTTAAGCTTATTCAAATCATTTTCGTTAACTGATGCTATCAGAGTGCCGTTGAACAAGTGCTACTATTACATAGAAATGTTACCAAATTTTATTCGGTTATATATATATAATCATGAATGCCAATTTAAAGAATTATTAACCCAAGAAGCGCCAAAAAAGTAACACATGTGCCGATATAGTAAGTCCCCCCTTTTACAGATTATCTAGAGGCATGTACTTGTAGGTAGGTAGAATTTTAGACTGTTGTACATTGCAACACAATTCAGGAGTTACTTCTGCCATGTTGTTCTATCAATTTATATTAAGTTTCAAAGGTGCAAATTATAGACATGTCTAACTATGACCAAGCCTTAAACGTAATGAAATTCCTCCTCCTAGCAGGTTACTTTATATCTACTGCTATTTCCGTAACCTGATGACTTCCTGCAGTTACAAACTTCTACATCTGCACATTAAAAGCTACCGTAAGGGAATAATTCTACTTTACTTTGTAAAAGCCTTGACCCCTTTATGTTACTAGAGAGCCGACTGAGACAGTGATGGATATTAGAGTCTGCGACGTTTAGAATAACATATCTTTGTTTCTTTGCCCTTCAAAGCTATCGCAACGAGATGTCATACAGCCTTTTGCTCTTAGAAAGAGATAAAATAGAGAAATGTTCCCAAATTTAAAGCACATACATGTTGCATAGGTGTACTTGTCAAAATCCATACATTCTGACAAGGTGAGAGGTACATACTAATTCCTCTACCGTACTAAGTATTACCCGTGCATACTGTCACTCACAACATTGTTGTACAAACATGGCTCTTTTAATAGATCATAACCTTAGGTAGACGGGGCAGCAGCAGACTAATGGAGTTTAAATGGTGAATGTATTAAAGTTCTCACTTCCGAGCAGAAACTCCAAAGGGTCGCGGCCTCTGGCACCTTCCCGGGTCGGGTCTCCGCAGGACGGGACTGCTACAAGCGGTAATGGACAGGCGGGAACACGGTGATGTGCTGTTATTGCTCACCTATAACTCAAGGTGAAACCATTATCGCGCTTTTACAAAGACCCTCACTATTACAGCTATCCTATAACTCAAGATAATGCCATTTTCATGTTTTCAGAGACTACCTCCATGCCACATGGACTATAAAACTGCTTTCGTTCCCAAGATCTAGAAATGGCCCCTTATGTAAATTGGTTTCCACAAAATAGTTCTGAGCGTATCGGACTTGGTACTCTTCCAAAGAAATGAATCCTGATACAGTACGCCACCCTTTCGTGCTTCTGGTTCTTGACCTATCGACATGTGTTGCCCTTTGTCCTTCAGGGTCTGCAGGTTATTTTGACCATAAAAACGTAGGCCCCACGTGTGAACTTCGGTAGCCCGGCATTTAGGGAGAATGTCACGGAAGCTTCGATTATGCAACTAACACGGCATATATTGAGGATCTTAGGAAAGGTATGTTTCGGAAACAAGGTTCGTTGTATGCTGAAGAGCAAAAGGTTTTCTGTGTTCACTGACACATGCGGGGACTTAAAACACCAACTGATGCTTCTGATACTTAAATGTAGCATTCATTTATTGTAGTTTTGTGCTTTGAAAAAATGTCTTTGATAACGAAGATGTTCTTTCTATTGATGATTTATTGATGCATTGTCTTTTAACAGTATATAGCAGTCATCTTGCTGCCGTCCTTGTAGATATGCATAGCGTCATAGATATCTATCGGTTTGAAGAGGGTCTGCATGGGGAGGTCCTGGCAACGGTTAGCGGTAAATTCAGCAGAGCCGGCAACGGTTAACGGTAAATTCAGGACGGTCGGCAACAGTAGAGATAGCTTTTTGAGCTTGCGACTCCTCATTATATTTCTGAAACGAATCATATCTAATACGAGATTATAAATTATTAATCGTGATGCACTCTATGATATTACTATTGTCACCGACGTTACCTTAAAACGTGACATTAAAGGCATCAAATTCTATTTCAGGGTGGCAAATAAAAAAAAAAACTCAGGATGAGAACACCTGTCTGATATTGACATTTACTGTATTTCTGAACACATTTTCGTCATCATTTCAAATTCAAATTTCAAATTTGAAAACAATTGCAAGCTACGTGAGGCGCCTCTTATTTACGGGTAACGCCCATGAATACAATGTAGCTGTAACCAGCAGCGGCAGCCTACGGTACAAAACAAGCACATCGCATTTTTACCCAAGAGATATCAATGTACTTTGGGATAGGATTCAACTTACTACATGAAAAGAATTACCAGAAAATTGGCTTTGAACATCCAGTTTTGCCACTCAGAAATACCTATAAGTTGTGGTCCACTGTTCATTTTGCCTGTCGAAAAGAGCTAGCTAGGGGAACGTTCAGTGCAGTGAATCTGTAAATTTTGTACATGGCGTCTGTAGTCCCTGTCAAGACCAGTGGAAGAGTAGCTTTTCAGTAAGTTAAAACTGAATTGCGATCACTTTCATTTTCAAACTTTATCCAGCAGTACCGTTCGAATTGTCTATGAGTATCGTCTACCTGGATGTCTAACCTTTATCAAAGTTCACTGAACCAAATGCATGAACACGTACACGTACAGTTTGTGTTATCTAGACTACAATTACATTTAGGTTAAGTTCGTAGAATCTTACTAGTATTTCTCTTACCGTAGTAGACCGGCCGGTTCAGTCGTATAAGCGTTATTTCATTCCAAAACAAGGCATCTCTCACACCGTTCCGTGTGGCCTTTGGCACTTCTTATTCCAAGGCCATATTTACCTGTAACGTTACACCTGCCAACTGACAACATCTCCCATCAGCCTTTGTGCGAAAGTGCCTTTTGTGCTGAGGCACTGCAGTTGACTGCCCTTTGACATTGAGACAAAAAATAAGCAAAGGTTTGAAGAACGTAACGTTAGATGAGTTATAGAGTCTGACAAATAACGCTCTACGTAGAAATAAAATGACCAATAACGCTTCACGATGAATATATTAATGGTGAATTAAAATAGCCCATAATGCTTAACAAAAAAAGGCATGCAGGCCCTCTTCGAAGCGGCACAAAGCAAGGAGCTATAGTTTGAATATCGATGATATATTTGAGAGGAATTTTCAAAAGCCCTCTGCCAGAGATAATGCTGAAATTTAGTAGCTTCCTGACGTTCTCATTTGGATGTGATCTTCGGTTCTCCTCGTAAACCTGCTATTTGATCTCGGAGACGAATGTTTACGTTCTCCTGCCTTCACCTCCAGGGGATAACGTTAAACAAGTCTTTTGTCACATTGTGTTCTCGTCAAGACTCTTCTAAACTGATTATTGGTGCTGAAAATAGCAGGGTGTCATTTGGCAGACTTACGAGTCGAAGTCAATTGAATTGAATTGAAGCAAATCGTGGGGCAAGAATAAAGGATAGAGACGTTCAAAGTATTGGGCCTTACAGTTATACCTCAACCGAGATCTGATCGAGCATGTTTTGCGTATAGTTCATTAATAGACCAAATTAACGTTCTACCTTTCTTTTAAGGAGACTATCAAAATGTCTTTTCTATTTGGTGAATATCTATCAATTAATCCAACTGTAAAAACTCCCAAGCCCAAAAATTAGGGAGCAATGAATATCTATGATAGGTTCTTATGGGATAATAAAGACCTGCCGAAACGTACAGTGTCAATGGCTTACCTTAAGATTGGGGACGAGAATGGCACCTGAGACCCGGTAGTAAAGGAACTGTGTAGGTCTGGGCAGATTTATATCGTTATCGTCCTCCTGACCATGGAATCCACCGTGACTTTAACATGTAGAGGACATAGCTCAAGCTATCAACATCACCATTATCATCAAGAGATATAGGAAAAGTAATATAATCAAGACGCCTTATGATTGCGAGCGTCGTCAAGCGAAGTCATAAAAAGTTTGCGATAAGCTTCTTTCAACTGCTTCTCTAACGACCTGGAAACGATGTTTTGAACCGTCGGCGTGGCGTCATTTCAGTGACCTTGGGTTTTAGCTTCAATCAGAAAGGAAAGGCTCTCAAGTCTTTCGTTGTGAAGGTCGGGCTGCGCAGCAAAATTTAGTCATTATATTAAGTTTTACCGGCCCTAGAATAGACAAAATGAAACAAAGCCTGTGCAACGAATAGGTTGCCTTTTTTATGAGAACAGATGATGGCAGAAGCAACAAAGATTAAGTAATTTATTATACAAGAATACGTTATTTATTTTACAACAGTTTGATGATACCCATCTCTCTCTTTCACTCTGTTCTGCATCTGCAGTCGTAAAAACGAATATCCAGCTACATTGGTCGTGGTTAATGATAACATCTGCACTTTACTAATAAAATGAGTGCATGTGAACTGATTTTATTGCTGGATCTTAAGTTGTCACATGTCAAAAATGGTTTCTTTCAGCATGATGTGACAACTCGTAGACATTGATGGAAGCTGTAGTTTATGGTTATTGCTCGAAATGTGAGTTATGCAGTTTTCTTTCCGCTGAGGCCAGCCACTTTCTGATCACTCGTTACAACATCACAGGAACTATATTGTAGTACAAAGCATTAACTTCTGAGGCAGTCTCTGCACTGTACTATTATTGAGCTTCAGAATGAACTCAATATTCACAAACGTCGCCATACTTTATAGATGTATATTCAATGGACGCTTTTATGTAGACATTTGTCATGATTTGAAAACACACACACGTACAAAAGGCATGAAATTCTGAATAGTTATATAAATGGAGTAAATAGCCCCCTAAACCTATAGATATGACAACATTTGATTTATCTAACAATTATAGATGGCGCTTTATTGAGGATTAATTTAAGAAGCACATCAAATGTTCAGAACGTAACAAAAGCCAAACGAAAGGAGCAAAGCAACATCGTGGTTAGAATACCGGATGAGGTAAACCGGCACTTTGCTGCCCGATCATGCTGCTACACTAATCCTCCCAATGGGTTATCAGTCACTTGATTCATCCTGTTGTTGATTACGTTGTGATAAATACAATTCAAAGCTCACGAATTACAGCGATGTAATGTAGAAGCTCGCCGATGTCATTGTCAGCGGGTCGGGAGCTGCTCGTTTGTGAGGGTCCCTGGGAGTGGCTGCCTGCTGAGGCATATCCCAGATGATTGTCTCTATAGAAAGGTCTTCTGAAGACAGTGATTTGCCACCTGCCGATGACGACCTGCCGTTCACTAACAGCAGATCTGAATGAGCAGGCGTCACTTCTGGATTACCAGATACAGCGGGGAGGGACGTCATCCGGTGGATGGTTTTTGCAACCAATACTAAGCCTGTTTTTTAACCATAACTTAATGGATGATACGCGTCATAGTCTGGGGGATTATCATAATGCCATTTCAACATAATATTAACAGCTTTGAGGCAGATTCCTTGTTGACAGACATTTGTTGATCAAAAACTACACATGATCATCTCCACATAGTCACATTAGAGAGGCTTTCTGCACTCTACACTACTAACTGCCGTATTTTTGATAGTGTTCAACTTTATTCATCACACTGGAAGATTTGACCAACCAAATTAACGCTATAGGTATTGGTGCGCCAGCCACTTTCATTTTATGTTTGTGTTATATCTTATGTCATCTTTATGTTTACATTTGTATTATGTTTTATGAGCAGCGGATTCACATAAGCACAACAAGTGCTTTCTATTTAATGCTCAAAAATCCATGTGAATAAGATAAAAAAATCTGTGTAGGAACTTTTTACCAGTAATAAGTGAGATCGGTATTAACTGAATAAATATCCTGAATCATGCAAGGGCCTCATGTTTTATTTCATCAATCGTTACCAAGTTTATGATGAACATCGTTTGTCATTAGGGCAGAATAGCATGACTGGTCGATACAGCTAGCTGTTAAATGAAGCGGCTATATACAAATGTAAAACAACATTGGCTTGATAGAATGCACACGATTTGTACCCCAACGTTGGTTGAATATCTCACACGGACAACTTTCAAACCAAAAACTTTGTAGGGTGAAGGACATTCATTACAACAGTGCATCTAAGGCGACGCCTTGGAACTAAAATTAGAATATGGCACTCATTTGTCAATCTGTCATGGATGGTGGAAATTTATATGCTGTACTCTTTCCACAATACAATCTTTTCCATCGCTGACGAATAGCCTGTCAGTTTTCAAGGTCATACAGCTGAAAAGAGATGGATATGCTGTATCTGGCTCTCATGGGACATTTTGTTAATCACAAGCATAAACGTAGGCGAGAATTCGGAACACATCTCCCGTACTTTTCACCAAGAAAGTTACAAACATTACAGTTTCCTGAGGCGCAGTCCTATCCCCAGTTCTCCTTATTAAGAAGACTTCCTGTCGGAATTCTTATGCATTGAAATACCTGGGTGGTACGGAGTCGTGACTATCACTCCTGGAATGTTTACACCGCTTCCTGTTATCCATCATCTACGATTGACGCGTTCTGATGAATCTGAGCCACCCTGTACAGACGATATTCCCGTCACGAGTTGGCGCAACTCTCTCTGTCTTGAGCTGCTTTCATACATGCCGAGCAACGTTATTAAACAGGAGGTAGAGGTGTCAAACCGCAGAGTATGAAATCACTCGGGTCGTTAACGACCACTTTAGAATTTTGACGAGTTCGTCACGGTTCTGACTTGCCTGCCCTGGCCGTGAGCACGGCCGTCTGTCAGAAATAAAGGTTAGAGCTCTCTTCCCAACGGCTTGCCAGGGAGATAACTACTTTTACATTTTGAAGGTCGAAGGCATTTCTCCATGTCACAAACACGAGAACATGTTGAAAGACAGTAAAGCTTACATCAAAGAGGGAAACAAAGACATTGCATTTGACTAACGGAATTTCGAATGGGGTGGTTTACTCAAATGTGCTCCTGAATAGTGCAAAAAGACCTTTTTTATTGTCATGACTCTACACGGTAGATATATCGTATCACTGTACAGATTTTAGTCCTACAATATCCGGATACTGCTGTCACGTACGACATTTGCAGCAATGATGACAAATATAACATCTGTGATATCCCACGGTTTTTATGTCTTGGTAATATCAGTCAATCATTAACTCTAGCTTGATATTTATTATCAACACCTCAATAATTGCCCCTCCCCCGTTGGCAAAGCAGACATTAAGTTAAACAATAGCGCATTCTAGTCTGCCCTCCTGCTAAGAAAATATAGCTTTGGGAAGTAATGAGCTCATTTTTCCGATGTAATTGACCTTTGTAATATAAAGTTACCTTGTATTAATCTTCACGGTTATCTAACTACATTTATAAGTTAGTGAAATTGCACAATTTTAAAGTTCAATACAACTATTTGCTGACTGTTGAACTACGCCACCTACAGCATACAAAATGTAGGAAGTTCTTGATGTTCTTATTAACGATGCAGGTAGTCTACTGGTTGAACACATAGGTTCTTAATCATCTCAAACATAGAAGGCGTCCCCACAGCTCTTTCTGTCATCCGACTGCGCTTTCTCTTCGCTCCCCGCCTGGAGGTGCGGAGTGACATATGTATCCGTCAGGACGTGATCACACGGAGGAAACTAATCATTAAGATGGATCCATATTGCCACTAATTACGCCGCATTAATGAACTAATTTGGTCTAATTGATTTGCGGTGATCTACACGTTTCATATCTCGGAAAGTTCAAATAAAACAGCACGCTTCAAAGTAAATGGGGCTCGCTGAAGCAGGTGTGATCACAGATAATGTTTAAAGGTGCACTTCTGTGAAATTAGAAAAAAACTAAATACTTTGTGCAAACTAGTTTTAGTTTTACAACTCAGTGATATTATATAATGTCAAACTATAGATTGCACCAAAATAGCTGAATTGACCTGGGACGTGGACCGTTTTGCCCTGGTGACATCCTTTATTGCGTACATCATGCATTAGCACATCATTATCTTTACCTTTCGAGCACCCATCTTCCGTAATATTGCCATTTATAGCCTATATGGATAGCCTGTCACTGCATTATTTTCCACCTTATCGACTCCGATGTTTCATTCTAATGCACCGCTGCTATTAAAAACTTCTGCTCATCTTCTCATTCTAAGATATTCCAAATTTATTATTTCTGCATAGAATTCATATAGTTTAAGTTAATGCCTATGTAGAGAAAATAATAAATTAGGCTCCGAACTTCACAAAGCATTGGCATTTATAGAGCACTTGTGCATGGCGACCACAAACATATCTTACCCGGTCGTTCTGGTGACGACGACAATCCATTAAGTTCCAGTTGTCACACAACTCGCACGTCCCTTATTGATTCGAACACGAGACTAAGAAGTAATTTATGGTTATCCTTCCGTTGGTTGGAGTACTTGTACGGGACCCCGCGCAGCCTCTACTTACATTTCCTTCGATTTAAATGTCAAGCGGAACACCTGGAGGATTGCTGCCTCCTCTTGTCGACCGCCATCTGGCGCGCCAACAAATCACCTCGCGTGGGGCACGCTGCCGTCAGAATGGAGCACATGTACGTGTTGGGCTACCCTACTATCGTGGGCAAGCAGGGAGTCGTTCCAATCAAACTAGCAATACACAAAGAAGTCCAAAACTAGCAAACAAAAATGGCCCAAACTAGTAAAACACAAAAAAGGCCTAAACTAGCAAAACACAAAAAGGCCCAAACTAGCAAAACACAAAAAAGCCCAAACTAGCGAAACACAAAAAAGGCTTAAACTAGCAAAACATAAAGAAGGCCGAAACTAGCAAGACACAAAAAAGGCCCAAACTAGAAAAGCACAAAAAAGGCCCAAACTAGCAAACACAAAAAAGTCCCAAACTAGCAAAACACAAAAAAGTCTTAGTTTCAAGAAATAATTCATCAGGCAGTACGTCATGATCTCGCTTGTCTACTGCTCATCACGACTTATTTTCCTACTGATTTTGGACACTACAGTCTGGTCACAATAATGAATTATACGGCGGCAAGGATTGTTCAATGATACGATTCTTATATCGAAATTAGCAGGGACGAGCACATTTCTTGTGGAATTGTCAAACTAAAACATCAAGCCTGAGATAGAATATTTCATACTCCACAGAATCAGTAGCAGACTCTCAGGTAAAATTAAAGAAGCAGGTATGGATGAAAGCTACACACCCATTGTGATACGATTGCCAACTTGTATATACGTCCTCACCAATAGGATTGTAAGCTAGAACAAAGATTTGGATGATCGGATGCAATGAATATTGCCATCCATTTTTATCTCAACAACATAATTTATCTTGTTCATACAGAACTGCAAATGGACAAATAAACTGGAGAGGATACATTACGGAGCCAAGTCTGCACACAACACTTAGCTTCATGTTGGGCAATGTAATAACGTGTAACTGTGATCTTACTGCAGAGGATTTGGCGCTACTGTGGTGTCGAAAATACGGTCACAATCAGCCACAAAAGTTTTGTTACAGAAAATGAATGCGACATACGAAGTATCTACGACAAATGCCATCCCCTAACATCCGTGGAGTATTTTATTTTGCCTTCAGTTACAAGAGCAATGTCGCCATTGCCAGAAGCATTGCCGTTATCTATATGTAAATTTCATTAACTGGGAACCACAGCAGACTTACTCGCTACGGTGAAATTAGTGCAATCTGTCATATTTTGACGGCTGTTCTTATTATTTCTTTTTATCTTTACACATTCTTGTATCAATTTGGAAATATTCGAGATTGTTTCTCTACACGTTAATGATATTCTATTAATTAATGGCGCACGAGAATAAATCAAGAAGATGCCGGAGGGTAATTATATCTGTGGATTAATACAGGCGTTTTATGCACATATTATTCATATATTTGTAAAAATTACAATTTAATAAACAAGTAGGAATTATATGGTGGCACAAACAAAGTATATGAAATCAAGGAAAACTTTTTGTTCGTCCCAATGAGTTTCTGAACCAAAATGAACATATACACGAAAAGGCAGTTATCATCCATATGCTATACGCACCGTCGAGTCAGGAGCAATTAACAGTATATTTTCGCTGTCAAATGCACAGTATTTTATGTTTTTGAGTGACTTAAATGCCAAGCCTTAGATTGCCGAGTTTTTTTTCTTACTTCGTTGCTTCGTGCAACAATAATACAGACTGACAATAAGGCACATTATACGCAAGACAGTGAAAACAACACGAAAAACGCCATTCATCATTACATGATGCCCATTATTGCTTCCACTCTAACGTACAATTGTCTTACTGCAAATGCACAGATCCAGAGCTCGTCTTTGGCTATACTCACGGCTGCTAGTAAAGCTGTTGTTGATGATTTTTTCCAAGCCTGATGGCCAATGATCGTGGTCAGAATGGGTTTTTCCAATATATTTGCATGGTCTTACGTAACCAGCTGTTTATTCTCGTTCTCGTGAGCGGCAGGTCTAACTCTGACTCTGACTACAAACATGAGAAGAGATTGATAACAGTAGACTATACTAAAACGTACTTACTTAAGACTTCAAATACCAGTCAGTCATCTTAATCCCATTGTTGTATATGGCATTACGGCATCTTTTTTATCAGGAGCGAACCGCTGTCACTTTTTGGCACGATCTATCACATTGTTTTCTCATACCCCATCAAAGAGCATGTAATAGAATAAATTTGAAAAACAAAAACACACAAGGTACTTAGTCATGGCTTAACTCAATTTATCATAGAAAGATATACATGTCAGATTAACAAACAAAGGCCACGCATTAGAAACGGCAGACGGTTTTGGTAGATAACGGTATTATGATCACGAAAATTGATGAAGGGCTCTATTATGAGATTAAGATCGCATGATCCTCCCAAACACAACACTCGGTAAATCATATCTTTTGGACACTTTATTTAGCCTGTTGATCACCCTACTTGAAGCAGCTATCGCATGCCCCTTACTTATTACTTCTTATAAGGTTATACGTGAAATCCTGTGCCTCATGAAATGTATAAAATCTGTACCTGTATAGCCGGTATAACCACCCTTCGGAGTAACACACCAGCTTCGCAGGCGCGCGGCGAGGTGGCAGCTGGCTACATTACACCGAACGACTCGTTACACTTACCCTTGATCATCTAACTCTAAACACTGTTTAAAGATATCTAATGATAATGCCCCTACTGTACTTTGACGTTAAATTACGTTAAAATCCCTGGTTTAAAACTATATTTATAGCGTGCACACCGATGAAAAGGTTAGTCATTTTTTACTTACTACAGAGTTTTAATTGCTTTGTGACTGGGAATAGGAGAAAGTAATAAAGTGTCCTTAAGGACCATTACAGGGGACGTAATAGGACATATCAGCGAACTTATATCTCTCTCATTTCCTATTTTTGCTCATAAACAGACAAATGAAATGCACGTAACCAGCGCACCTCAGCAGCATCTGGCTGTCAGAACATAACAAATCGCTTCTGTCTGATTTGGCGTAACGGTTGTACATTTCTGTCACCAATTATGCATAACGAACGTAATAAAAAGCCAAGACGTACGACTTATCTCAGCTATCATATTAGGCACCGTGCACAAATGGCGTTTAATCATGCCGCTGACGGCTCCACTGTTGTCGTGATGTGCAGTAAATAAGCTGTCTTCACCAGATGCGCCGGAAACTTTTCTTTACCGAGGGTATGCTGGAGGAGAATGGAGTTGTATGATGTGAAGAATATGTACAAGTAATGACAAAAGTCGCAAACGTAGGACAAAGTAAAGGTATGGAAAGCTGTACTAGAATTTTGGAGTGACCTGCACTAAAAAGTGATTAGAAAATCCCATATTTGACTGTCATTGTGACACATCTATGTATCTATTCTATTTTGAAATATCGTATTCAAGTAAGCTTTGAGGGGCTACGAAAATGGCTTGTTTCATCATAACACAACCATTTTTATTCTTAATTTGGAGCAGGTATTGTTTGTGGCTACACTAGTCGACATCGCACTTTGATTTAAATAGTTTAAATCTATATCTTCATTTGATACGAACCCTATTCCAGACTTCTCCGACGCGAAAGATGGCTGTCGAAATATCATATCTGAATATATTATCCAATTTGGTTGCTTTTGTTCTATTCCACTGATGTCTAACCTCCTTGTTACGCCATTCCTCCCCAATATCTATCAGATATTGTTTCACAGGAATGTATTATTTCAACCCAATTCCTTCGAAGCGAATTGTTCTGGCAATTTAGGCAGATCACAATCAAAACACTGACAGGAGAAACGCAAACTCACTAGAAGAGTTCTCTTAAATTGGGGTAGATTGTAAAGTATAAATCTCTATGCCGCCAGGTGGATTATACACGCTGGTATCAGGGCGAGCTGATTGCTTACGATGATATATACCTCCTGTCATCTAGGATCATGTAGCTTTGCTTAAGCAGAAGCTGTTTTCCCATCCACTGAAAACTCTCCTGAAAATGGGACAAATCCATAACACACGAAACCTGTTGAAGTGCCACATACGCATGATACATGGCATGGAGTAATAGATCCAATTTTCTCCTCAGGGATGGTTTAGACATTGCTTTGTAAATTAATCAGTCCTTTGGGAACATAGTGGCATCAGCGGTTTTCGCACTGGTCATTTTTACTCATCATCATGTTCATTTTTCAGATGCAATCTAACCTTCTCATGGACTGAAGCAAGTTTGAGGCATCATTACCAATCCACCCGTACTCCCTGCAAATGTAAGTTGCCTGTGCAAAGACAGTTATTTTATCCACTTCACTGTTCACCTCAAAACAAGGCTCATACATACCACTCACATGTTTTGGGTTGCATTAAGGGACTGAAAAGTTTATGTTTATGCCCATTTGCATTAGGAAGCATTCACTAGGAAGCTTGTTCCATAATGATGTAGTTCTAAGAAAGCGAGGAACTTCCTCTTGAGAGATGGAGTGTGGAGGACGAAAGGGTGGTTTGCAGCTATTAGTAGTGGTAAAACGTGTCCTGGCCAAAAAAGTTGTCTTAACGAGCAGAAGAACATTCGGAAAACTGTGCAGATTTTCAATTTACAATGGTCATTTGTCCCATCCATAAACGTTTATGACACGATAAGAACATCACACCTTTCTCTTCATAATGGTATATATCATATATCGCCTTATTCCGTTGGTATTTCATACTTTCAGAGAATAGTTTACGTACGGTGTCTTAAGGCACCTTGTCATCACTGCGGACACTACGTATAGCCATTCCTCGTGTAGAACTGCCACCCGAATACATCTGGCTGCATCAGAAGTGTGCTTTTTTGCTCATCTAACATCGTCTTTCTCTTCGACTAGATGCGGTACGTGTAATCATATTATAGTCACTAAGAAGAAGACGTCAAAGATTACATACAGTAAGATAGATTTATTGTGGACTCAAGAATCACTCTTCCCGATTCAAATTGTGTTCGCCCTACTTCATTTCAGCATGTCTAATGGGAAACCTTTCAAGCTACCACAATTATAAGCAAATATCTTTATAGGATTGACTTTTCTAATAGTATGTACTTTCCCCCCGGGGATTGTTAAATTTCTTCTGCAATATCAATAACCTAATTTTGTCAACGTTTTTATTTCAGTGAGTGCAATAGTGGGCGCTGCTTTCCGAGAAATGTCGATGTAAATTCGGCATCAAAGATAGCGGTGGAAGATAACGAGTATATCGCGTACTGAATGACTGAGAGAGAATTTGGTGAATGATCAGAACTATAATGAAATCCCCAGGCCGTGTAGCCCGGGGAACCCATGATAAACCATTACACACGTAGCTAATGCTATAATGTACAGGCTGTCGAGGATGTTCCCACTGATGCATCCACGGCGATAGGCCTACCTTTATTCCTCTGCGGAGAACTCCGCTAGACAATAAAGTAAATGCGGTTTATGATCCCGTGTATCCTGTGGGAGACTACAGCAGGCGAGATGCACAATCAATGTGTTCCAAGGTAATACAACATGTGGACCGTCGGGAATCCACGCACTTATCCGACCAGCTAATGTTGTTGTCTAACCCATAAGAGACGCACGTAAAGTCATACTCACTACTTTGGGTTCTAAAGGTACTTGGTCAGAATTTTGGTCTGTGGTGTACCATATTTATTACGGTAGTAAATCAAAGGATAACGATTTTGAAGTATTGAGTGTAGAAGAAGTGAATGTTCAATTCAGCTACGCCACAACTATAGTTATTGTCCCTGTAGACAGACTTGTTGCTGATCTGTTTATGAAGCTTGCTGGTCGTTATACCATCAAAACAAAAAACAGATGTATGGTGCATTAGCTTGTTTTGTAAGTTAAATACGCAGCTACGGGTGTTACGGAGTGGTTGATGTTGAGTAAAGGATGCAGAACTGCCTGTAACCAGTTTTATCCGACCGGATCTTGCGTAGTGCGAGCTGGGTACTCACGCCAGACTCGGCAAAATCAATCTTCGCGTCCAAAGTCATCAATATACTGCTGCGCGGTAACACTGGACGCAAATTCCAAATCACAGAACAGAACAAAGTGTTGGCGAAATACGCGCTGCGAGTACTACATGAAAACAGTTACAAGACGACGGAATCAAAATATTCCTCTGTAAAATCTGTATCATCCGATAAAATCTAAGGTAGTTTGAGTTTTATAACAAAGAAAGATACCTCGTCACGTTTATTCTGAGGTCGTACATGGAAGAATGAGATATATAAAAAATGTCAAAGAGTCAATCAGTAAAAACGTTACAGGTTAAATGACATGCTCATGATGTTGGACCCGTTATCATCATGTACAAAGTTCATGTATAATGTATAAAGTCTATAGTTTATAGCACGTCTTTTTTTTTAGGATGGATCTGGCAAATCATTGATGCTCTACGTTTCTATCCTCTATGCCCAATGCTGGACAGTCATGTATAAGTCGCCGTACACTGGTGTCCTCTTTCTGTCGCTGATGACCAAATTTACAGTCTACTGCTGATGGGACTCAACACATAATATATAGCACGTCTATGTTTAGGATGGATCTGGCAAATCATTGTTGCTGTACGTTTCTAACCTCTATGGCCAATGTCAGACCCTGCTGGCCATAAGTCAAGAAAGTCGCCGTACACTGGTGTCCTTTTCTGTCGCTGATGACCAAATTTACAGTCTACTGCTGATGGAACTCAACTACAGTATATAGCACGTTTATGTTTAGGATGGATCTGGCAAATCATTGATGCCCTACGTGTCTATCCTCTGTGACCAATGCTGGACAGTACTGTCTATAAGTCATGTGTAAGTTGTCCTCTTTCTGTCGCTGATGACCAAATTTACAGCCTCCCGCTGATGGGACCCAACATAACCCGGCTCCACTGCCCAGATAAGCCCCTGGCAGTTCTGTCACTATCCCGCCTCGGAGCAAACCAAGCACCTCGCCCGGTAATGCGGAGTCATCTGTCTGCGAGGCAGAGGCATTCCGCATCTGTTCTCCTGTCACATCCAGTATGCTCCCTGCTACCTGAAGCGGACAAACGTCGTAGTTGGTTTGTGGGTTTGCGAATCACCATACCTTAACCTCGCCATGGCAATGTCAGGGTCCCAGACGTGTATATTCTGCGATGCATTTTATAAGGTAATCTGGTCCGTCAGTAAGTTCAATAATATCTGCATTAACATTTGAATATGTGTTCAATTTTAGCTAAATAAGCAACCTATTTATTTTCCTATACTAGGATCACTATACATGTCAGTGCGGTCTGCTTTGGCTATGCAAAACAAAACTAGGATTTAAGAATTTGGCTTTTTCTGATTATTTGAATCGTTCGTCAGTATATAATATATGTTTATGGATGCAGATGCTTCTGTATATAAATGCAGATGTATATATTTACCACTCAGAACACCATGCAGCATCCAGAGACCACGTATCTGTATCAGTAATTCTGTGTCGGTACAGCCGGTATAACCGCCCTTCGGCGTAACACACCAACTTGCATACTGGAATATAAGGCTACCTGAGTTCAGTACAATGCAGATGAAATGTATAACTACATTGTATCATAGATATAGATGTTTACTAGCATATACATGGCTTACGTTTATGGAAGCACCATCATATGAATCATATGAAATATTTCAAAGTATTTAAAGTTTTTAAGTGCACTTAAATCCATCCACTTAAAAAGTTTACCTCTATACGACAGTCTAAATCCTGCCTGACCTACAGAGCCCTCCATTCGTTTTCAAAATACTCTCGGATTTTCTGGGACAGAAGGTTATAGAAGTGGATTTTCCTATCAGAGCACACTGATATATCAATGCCTTACGTAGATTCTAAAAGCCAAATAAATGGATGCAATTTGCCACACAGAAAATACCAAGAATGAACCTGTACACCCCGTACCGGTCCTCCAACTTTCTAATCATTAATATGATGACTTATAGGAAAACTTTAATTACTTACTTTTTCTTTCAATTTCGGGCTGAGATCTGTTAGAGTATCGCAATGATCCCAATGGTCTTGATACAAAAAATATCATTGTTGTGACCCATTGATATCAGGTGTTTAGATATATGCTTAATTTGCTTATCTGAACTCTTATGCTTTATTTGCATATCTGAACCCTCACAGATTATGTTTTCCATCTATAAAATAAACCTAAACTTTCTTCGTCTTTAACTGTGTATGCTCTAGATTCTCGTGACTAAAAAAAACATTAAGGACCATTATGAAGCGATTCGGAACGGCCATGACTATCCTGTGTCAACACGAGGTCTGTAACAACCCCAGCAGTGTGACGTTGTATGACGTATCTTCACTCCCTAGCTCCTACAACTCTAACCCGGTACAACCTCGCTCCGTTCCCCAGTGGCGCTAGTACGGTACTCGGTACACTGCGACATTACCTTGACCAGGCCTCATGAGTGATATAAACCCTAAAACCCCGTTTTCAGACATGCTACTGTGTTTCTCCCTCCACCGAGATACCAGGAAGCAAATGGAAAAGGCAGCGGCGCACATTCCTCGGAACTAATCTTCAATTCGACCGTGGCCCGGGGCGAAAACGACTCGGTCTTATCGCGGCGCAACTTTGTACGTAAAGCGGCCATTCTTCACCGGGTTTATTTCTTTTATGCGCCATTCAGCCTGACGACTGAGAAAACTATAAATCAACCAAAAGATAATGTCAACATGCAACAGCCCGCGTATTTGTATATGCGACATCCCATATAACGTCTTCATCGGAGATAGCATTTGAAGCAGCATGAAATTTGTTAAACGAAGAGCGCAATTTCTCATTCGGCAATCTGTGCCTTTGCACTCAGTGTTTTCGTTTGAATGAGTACATGCGTGGTATACACTGGTTGTTGTTTGCCTTAGAAATTACAACGCGTATCCAATCTATCAAGTTGCTAGGAGGAAAAAAAAGAACTGTAGAGCTGTACACTGAAATTTATAGCCGTGTCCCCTGTATTTTCAGCCCAGACAAAATATCTACAGTACTGGACTCTCCCAACACTAATATCAAGCTTTACAAACACGCAGTCATTTGTGAATATCACACATTAAACGTCAAAAGACTGACATTTACGTACCCATAGAATGAATCATATAACACTAGGCTGATCACCGACACACTTCTGCACATATGATTATTACATCAAACTCACCTGACAAACAGATATGCATCATAATAAAAGAGCAGTGGCATATATTATCTATAGTCTACCTGTTATATGTATTAAAACCGTCATTTTCAACGTTAATGCTATAATAATATATCAACATACTGTATATGTTTTGCAACATGTCTCACTCTAAAAAGCTTTTTCACTTTCATTAAACATGTTAAACATGTTCATGAAGATGAGTTAAGCTACATGTCATTGTCATTATCTGGTACAAAAACATAAATGTCAAGGTGAATTCATGCTAAAATGGCATTTTTTTCTTTAAGATCCAAGTTGAAATCTAAATGAACAATAGTCAGCTAGTCAATGATTACACTTGGGAACGCCTGACTCTGACAAATCCATTGAAATCTGTAGAATATCTACTATTAATGGTTTATTTATTTATTAAAAATACATTTGCATACTTTCCTTCTGTTGATCGCCCGTGCAGTAGTATAATGTCAACTGTTGGGCGGATGTTATGATGACGTCATGGAGAGCATTGACCAGAAGCCAAGAATATTCGTAAACTTAGGAATCAGTTATTGGGAGGTGGGCTTTGTAGTCTAAGGGTTAACATCTATATGCTGGATAAAACACTGATATTGGCGCACTAAAGTGACCCTGTAAACATTTCTATTGAGCATAAAGGTTCTAAATGGCTTCACTTTAACACTTGTAGAGATGCTAACCAAAAGACGCCCTCATGTCTACATTAAAAAAAGTAATGAGAGAGATTCTTTATATTCTTATATACTAGATAAGTTCCCCAGCTTTGGACATTTAAATGAAGTAGAAATATTCAGATTTCTATTCATGTATTACAAGTTTCATTGACAAATCATGTATTATTAGTTCTATATGCTCGTACATCTATAACTGCGTCAAGAAACGAGAAGAAGTCGAACATGTACATAGTAGACCACATTAGTATGTATAGTTTAAGTGTAATTGTTGTATCCTTTTCCTTGTCTATTCATGACCTGTACTTAGCATGTTAGAGCTCGAACGTACAATAAAGGTCTTTCATTCATTAAATGTTCGACCACTCTGCTATTACGTACCAGACTAGGGGGAGGGGGGCACACTCTCTATAAAAGTAGTTCATACATTGAAAGATTCACAAGTCAAGCCTCTTATGTGTAAGGAAACATGAACGATTCGTCCCGACATTTCTGGTCTGTATCTGAAGGCACAGAGTCATTTCTCCGCCGCTCCAGGCAGTCACGATTCCCGCTCTTCTTATCTAAATTGCGCCGCGCTGCAAGAAGAAGATTAAGCGCCTTGCCATGAGCATAAACTTTTTCTCGTATGAAACGTTTCGAGCAAAAAGAAGCAGCATCTTGTGATACTATCTCACCATTTTTCATCTGTCACGGCAGTGGCATTGTGTCTTTCTTAGCCGGTTTCCTCGAGATTGAAGGACTCAAGAATGCGTTTCTTGAAACTCCATATCCGCGCTATGCCCCACAAAGGAACGGGTCAGCGCAGCAACATGTATCACTGAAAAGCTGGAACGAGCATAATAAATACCCTCGTCCAGATTGAATGAGCTTATTCAACATCTTGCGCGTCATCATGTATGTGCCAGATTTTCGACAGTTCGGGTTGAATCCGCCAGAAGCAAAAAGATCAATAACTGAAGGATAAAAACGCGCACACCAACATTAATTGCGAAAAAAATATCACAGAACATAATACAGCATTGTTCAGTCCTGATTCCAGTGCATTTTCTCATAACACGTTTTTCTCCCCAGAGCAATATGTGCCATTACCTTATGCTTTTCTCTCCATGCCATTTTGCGGAGATGTGCCCAGCTGGCATTGATTCCTAACGGGAGCATTACCCGATGATTTATAACCGTCCAGTTTACGTGACCTCTGCTTCGGTGAAATCATGGTGCAGTTTTTTTTGCTGACACTAGATACTCTTCACATATCCCCCGCAGCGTTAAGTGTGGGTGATTGGACATCTCATAATGACAGTCGTTTTTTTTTTATTCATGCGCCAGCTCAGGTTAACACGAAACATACAAAATGACTGCAAAAGGCGAGTAATTTTCGGCTCTTTTCAATTCTTTTCATCTATGATTAACTCCAGTGACGTAAAGTTGAAAATGTACTTTATGCTTGGCGTGGTTTGCGTACAGTGCGATTTACCGAGCTGGTTGCTTACTGTGAACCGCGGTCCACCGTCAGTACCGTCAGGGCGAGGAAGAGCAACATCTCCATTGCAAAACAGCTGCGGAGCCGCGGACAATCTTCTACAAGTCACGGATTCGCATTTATCAACAACACTATTTTTAAACCAGCAATAAACAACAATGATAGCGAGTGCGCCTTTATGCAATCTCAATAAAAAAATCTAATTGCAACTAGTTTTTATAATACATGTTACCTGCATGCCACAAACGACTAATTTGGAAAGAGTGATCGCTTTATCCTTACATACCTTTACGCAGCTGACGTCTCTCCTACAGACCAGGCGCGCTCCGGCTGTTATGACGGTTCTCCGCCAAGTAGCATCGCCCCAACGCCTAGACCTGCAATGTGCCCGGCTCTGTGATTGGTCAAACCGTTTTCCCTCAGCGTACCCTTGCTCCGTGTGCCGTTTAGCCTGGCTACTAACTTCTCCAGACCGGCCCTAGTTATCCCGACTTCACCGGCTCCCAGACAGCAGACTACGCTAGCACCAAACTGCGAGAAGGGCAATTTTAGGATCCTTGAAGCTGAAAAATCAATTGGAGTCCACCTGCTGTGTTAAGCATTATAAGCGCCTCCGTTCTTGTTTCATCAAATTGTGTTCAGCGTACGTACCGCCGTGACGCCGTCCTTCTGTTCAGGTTAATCTGTATCGTACGTAACCAACCAGCCGGGCGGCATAGGGTCAACCTGTAGGCCAAAGACTAATTACACAAGGCTACATGTACCTGATAACAGGACAACCTCGAAATATGAGTCACAGATGAGAATGAGAAAGGTACAGCTTTACATTTTGTAGCAAAACATACTCAACCTTATTATCAAAGTTTGTTACTGCGTTATTTGCATACAGAGGTTAGGATCTCCCTAATTGTCTAATTTCCCAGCGCGTTGACGATTGATTCGGGGTGTCGGCAGGTGTAGACGGACAATAATCGTCCAATAATCAAGTTGAGATCCCCGGAGGATCTGGGGTCGATAGAACGCCACCCAGGAAATAAATCATCCCAACATGTAGGTACGTGGCACAGTTGACAGGACTACCCTTTTCTTCTCTCCTATATAATTCAGAATGTGCAAACGGTGTGCGGTAATTAAATGTGCATTGTGGTCATGTCAATAATAATTAGGTTACAGACAGGTCTTTTCATGCACTTATAGCTTAAACCTTGTAAATATGTGATTCAATTGTGCATTTCAGGAACAACAAAACAACAAGCCATAGATTCCTAAGGTACGTGGCACAGTTGACAGGACTACCATTTTCTTCTCTTCTAATTCGGAATGTGCGAACAGTGTGCAGTAATGAAATGTACGCTATCATCATGCCATTAATAATTGAGTTACAGAGAGCCCTTTGTCATGCTATTATAGTAAACTGCTACCTGAAATCTTGTAAATATGTCATTTAATTGTGGATCTCAACAACCTCATAACAACTAGACATAGATGCCTAAAGATTGATATAGTCATAATGTGTTGTGAATGATTCCGTGTTGTCAATCTTGATATTGCTTTGTATTAACGATACAAAGACAGAATTTGCATTTGTGTTATGTATAGACTTTCCATGGCTAGAAATATATATTGACTACATGTGGTTGGAAGAACGTCCTTACCTTACCAGATTCCGGCATTTTCCGTCCTATTGGACGTGTAGAGACTCCAAGCAGCAAAAGCGGGAAACAATCAATGAAGGATTTCGTTCCTGAAGTGTATGTACAGCCTAGATATTGATTCGATTAAAACTCTTCGGTACATATTAATCATGACGCTCAGACTGTGTATTAGCGTTTCCCTTTATAGAAATAAGCTAAACCCTGGTGAAATTAAAGGATTGTTCCGATGTTCTCTGATGCAATAGTTTCTCTGTGTAGATATTAACTAAGCAAAATGTGCCTTCAAAATATTCTATAATTATGCTTAAGGTTCTCTACAATTATACCACGGGAACAGTACAACAAGAACCTACCAAAGCGATTTCTAGGAAAATCTGGGCCTGTTGATCGATTGACTAGTGTCTGGCTAGCGTTTTGCCTAGGACAAGTCAATACCGGTGATAACAATCATTTTGGTGGTCAAATATCCTGCAATGAATGTCTAGCTTAGCCGAGGTGTGGAGGAATATACGTGATTGCCAAAAGATTGTACACTGTATATGGTATTCTGGTACTGCGGACATGTCGGTACGGTAGGTACAGAACGACATATCATCATCATCATCATCATCAATCACGATGTCTCATTATAGTTCTGCGTAAAAGATCATTACGAAGCACAATATTTGTTAGGCCAAAACTGCAATGTCAGTAAATTACATGGAATGCAACGACCAATCTTTGAAAATGCATGCAATGCATTGTAGAAAATATTGATCTGAAGCTATTGGATTTCGCACTACTTTTGCAAGATAAGCGTAAAAATAACATTACCTACCGAGGTAAACAAACATGTATGATTGAGATAATAATGAACGTCATTAATTATAAGTAGGACTAATGCTATCCTGAATTGAAATATCTTTATTTGTAAAACACCTGTGTGCAATCGTGATGCCAGCTATAACTACAGCCCGTGTTTTAATTAAAGTTGACAGGTATATGAATGTGTCTTTTTCGCAGAGCGATAGCATCAAGCCTTAAGCAATAGTATGTCTTAAACTTGGAAGACAAAATATTGATTATTTCGTACCACACGTTAATGGCAGCCGTAGGAATCATGATTATTATGATATTAAATGTGATAAGAGAATGCCTGGCAAGATACATTTAGACATCTTTCATAGCTATTAAACAATCGATGTGTACTGTAAAAATGAGCCAACTGGCAAGTTCAATATTATGAGCGCGCACTGTAAGCAGATTTTCTGTATTCTCTTTGAGCCTGTAATATTACAACCACTCCTAGCTGATATGCCTGAGTGTACAGATGCTCTCCTTGTAAGATGAAGGAAAATATTAATGTAACATAATGACAACCTAAAGTGACTCGTACTATAAGTAATCCAACAAAAAGATGATTAAAAGACATTGCCTCGTGTGGGAAAGCAGTGGACGGTCACTCGCTCTTGAAACTTGCATACGTGCACAAAAGATGGTTTGCTTCTCCTTACATGTACATGGACGCCTGCTCACGATGGCATTGGCGTTCCAATTTTTGCACACACCTTCCACCTTATCATGTAAAAGCTGCACCTGTTCCATGGAATAGTCGTTGGCCATCTGCAGTGTCAATAGGAGGAGTTGGACTGAATTGTCAGCTGCACACAGTTGCCACAGGCAACGACCTGCAGACGTGATTACGCACCTGATGGCCAATTTTCCGCTCAGGTGACCAAGTTAACCGGGGACGTCGGGGCTTACAACCAGCCCCATCCTTACCGAGGTAACTGTGGATAAGGCACTATTAACCTTTCATGGCTATTACTCCAAATTGTGTTGATAGCCGATAAACAGTCTCTATTGGTTTTTTGGCCCGTACTGCCGGGTCAAGGGAAACATTTGCATTATTTTGCCATCACAATGATACCACATTTGGACGTCCGCCCCTACCATTTAAGCTCCGCTGAGCTCTGTTGTCATCGAAACGCCGGAGCGACATCTCCCCCTAATCTGTGCCCGCCACAGAAGGTTAGGGAACGGTGATAGAGACGTCGCTTCCTGGCTGACATTTCTCCCAGGGATCTGGGGAAACATCGCACAGATGCGAACATCAGTAACCACAGCCAGACACGTGACGACTGCAGAGCAGCGCCTGACTTTCTGTGAATTAAACATTGGATATTAACATCGCAGCGCACGTCAGGACGTCAGGAGGGAACCTTCAGTTTTATCACGACTGGCCGAGGGGCAGAACACTTCAGAATTGATTTTCGTAGGTGGTGTACGGAGGAAGACCTACGGAAAATTAAATTAAGGTTTAGGGTGTAAGGTCATAGATGTTCCTTTGCGAGGAAAACCTTCATGTTTTCCGTAGGAACACAGCTTATTTACTCAAATTGCTAAAAATGATAATCTGAAATGGTGCTCGACTATGATTCGTATAGAGCAGAGGTTATAAGACGAGGGCATAAGAAAAGGATCATTAACATGGTTCACCATGATAGTAATATGATTTCAAAAGCCTGGAAAATATCTTCGATGTTACTGTATTGATATGTGCATGATGTATGTAAACAGACGATCTCTGTCATTTGGGGAAATAACGAGATCCTGACATTTTGCCAATCCTTAGAGCCAGGCCTCGCTCGGGCCAATTATCTAAACATGCGCGGAGTAGAGGTTTCCGCCACGGAGGTTTCTCTGACCTTTCCTGTTTAAAGTAGGTTGTTAGCATTTCGCTGGAGCGTCACAGAGTCTAAAACGCATTGGCTCCGATCAAATGCGCAACCTACCGTAGCCTTTGCGCCGAACGTCAGCCTTCCCATAATAATTGGTGTGCATTGGACCTCAATGCAACTTCATGCCAACTTTTGTCACTAGTTTAATCTTACTCCTGTGTAGGTTTCCGAAGGGGACAAAGTCCTCATTTGTCTCAGTAATGAAGACTCGCGCAGTATTCTGACTGGTAAAACCAAAGGGGAAATATCCAACACGAATTCGCTTGAACATCTAGTACCGGTGTTTATGAAGACCGATAGAGGCAATCTATGTAGCTAACACTTGTACAAGGCTCAAATCCCCCAGCAATCCTTCCTTTTTTGTCATCCTCTCGGTGTCCTTGCCTCAAGGACAACAACTTGAACGGCACGGAGAGACAGATAATGCCGACCGAAACGACCTCCCGACCTCTGGAATAGAAGTCTGGACGCCAAAGTCGTCAGGAGCGACAGTAAATGTCCCGGAAGAAAAACTTTTGCATTTCATATGCCTTGTTATGGTGCCAAGGGGTCCAACCGTCCTTGGAGTGTGCTACTGCCGATGGCAAGGTCATGGAGAACTGTATTTTGTCACAAACTTTTAATTCTATATGCAACACAACACGGCACGAATTAACTTATTCCAAGTTACTTAGAAATCTAGAGGCGTGATATCTACTACTTACTCACAAATACACATATCGGACTTGAGACCATTTAACACAAATTACACCAACATTCTAGCGCTGCCGTTATTTTTATATCATAGAGAGCGGTAATATGTAATGTCGTTTACTTTGTTGTGCGTTAAAATGACCAAATGGATACTAAAGCATGGCCAAGTATGGAGCCAGGTTTGTAGAAAGAAACTATAATGTAACAGATAATGTGCAATCGCCTGGATGTCACAGATTATCTATAAATGTTATGTTAAGTGGCAACTCCTATCACTGTAATGCAGTTCGTCGCTGTGAGGCGCTTCTGTGCACTACGGCTGCCTGTGACATCTTCTAATGTGTTTTCTATGTTGCCTGTAGGCTATCAAATCCTATCCATATTACTTCAGTGTACTGGGGTTTTGGTTTAGGTTCGTTAGCTGTTTAGTTGCCTGTACGGTGTGTCTATAGTTCTTTGAATAGAGTAGTGTCACGGGAATTGAGGCGGGAATGGTGCAACCACAGACTGACAGAAAGGTCGAATTGGAGGTCATGATGGTCTCTTCGTAAGCTGAGAGAAGTGGAGAAATATTCAGGAACTGCACTTTGCACATCTATTACTGTGTGCTTCATATTACCAAGACAGATATTCGGGGGGAGGGGGAGCATTGGGGTCTCATGGGGTTACCTTCGTTTCTTGTTTATTATTATTTATTTGTTTATTTATTATTTGCACGTATAAAAAAAGTTACATAATCAAATAATAACAGTAAGATAATATGCGAGGTAGGCCAGATACCTAGGTGGTTTTTAAGGGCCTACCCCAAACAAAAGTAACTATGATACATGACAAAACATATTTGAATTAAACATCAAAATTAAACAATGAAATAATTGATTAATTAAACAAAATCAAGACACAGAAATAATAACTGAGTGTGTAAACTAGTTTTTATATCTACGAAAAGAAATTAAACAATGTGAAATAAGTTCGTTGAAACCAATGTGAAATAAGATTAATTTTATATTGATATACTGTCATTCTAGGCACTTAGTGACATGTTTGAGAGCCTCCAAGATTCAATATCATAATCAAAGAAAACTCTAACGCAGAACCTTAAACACGAAAATCACGGCGTCAACGCCCGGATGATATTCCGGAACAACCTCTATGGAGACCTGTTCCCAGAATCCTTTGGTCTGCAGTTCCATCATGGCGGCCTCCAGTTTTCCGCCACTGAACGCCTCCACAGTCGTCAGGTACACGTTCCTGGTGGTGATGCAAATATAACCACCTGCGGAAGTTCACATAGGTCAGATCAACAGCCCTATCTACACAATTTCCCTATTGGTAGAGGCAATGTGTGTTAATATCAACATCAACAAACCGCAAGCAAAATCACCGTCCCCAAAACATGAAAGCAATCCCACTTCAACGGTGTTCTGCTGTCTGCTGAATAGACCAAAAGCCACCCTCTGTGAAGACCACTCGTACCTGGTTGCAGTATGTCGTTCTTTGCTTACCTGGTGGGGTCTTAGTGATCTCGCCGGGTAGAGCGGTGATGCCTTGTATCGTCTGTAAAGTATGATAGACTGCTAAAGATACAACATATCAAACTCTATATCAATATCGACGGTGGATCAAACCAATTTAATGCATGCAATGACACTGGTTAATATTTTCTTCACAGAGTTATCACCAAGGAAACCTTTATTGAAAAACGACTGGTTTTCCGTTCTTATGAAGAACAAAATGTATTCGTCAGTACATTTGCACATTAACTGTAGCTCATTGGTGAAATTGCAGCACATAAAATCAAGTAAGGGCTTAGCAAATTGTATATAAGGACCTTATCCGATCGGAATGTGCCAAGTGGTTAATGCAAATATGAAAGAGAATATGTGACTTGGAATGACACGAGCAGATACCAAACGAAGTATTTTTGCAAACACCCTAGGCTATTGTTTTCATACATTTTCATAATGTGTTCTTACAGTGGTGGATTCCGTCATTACAACGATAGTATTTTACCATTTACCAACCGTCTTCTATGTCCAGGCGATTTGCGCCGATGAAGTCACAGATGTACTTGTCATAGCGATTCTTGGACCTGGCGTAGTCCAGTGAACCTTGGCTAGGATCCAACCCGTCTATCAGGGTAAACCTGAGTTTTCTCAACTGTGAAAACAAAACAATGTTACATTTGAGTAGTGGTTACTGAGGTTTCAAACAAACGGCGTCCCAATTACGACAGACAAAGGTGCAAAAGAACAATGATATATTATTACATTTCCACAAAAAACGAGCCATAGGGGCTCTTAACCAAGACTACTTAGAAGAAAACTGCATCTCAAAGTTTGCTTGTCACACGCAAAAGCAATTATTTCGAATCTTCTACACTACGGGAGTTCTTATCTGTCAATTTACGTAATTACCTCCATGGCACAGAGCCCGGTCCCTGCTGCAACGTCCAAAATACGAGACGTTTTTCTGTCACCTAACCACTTTGCTAAAGCCTCTGCGCACAGTCTTGGGCCGGTGTAGTCTCTTTTTGCGGTTTCCTGTTCGAAAATGCATGGGAATAGTTGTATACTTCTGCGCAGTGCAGTGTGTATATTTTACATCCATATATATAATTTTCACTTTTTAAACGCATTATGTGAACTCGTATACGGGCAATCACTATGACGTCACGGCCAGTTAGTGAAGGCAAAATGCAGGTGACAAGTGGTTGATTTGCCTGCCAATGATTTGCGTATGTCATCAAATAACTTTCATTTATATGGTGTAAACAAAAAAGAGCGATCGCTGCTATGAGCAAAACAAATCTATATCTGGAGAGCTGAAATCCGGATCCTGTATGACATACCAACGGTCACGAGAATCTTATGAATAAAACAAGCTACCAAACATTTGTGAACTGTATGGTAAATGTGAAAAGTTTGACCAGTGCTGTAATGTGGAACTAGCCAGCACCAGTACAGTTCTGGTACATTCATAGTCGTGACACGGAACGAAGTGTTATATGTAATGCATAGAATGTTTCTTCCATACAAACCTCGTCATATCGCTCGGCGAAGCTGTCATAACAGGCCACCATGTCGTCTGCTGCCATGCCGTCTTTCAGTTGGCTAAGCGCCGAATTCTCCCACAGAGGAAGGCCAGCCATTATGTTTTCTGCATGCATAAGATCAGTCAAAATGTTCAGACCTAGTATTTTATTGTGTAGAGGTTAAGAAAGCTAACAGTTACTACGTGAACTAATAAATTTCACTGCAGATTTTCAATCCCTGCATACTACAGGGAACCTCAGGGACCTGTATAAATGTATACTGTTACCTCTGAGACAAAATGGTTGACAATGTTAGAAATTCTTGCTTGCAGTTCTGACCGGTCGACTGTGACTTTGGCCATGAAGTACTCAGTACATATTTTGCATTTCAAAGTCTAGTTCCGGGTTAGAGTTCACTGTGCATTGTCACTTTTGTTCCATTGTACCATTTTATTATCACATCGATGAGCTACGATGTAATACTAAGTAACCCTACATTGTAGTTACGCTAACTTGATATATACAATGCATGTGGCCGTTGACTGGTATATGCCAGGATATGCATCCGTTCTGACGATGGGCCCAACAATGGGGACGCCTAGCGATCCGTGCAAAAAGCCCCCGGGCTGTAACAACCTGACCCTAAACACCTCGTCATGCTGATGCATAACCACTGTATACCCGCGTACCTCAGCACACAGTCAACATAGTGTATATGGTCATCTGAACGTATGGTGGCCGATAACTTCTCTTTCTCACCAAAACTGAGACAATACGTATCATAACTATGCTCAGGAGCACGACTGGACCGAGAACTTGCAATTGAAAATGTATTGTAATATTGCATTGTGATGTGGACACGTACAGTCACATACATGTAGCTATTCCCTCACTGCTCTATCTGCTACAATTGCGGTGAACAAACGCATAATATCGTCTACTATTGAAGAGGTGGAATTATCACAAGGATCATAGACGAAGTTATATAAGAGGGCTAATTTTATAACGTCCTTGGCTCTTTTCGTCTGTTAGTCAATTTGGAGTGTTTAACGACCCCGATTTTCCCGTTCTAAGAGGAAACATGTTGTATGTTGACAACATTTTCCCAAACTTCATGATTTATATGGCTTTCTTTAAATTACTTCTTGACATTGGGTATAAGAAGGAAGGTTTGAGAGATATACATTTAGTGTACTATAAAAGCACGCACTTAAAACTATTGTTATCACTGAATGATCAGGCAGTTTGTTTATATAGTCCCATGTACATGTACATAGGGTTTGGTAAAATGTTTTAGCCTGTCAACCTGGCAAAATGCCACCATGTGTGTAGAAAAATATCGTAATTGTAAAACGAAAAGAGGAGACTATAACCATCTCTTCAGCATTGTTCGGTCCGTCACTTTGAAATGTTTTCACGGAGATTTAAAACACATCAGTCTCGTCCTACAGTTGCGGTGCATTGAGTCACTGTTGTCGGGCCACGTGCCACGTTATCAGTTAACCGGGTAAGTCAACACGCTCTGTTTGTTCTTGCATTATGGAGGGCAGAAGGTCGACGCAGTAGAGCGATCCCCTCCGTTCATTCGTGCGAGGTCTTGTTTTCTTTCAGTCAGGCCACAATTCAAATTTTCGTCTCAGATACTGCTAGCAATAGTAACGGATTCTTTTATTATCTCCTCCTAAACATATTGAGTGATACGTTGCCTTCTTTTCCGTTCCTAATTTTTGAGGGACAGAATGTGCTAAAGAAACAATAGTGTTGGTGAAAAAAAGGTGAAATAGCCAACTCCATATAACGATGACACGTTGTATTAAGCAGAACTCAGTACGAAGCGTACAAGAAACATTGTATTTAGTCTTTGATGTTTGTAAATAAATAAGTAAAGGAGTTCCAGTATTTGAACGTCTTTATCTAGATACGAACAGACAGAGATCACACGAAAAATAGTATCATACTATAAGAAAAAATTAAACATTATATTATGATAGTGTGGGTCAACAAACCTATGATGGAGTGAAAAGGAGTAAAATTATCACACATCATAAACCTAACTTTTAAAGAGAATTACTGCCTCACTTAGCCATTCTTGTCACGTCTTGAGTGTTTAACGGCCCCAATTTTGCCTATCTGAAGAGGAAACATGTGAATGTTGACAGAAATTTCCCATCTTTGCCGATAGTTTGCGTAATTTGCTATTTATAATTCAATGCTGAAGTCAAGAAAGAGCTGACGTAATGTTAGTGGAAATAATACAAATTCCAACAACTTAATCATTTTCGTAACGTAATCAACAGCTAACAACAATGCCGACTGTGAACGGGACGCGCTTTGTTCAATACATGATCAGCTCAGCTAGCTGAATCCACTGAAAAACCGTTTGAACAAGAATTTCAATGTAAACAGTACATAGTGGTCAAATTTCTTCCAATCACCGTCTTTGAAACGTCGGCCCGGTACGAATACCCATATCTGCACTATGAACTTGAAGAACGTGCATTAAGTGTCGCCGTGACTTAACCAAAGTGTTTTTTTCCTAACCGGTACCAGCTACCGTTCAGTACACACAGTAAAGAGTTGCTCTCCCCTGGTTCTCACCTGTACTCAACTTATCTCTTAGTGGTGCCAGGTAACTCTGAACACCTGCTCTGCCGCGATCTTTCCCAAGATACCGCTCGTCCCTACATAAACAGTGACGGTGAGTGCACTTTGCAACATTTAGTTAACGGAGAGCTAGGTGCGCCCCAAGGCAAGCCAAAGCTGTCTCAATGTCGCTGCTGGTTAGAAAATGTGTGCTCTTCTAAGCCTGTCTACGACCATGTATCTTGTGGCAGTTCTCCTGCCGCTTGTCTTAGCCCTACCGGCTGTTACGGACCCGAGGGAGGAATTAGGCCTCTTTGCTACAGGGATTGAAGCTTCGCAAAATCCCGCCATATGGATACGAGAACCGACGTCGGAATACACGCGAGCGTCTTGCGAAACGAAGAGAAGTTCGCGGGTGGTGAAGAGAAGAATACCTGACTTGGAGGACGAGATAGCCAGCGTTTCGTACTGTCTGCCGCACGGCTCGTGTGAAGGCCACTGCGGAGAACACGACCCGGGTAACTCGTACTACCAGTCGTACTTCAACTGCCGCTGTGATGTGGACTGTGAGATTTTCCAGGACTGCTGCCCTGACTACTCGGCAGTTTGTGCCCATCATCACGCCGAAGAAGGGTCGGGCCACGCGGATCCTTCAACCGCAGACCCACAAGACGGGTCAGAAGATGCGGTAGAGAGCCCGCCTTTAGAAAATTTCGAGTGTGTAAAACTTTCCGGCTATTACCAAGACACATACTGGGTCGTCACAAAGTGCCACCCAAGCTGGACGGACGGGGACATACAGAAACAGTGCGAGAAAAGCGACAATATGGACTTTCTATCCGTGTTTCCTGTCACGGGAGAGGACGGTTTTACCTACAGGAACGCCTTCTGTGCACAGTGTAACCACATGACGAACTTCACCTTCTGGAACGTCTATGCTAACTGCTGGGAGAGACCGCCTGAAAGCCGTGACCCCGCGATCCTTCCCTCGTACCTGAACCACTCGTGTCTGGTCCGTATCCGACCTGAGCGTGCCGAGAGGCCGCTCCGCCTCTGCGAGCCGGACCTGATCGCGTCCTGCCCGCCTGACAGTAACTCAACCATCGCAGAGATCTGTGGATCGTACGAGTCCATTGTGCTTGGCGGGGACTCCAAAGCTCCACTGAAAGCCTACAAAAACAGACACTGCGCCATGTGTAACGGCGTCGACAATGATGATCACTTCTGTCCGGTGTGGCGTCGCATTAATGGCTTTTACTGGACTTTAGGCGTTGACCATCCTTCGGCTACTTCAAACCTACAAAATAGCCGACAGTTGGGCCTTCCTGATTCCGGAACGTCCATGGACTTTAGCGGGCCGTTGGGATGGCTGCCCGCGGCCTTTTCCGTGCTTATGGACTTCGACCCTGTCCGGGGAGAAAGCTCTTTCACGTACACCGATCTCACCAACCCCGCGGCTGCCGAAGACGTGGAGATGGTGTCGTGCGAGGCAGGACAGATCTACGACCCCTTCCTGACGATCTGCAGGTCCGTGTTCTGTGGCGACGGCTTCTCGTACGACTTCTGGAACAAGATGTGCGTCTCCAACCAGAACAGTAGTCATGTCTTGCAAACGATTCACATCACGCTCACAATCCAGATTCAGGCGTATTCCTCCATTGTAAACGAAGAACTCGAGCATCAAGTGATCGGAGCCGTGACTGGACTCTTTAACATCAGCCAAGCAGGACTTGACTCTATCAACGTGAACATCGACAGCCCCTGGCAGCCTGTGAACACCAACGCCTCTTCGGGTGGAAGAGCTCCAGCAGACAGCCCTGTCCAGAACGGCCCTGTAGGAGAGTCCTTCTTCAGTATGACGTTTTCCTTAGAGATACCGATCACTGATAACATGATGAACGGCAACTATAGCAATTTCTTAGACAACCTGTATGCGAATCTTGAGGACTTTGACTTCTACATTGCTGGCGTTCCAGTCAATGCTATAGACTCTGTGGAAGACGTCGATGTCGACTCATTCAAGTGCCAAAACGGAACGGTCGCAAGAGTCTACGACTACATGGACTTCGTCCTCATGACCGACCAAGAAAACAATACCATCCTACACGTCAACTCCACGTGCAAGTCGTTTTCTGAAGAGGAATTCACGGTTTACTCCGTCAGTATTCATGCCTCCAAGTTCGGAGAACTCACGACCCAAATCTCGCAAGTTCTCGTGTGCGTGGACGAGACTTCGTGCCCTATCGTTCCTCTGAACCAGTCCGAGTACCAGCTTTTCCCGAACAATTCCCTCCTGTACCTCGCCTGTGGCTATGGGAACCATCTACTGTATCCCGGGGACTTCTGCATCATCAACGGCCGACCGCATGTCATGTTCTGTGAGAACAGTACAGACGACTCCGGGGTAGACTACCAGCCCGTGGAAGCCCCGCCCGCCATCACAGCAGACAGAGTGGTGACTTTTGTAGCCATGGTCGTGTCTCTTACAACCCTGGCCGCGACCATAGTGACGTACCTCCTCTTCCCGTCCCTTCGAACGCTTCCAGGACTCACCATCCTGAACCTGTCCACATCCTTGTTCCTCTCCCAGGTCGTGTTTCTGTCGTCTGTAAACAGAGAGAACATCTCCAGCGATCTGCTTTGCAAGGTAAGGTGTTCATACATACCACATATATCTTGGATTTGTTGTCAAAACCTTAGTTAGTTACATACAAACTTGAGCATACAGCGTTAAAATTAGGTTTGCCAACCACTTTGTATTCTTTACCTTTATATAAGAGACTTGACTTTTGTCTGATCCACATTTAGATTATTTTCATATCATCTTCATTCACAAATGGACTGTAACATAGTTTAAAGCATAGGCTTGTGCAAGATTTTCTGATCTTCTGTAACGCAATGTACACAATGTCTCACCTGTCTGTAGGTGACCGGCATGGGCATCCACTACCTGTACCTGACGTCTTTCTTCTGGATGAACGTCACTGCCTTCATGGTGTACAAGACGTTCGTAGTGGAGAAGACTATCATTGTTCGCTGCAGGTAAGGAAATATCTCGTTATCTTATTCATGTATGGCAGCAAACCTTTATTCAGAACGTTATTACCAGTACCTTTTTTTTTTATTTGAAAGATCACCATTATGCATTCACACCAGACTATAGCTATGGTGGTTTATTGTTTTTTGTAGTTTAGTTGCCGAGACAAATTGTTTCATATCATACATGTTCTTGGACTATTGGACTTAGGTCTGACCACATGAGAAAGGCCCTTCGCTACATGGCGTACGCGTGGGGCTGTCCTCTGATCATCGTCTCTATCTGCGCAGTCCTGGAGTTTGTTGACCTTGGCCCGCTGAAAGGTAACTATCTGCCGAATATGACCACCTTCTCCCCATTGCTTGTGTTGTTCATTTCATTTTTTATTCACCTCTAGTAGTAGTGGTAGTATCCCACCGCTGCCACCAGTTGGAGGGATGTGAAGTAGAGACTATGGAAGAGACGTGTGGACTCTCTGGATGCCTGCTAGAACTGTCTTCTCAGACCTTGGGTCCTTTCTTCATAATCAATCAGTTACAGATATGGTCTGTGTATGATAACTTCCTGTCAAGAGGCGGTCTCCTAAACACATTGCTATACAATAGAATGTAAATGTAAATGTTGTTTCTCCTGTAGATATCGAGTTTGGGTACGGAGGCAAAGTGACGTGCTGGATATCCCGGCTGTACCCCCTCATCTTCGCCTTCTTCGTCCCGCTCGCCATCGTCATCGTGGTCAACGCCATTTTGTTCATCATCACGGTGATTTCTATCACCAGGACCCGCTCTGTACAGGTATGTGTCTTTCACTTACTCACTGACTCACTCACTGACTCACTGGCTCACTCACTCACTCACTCACTCACTCACTCAAACACACACACACTCACTCACTCACTCACTCACTCACACCCCTCCACACACACACTCATTCACTTACTCAATCACTCACTCACACACACACACACACACACTCACACACACACACAAACTCAATTACCCACTCACTCAATCACTCACACACACACACTCTCTCTCTCACTCATCCACTCACCCACTCAATCATCCACTCGCTCACTCGCTCACTCACCTACTCACCTACTGACTGACTCACTCACTCACTCACTCACTCACACACACACACACACACAAACACACACACACACTCTCATTCATTTACTCAGGCAATCCCTCTCTCACCCAACTCTCTCTCTCTCTCCCTCACTCACTCACCCACTTGGGCGCTCACTCACCTACTCAGCCACCCAATCACTCGCTCAATCACTCGCTCATTCACTCACCTACTCACTTTCTAACTCGCTCACTCACTTACCTACTCGCTCTCTAAAAACAAGGTTAACAGGCACACCATAGTCATATGTTAAGGAAATAATAATTTTTCCTTTCCTCACTTCCCCAGGGTAAGAACGCCCGACAGAATGTGAAAGTGTACGTGCGCCTGTCCACCGTCATGGGCTTCACGTGGATCTTCGGCTTCCTGGCGGTCGTCGTCAACGCTCGGATCATTACAGAAATCCTGTGGTTCCTCTTCATCATCTTCAACTGTCTTCAGGTATCATTTATTTCCAGATGTCATATATCTACTTTCTTGATTGATTGTCATGTGTGTGAATGTAAACAAGATCTACTAGACGTCATTGTATGTACTCTCCAAGCAGAGGTATGGGCTTTGGCTTATTTTAAGCGTGTTTTTAGGCTTTTTATAAGGCTTCCTTTTTGGACTGGCATCTTTTTTTGTGCAAGCCCAAAAAAGAACCCCCTAGAAAAAGCATAAAAAACGCCAAAATAAGCCAAAAACCAAATCTCTGCTTGGAGAGTACCTTGTATATTAAATACAGAATAGTATCATTATTATACTATAGTAAAAGCGATTTCGTGATATTTTTGCAGGGAGTGTTTCTCTTCATCGCCTTCGTCTGTAACACGAGGGTTCTCAACCTGTACAAGAAGAGACTCGGCATGAAGCGGAAGGGCGGCCAGTTCGTGAGGGGCATGAGCACCCCTCCGTGCAGCCCCATCAAGAAATCCCCCACCATAACCACCTTGGTTCCGTCCTCGCCCCCTGTGAGCATCAACACTATCTCCGAGGTACGCATGAAGAAATCGCTGAGTCAGACGTTTCTGATCCCGCCGTGTTCCGCCGAGTTTGACAACCCAACACCGCTTTACCCCCCTCCAGCGGAGAACGAGGAGGACACTGACACCAGGCTTTAGTGATCTAAATAACCGAAGAAACAAGAAAACAAAACAAAAGCAAATACAAATATTTGTAATACAAGCACTGGCCCCACTGTCATTGGCTGATTCATAACAACACCATACAGTTGCAAATTACGTGGTCAAGAGAAAAATGTAAGCCGCAATCCATTTTAAGTCCCTTTTAAATTTGATTGGGAATTTTCTCTTTTCCCAGTTTCCACAAACTCATACAAACTTTCAAGGCCATTTGGCATGTGTTTTAGCCTTACCTAAAATGTGTGGGTGTAGCTTTCAGAATGGTCGGGACCGTGCAATAAGCAACCTTGGTTATCAGCGCTCTAGCAAACACCGATGGTTAGAATAATAGAATACAAGTTGTCTTGTTGAAATACTATACAGACTTTGAGAGAATTCGTCATTGTGCGACAAAATGATGCATCTAAAAGTATGCTACTAAACACTATTTTCGTCCTATATACTGATAAAAACACTAGGCAGGTTGTGTATGCTCGACCAAGGACATTCTGCAATTCTGTAAAACGTCCTTGGTTCGACAAACGATGTAACACGACTGTGTCCCGTGTCCTCATAACGCCATATCGCCTTTTCCTGGCGCTGGAACTATGCATCCGGCGGCCGCAGACTGCACGGAAGGCAGACAGCTGTATGCTTGTAGGGAACGGCCTCGGTAAACAATGTTAATGTAGGACAGTTTACATATGATAAAGTGCGTTATGTAATGTGCACCAAATTCGTCTAGGTTTGATCAACAAAGGATCGCCATTACATGCTTGTTTATAGAACGTTTTAAGTACCACACAAGTTGTTAAACAATTTGCTGTATACTACTGATATATGAAAGTTTAGACAGTTTATGTGTATTGATAGGTATGTCTATCTAGAGAGAAAAATATTTTTGAAGGAGTGAGTCAGACAAAAACAAATATAATTCAGTGACAAAGAAACACGTCATTTCAATCGTCGATGCGTATGTTATTTGTGCTTAGAATTTACTACTTCATATTTGTATTTACTGTATAAACATGTTATTTACAATAATATAATAACTACCGGAATATGATTTAGGAGCCAAAATGTGACAAATACGAACGGTTGTATGTTGTATGAGTTTCCTATGGGCAGAACGTACGTATACCTGCTTCGTAACTATATTCGAAGGCATAATTCTTGGCCTGGTAATATACATATATATAACTTATATATGTGTGTGTGTGTGTATCGAATGATGCTAGATTTCCCACGTGTATTTTCTGTTCTACACCTACTAATGTGAATATTGTGAATAAATGTAAATATGAAATCTTTCTCACTGTGATGTGGCTTCTCTTCTTACCAACCCAGTGCTGTATTTAATTTTAGTTACGTTGGGTAATTAGACTTACCCCATAGCTGATTTTACTGCCCGAAGTATTACGTATGTAATAACCGGGATTAATATTATATTAATTATTGTATATGGCGTGAAAATATTTTGAAGTTTGTCCAGTAATTTTAGCAAAACGATCTCTGGCTTAGTAGTGTGACCAGGTATCAGCCTCACCACATTGGCTAATCGTGACATCAGGGAGACTAGTAGCTTCTTAATCTAGCATGTTTACAATTTCTAACAGATAAATTCTGATTAAAACGGAGTTCCTGATGTGGGAGGCAAACATGTAAAAACTTCGGTCCCAGTCAAAGTGCCCCAGTTTGAAGCTTTACGATATTGATGCTGCCGTCATAACTCCACCAATAGCGGTTTCATAGTACTATTACGTCCGTCTCGACAAGTTGACGAGTGTACTTTAGGCGCCCGATAATGAGACTTGGCCAGATGTTAGGCATGTAATAGCCGAGGTCGTGAGTAGTGCACGGTACTACAGTTTTGATGTGACGCAATCAACATGGGATCGTTGTCATAAATCGTCCGCCATCTTGAATTTGGCGAAACAGTTCAGCAAAGTTAGTTGCCCCGGCAAAACTTCAACTACCTGGCGTAAAGGTGTGTTCGGTACAAACTCCGCTACATCTATCCTTTACTGTCAGTTAGTGCATTACATTGGCACGCATGTGTTACCTAAGACATTATATGATCAAAGTTCAGCGGTCCACCCCGCCTGATGGCACCAGTATGGGATCCATATACAAAGAAAGACAAAGATAAATTGGAAAGGGTACAGAACCAAGCTGCAAGATTCTGCACGAACAACTATCAACGTGTAACGGAAATAAAAAGAAACCTACAGTGGGGGTCGCTGGAAGACAGGCGTAGAATGTTCAGACTGTGCATGATGTACAAAATGACTAATAAACTGGTGGACGTACCAACCACTAAGTATCTGATACCAGCCCAGAAAAGAACAAGAAACAGCCATGGCTTCAAATATCATAGTTATCAACCAAGAATTTAGGTATTCAAAAACTCCCCAGAATTTCCCCAGAACTATCGTAGAACTCGTTGCCACCAAGCACAGTTGGGGCATCATCACTAGAAAGCTTTAAACAACTCCTGCAATCAAATGTGCAAAGATTGAGTGTAACAAGCCGTGCCTGCGAAGCTGGTGTGTTACGCCGAAGGGCGGTTATACCGGCTATACCGATACAGATAATGCACACACCAAGTACCCTGTGTAACCATGCTGCGGCCGATAGGATAATAGCCACTTACTCCGCTACGAGGGAAACCCAAACAAAGCGACGTACTTCCCGATATCGCTTACAACGTTAAAGAGTGTTTCATCCGGTCATACATTTTCATAAAAGGAATCATTGTTTTATTGATGGCGAAAGCACAAGTGTTCAGTTAATATTTGATTTCGACGAGTAGTAAATTCTGCATAGCAACAATACATGCCAAGGAGAGTTTTTTTTTTTGTCTTCGTCTTCTTTTCACGATTCGATATTTTACCTTCTAGCAATCTTCACAACAATTCTTTAACAAATCAATGGCGTTGTACCGTCAGAAACAGTAAATCGAAGACAGCGCAATAATTGTTTTGAGTTCCTACATCACTTTGTGTAGTTTCATGGTTCCCCTATACAGTTGGTGGTCCATACCCATGATTCACTTCCCTCTTGTTTAGCCTGGGTGCCATCCTCCGTACTTTCCGCCCGCTCCCTAATGTCGCTGGGCACCACGTTAGGGGGCGGGCGGAAACTACGGAGGATGGCACCCAGGCTACCTTTTGTTCCCAATCACATCTACTTCAGATACCAGACCAAACAAATGAGCAAACACATATATAATTTATTCAAAAAGTTTAATGAGAAACATTGGAATGCATACATGTATACATGACAAATAAAGAAAAAACAACTTTTAAAATTGGATCAGGTATTTCTCACAAAACGAAAAAGTCACGTTCACAACATCGAAAAAGTTTTTTATGGTACGATAGAATTCTAAAAGTTTTATTGCAAGCCAAACTTCACGTAAAACAATCAAAACATCTAATTTGTGTATAATGAGAGCGAAACGGCGACTGACTAGTTGAACATTTACTTGGGTTTACCCTTGGTTTATTTGTGAATTTGAATATCTTATCCATGTTTGCAGTGAAAGGAGTATTCACTCACGACGTTATAAATTCAAATACAGTATACTACATACATGTACTATACTGGTCCTACTCGTGAAAACCATGTTGTGTAACACAACGTTATTTCTTGACGTAGACATATCACGACGATAAAAGCAATGAAATCAGACGTATGTCAGACGGCACTACAAATAACCTATCCTACAACAGCTAAGCTGAAGCATATTCTTTTTCTATAACAACAGAATAATAAATCTGCGATATACAGTGAACTTTTTTGAATGTACGAAGACTATGTATGCCACATTGACCAAGTGCCCAGGTTGCCGTCTTCCCTCGCTACGCTTGGGTCTCAGCCGGTGGCTAGAATGACAAAAGATTATATAAGAATCAACAAGTGTCACGGGCTTCTTGATTAGCTATGAATGGACCAATCACAGCAAAGAATGTCCTGATTACTACCAATCACAGCACAGCATGTCATGATTACCATAACGATATTTATTGACGTGACGTACGTACCTCTCCTCTCGGCACCCTGTTCTCCTCATCCCGCAGGTTCTGGCAGTGCGAGACGACCACCAGCAGGCCATACACCTGACAGTCAAAGGGAAACGAAAACATAAGCCTCCATACATCTTCCATCCATAATAATCACCACACACGAATCTTACAGTGCTTTATCCAACTGTAAAGCTGGCCCTAATGAAAACGTCAGTTTCAAGGACGAACTAGGCTTTCTTGAAGGTTAGGGCCTAAAGTTCATAACGTCAGTGGGTGTGACTGAAGTACGGGTCAATTTAATTAAAGTATATAGAGAAGACGGAAAGAAGGATTATTGACATGGCATATATGACCTTGGCATGATATTTTCACCTTGACATTGTCTTTGAGATTTTACTTATGAAAGTCATGAAAGCTTAATAACTAAAACTACATACATAATTCGTATAATACAGTTATTCCGTCTAGATTTCCGTCTCACCATGATAAACAGTACAAAAACGAAGACGATCCAAGTCCCCGCATTGGCCCCTTGGACGATCCCTGCGCCAAGCCACTGTGAAACATCAATCATCACAATTAAATTTACAACAGGAGTAAATCAGGCAACACGACAATTGCAAGAATAACGGTTTGGTACAATTCAATGATTTTGCATGGGCAGACTTTTTATCTACAGCGCTAAAATCTGACCATCTCTCTATAACTTCAAGGTGAGCTCTTCACGTTTCACAGAAAGTCATCTTGGATAACTCCAAGGACAACATTTAACGTAACCAAGAGAACGTCTTCACACACCTTGCTGTTGTTCCCTGTGACAGTCGCCACGATGTTCTGTATGAGAAGAATTAGCAGGTAGACAAGCGCCACCACTACCCACACAGCACACATCCACAGTACGTCCTGGGGGAGGGGGGCAAGGTCAAGGTTAGATGTATGGTAAAGGAGATTTTTCAAAGAAAAGTTTCCCCTTTCCACGGAAGGTGGTTCCTGTTAGCAAACGGGCAACTTCTCTAAATTTATTGTTTAAGGAAGCACATACGCTTGTTTTTTTTTTTATGCAAGACAACTACAGTTTTCAAAGTGTAATGTGAGCTCATAGACGAGCGACAGGAACCAAGGTTACCTCGCAGCTAGTGGCTTCTTTTCCTGCAATTCATTACTAGTACGCTAGGGAGCGCCCTTGCACGGTGATTGATAATGTGCGGTTTTAACGTTGACTTTGTACTCACATTGTACGCCCCTATGATGAGAAACACGTTGAAGATAATGAAGATCAAATCAAACACCAGACTGGACCAGGCAACTGGGATGGGAAATATAAGGAAGAAAGAAGGTAAATAGTGTTATACATACTAGTAGTCTAAGACGTCCGACTTACTATGATAAACAACCCAACCTTGTTTATACATGAAAATATCATGCCTACTCATCTATGCATTTAGCAATGTAGATCGTGAACACCTACCTCCTCCGTACGCATCTCGGTACCCAACCTTCACACCGATGTCCACAATACACAGAATCTGGAAAGAAAAACCAAATGTACATGAAAGTTAATAGATTAAGCAAAACATAAGCCTAAGCAAATGCCTTTGTTCTCTACAACAGCTATTTCATATTTGGCACACATTACTCACCAGGAAGACAAGACCAGTGATAATAGAACCCAGCTTCACAGTGAAGATGCAGCAACAGGACTTTAAGAGCGTCATCTTGGATTCTGATGCTTGTCTTGTCACTCACCACTCAGAGACTGAAACGACATATACAACAGTCTAGCAGCGACCTCAAGCGACATGTTAAGAATTTCAGGCATCCGAGAATTCGTTCTATGACCATTTTAGTTGCGGGGGCAAACAGATTTAAATTGTGTTCATGTCTTTCTTTACTTTACAGTCTTTTGTTTCTAGATCCCCAATCCAAAAGAAAGCAAGTTAATTCACTTAAACAGAGATATCGTATTACCCTGCCTACGCCCACGCACTTGATTAGAAGAGAAAAACGTCCGTGTTTGGAGCTGGTTCGCTGATAAAACAACTGACATTGAAACCTTTCCAAGAACTGCTTTGTAAGAAGAATGTCTAGTAATTATTCTAGAAAACCTTTGGTTTGAATAAATAGTGGATAATTGCTAGGTATAACTACAAACTATACACGCTATACTCTAAGCACAAGCAGAACTAATTATGTTATAGCAAGAAGGCTGAAAGGCCCCTTGATTATAGAGCTCCAAACATTTCTCATCTTTGCTTTGAAGCCATTTCATAAAGTTCAAGGACACCATGTTCTCCCTTGGGAGCCCGGCTTTGGAAAATGCCCCATTCTAAATAGCGTGCTCTCCGCTATATCATATATCACAGGTGTGGGAATATTCAATCACTAATACGGGCCAAAAATTAAGTGCGGCCTTCAAAAATATTACCGTCTCTCTTTGACTTTGTACATGCAATATATAGTTCAATCGAACATTCTAACTCTAATCACATCAAGATTCGTTATTTTCGCAATATGCTCATGAAGGTAGGACTAAAAGCTTAGAATGTATGTGAATTGTCAGCCCGTACCCTGTTCAGAATATGAATGGATGTCCCCCGATCGTGCCCCGAGGCGAGCGCCTAACCGAAGTCCTTGGCACAGCACAACCGTAAAATGTTCCCGCTAAGACTGGCGTCTCAAATGTCTCCCCGTGATGATTACAGCTAATTGGAGCGTGAATCTCGGGAGAGGAGGGGAGGGGGGCAACAACTACTGCTTGGTAAAAGTTGTAAAAGAGTAAAATTTGGCGGAATCGTTCTATAATACACATAATAGATAGCAACGTTACGTTACGTTATATACGAACCGCAAAGACTACAGTAATATTGCTTTTATGTATAAATGATGTTGCGCCCCCTGTCTCAATATCATAAAGGTTTGGCTTTAAAAGTATTACATGAATGTCTTGTCGACATACTAAAAGTACTAAGTCAGGAGACAGGAGATATAGCCGTCCCATTTTGTCTGAGTAACATCGCGTCCTAAATTTGGTGACGACCGTTTAGACCTCACGTGCAAAATATAGCCTAGAGCAATCAGATAACTGATTTGATGAAATGTCTGACTTAATGTTCTGATCAGTAGCCCCCAAACCACAACTATGCTGTTATCCTCGACTAAAGCGTGACCAAAATTCTATCAGTCTGAAAGTGGGCTACAATCTAAGTACTTATACTAGTTTTGGATGGCTTTGTGTCCAAAAACTGGCACACCGAGATCCACCAATTTACGACGACCCCAGATAAAAGATCATCTCACAAAACAAACAGGAACCACTCACTTCGACAAAGAGAATAACAATGAAGCACTTTAAGATTGAAGACAGTAGTGGATCCTATTGCGTAAGACTGGAACATTGGGTCTTAGTGTCACAAGCACTCAAAAATAATTAAGATCTTTCCTTGACACATGATTATCTACGACATTGGAACATTTCTTATCGAACAAACACCGTCAATATATATACGAAAACAGCTGGCTCTACGCACCTGTCTCCTTTGAAGACGTCTTAAAACAGACTGGCGTTTTCTTGTAAACCAAAATGTCGGACAAGAAAAGGGGACAAAACCAAGGCCTGTTGCTCGTTAGCTCTGGGTGTATCCACACGTACCGCAGGTTCAGTTACGTGACCTTATCAGGGAGGAACCACTCCTGCACGAGAGAGATAGAATTTCAACTGCTCTCTAGACAATTCTAAGGAATAAAAAGCAAGACGGTGCCATTACAAGGCATCATTTGACCATTTTAAATCACTACCTTTCGAAAAAGGTGGATCTAAGTGATGAAACATGTGATGTTTCGTAGATTATAGTGGTAAGAGCACACCTGGAATTTGAAAATGGTACAGCCCGTATTGTCAGTGCGACGCTCTGTCGCCTGCGTTTCAAAAACAGTCGGTGAAATGATGTCACGCATCTGGCGCTGTTTTGGGTGTGTCGGTGGTTTGGCTAATGCTATACTATAGTATGCAAATTCATGACCCAACCTGTATAGTTAATGGTCTGCCCCAGGGGACGATTCTTATCGTGCTTGTCTGTAGGTTGGGGTGTAATTTTACCGAGAACATTAAGTCTATATTTTTGTTTCTTTGCCTTTTAAGTTTCTCAGGAACGGTAACGATAGACGAATTGACTAGTATTAAACAGCTGTTTAATACTGAAATTTTAACTTTAAGGCTTTTTTTTATTTGTTTGAACCATTTTAAGGTAATTTCGCCCGTTTAGAAGTTTGCAAAAACGAGGACTAAAATGTAATGCAGCCGTCTATTCTGTATCTATTGCCACTGTCAGTTGTGTCACTGAAAACACCCCTTTGTGATCATTAGCTGTGTCATCTTGACTTCTCCTTTTGAAAATCACTGAACTTCATGTTTTCTTTTTTAATTGAATTAAAGATTTAACAGTTCATATCCCTGTTTAACTGTGCACATATCATCTTTCACTGACAGAATGGTCAGCTCCGACAGTTCCGATGTATCACGTCTGTACTTCTCCTGACCAAAAGTACTTTAATTTTAGAGTATGTCCAGGAGACTAAACCCATACATTCCACACGGAACAAGCACTTAACTCTGATTAGGGGCGGTCCACGAACATCTTATACTGGGGTGTGGACGTGTTCGGATGTGTTATGCAGGGGAAAAGGAAAGTTTGTCATGGTTAGGAGCCAGAGCATGGAACTAGGAGGTACACTAGTACTGTTTTTCAAATCTCAGTGGAGAAAAATTCCACAATAACAGACGTCAAACAGGCAACCTAGAAAATTGACAACCTAGACAATTTAGTAACCATTTGTAATGATATGTGCATCATCATACAAAACTTTAACCCGCTCTGATTGGCCACGTTATAGCGATACTACGTGCTGTTGAGTGATATCTTATTTACAATGACCTTGGTATAACTTGGTGACGGACTTGTCCAACAACTACCATCCCGAACAAGTCATGTCACCGCCATGTTTTTTCAGGGACCGTACATTGATCATCTTATAGGACAGGGTCAGCCTTAGGACTAGTCATGATCACCCACACACCCGTAGTACGGTACCCGAACATGATCATGTAGATATTAAGACATTACGTTTACTTTGATTCTTACCTCTGCATGGAAACCGATTTCGATGGCTGGTGCAGTTTTGTGTTATTTCGGTAGATGGGGTGGTTGATATGGTTGGTTAGCAACCATCAGCATAATGTTCAATCGATCGATATAACCCTACATGTTTAAACTGTTCAATCGATATAACCCTACAAACACGGACATTAGATAACATTGCTCTCATCACAGAAGTCAGAATAGCGCCAATGTTGAATTAATTGTTCGGTGAATTATTTTCAATACCATGCAATCATTGTGTCGCCATGGTGACAAAGCGGTTTTTTACTTTCTGTCACATTCTCTCAGCATATCGTGATGGGATAAATAAAATACACAAGGTAGCAATGTACATTTAGTTATTGTCCCAATATCCGTGATACCTACAGGATGTCACGGAGACGTCATTTGTATCGGAGATCGATGATGATTCTCTCTCGCTATGCCCACGGACGCGCGCCTTTGTGTACAGCTGTCTGAGAAATAGGTTAGAGATCGAGTCTGAACAGATACCAGGTAGAAAGAACAACAACTCGCGGCACGCTATACCGGTCATCCGGTCATCCACTATATCGTCCTGTACTATATCGTCTTCTTCGTCCTGTTCGAAGTGTCGTGACTGGTTGCAGTCTGGTTGTGACGGTGTCTATATCTCAGCAACAAGGTATGTCTCCTATAACTGCATCTCGTGTTCTCTGTGCGTATTGCTCAGGTTTCACGTTTCCTGCGTACTATATCGTCTTCTTGTTCCTGTTCGAAGTATCCGTGTGACTGGTGGCAGTCTGGTTGTGACGGTATTTATATCTCAGCAACAAGGTATGTCTCCTGCAACTGCATCTCTTGTTCTCTGTGCGTATTGCTCTTTGATATAACACCGTACGGAATGGCCCAGTAACCTCATACGTGTACCTGTGAATAGAACGCCTTTGGGCCCCTCTCACCGTTTTTGTTGGGAAATGGAAAAATTAGACTTTTCTTAGATACTACATTTTAGAAATGCCGTCTACATACTATACGTACTATATATGTCTTCCTACGATTAAAAAAAAAACAATTGAAAACTGTTGAAACACGTGAACTGGTAAACTGCATGTATTATCATAAGTATCCATCATTTTCAGCTTGAGGTCGTTTCTACACGGTTCCACGGCTGGAAATGCCATACGCTCCGCAGCTAAGCAGTTGATGCGGGTTGTGACCGCTGGAGCGAGTCTTAAACGCTTGGCTTAAACGGCTAGATACCAGGTAAACCGCACTATCCCTGTAGAATTTTAGAATAGTAAAAAATTCAACCGGGGTGACTGTACAGTAACGAGAAAGACTTCTGCTATTGTATTCGTAGTTTTCTATAATATCCGCACCTCTCTCTCTCACGCCACATCATTAAGGATCTTCGCAGTCCATAAGAATCCATACAGTAGTACTTGTAAGAAAACTATTTGATTTGATACGTCTCTCGAAAATGCAATATTTGCATTGGTGATCATAACAGTATAGCATTGAATTCTGCTTTTCAGTAAAGAAACCATACAGTAGTACATGTACTAGACAGTAAAGACATTATTTGATACATGTCCTGGAAATGCACTACTTGTATTGGAGATTATAACAGTAGAACTATGGCCTCAGCAGGGCCATCATAAGGTGATAGCAATAATCCTATGTTGACGAAAATACACAGTGACAGACCCTGCACCCAAGACCATTAAGGTTACAATACAATCCGTCCATCAAGCCGGCCATATCAGGCTTTTGCGTGTCGGTTTTGGACCTGTTCCAAGGACGGGTCGCAGCTGTTGTATTGTACGTCATGTCTCTGTTGTCGACAAAAAAGTTTACAATCAGAACCCATTATCCTGTAGATCTGAACTAAACGACTGAGACCGCAATGCCAGGGTCTGCACGCGAACAGACTTAACGCTTACGAATGCACTTCATTTATGTAAGGCTTAGACTGTCTGGTTTTTAGGCGTTTTTATCGGGCTTTCTTTTCTGAAAGTTCTTTTTTATGCCAGTCAAATGGGTATCGTATTCGGATACTGCCTGGCCAATTTGATACTATCTTGCCGTTTTGATACTGTATTGCAGCCAAAAGATCTACAATCGAATAGTGTGTTTGAACACACATAGTACATTGATACATATACGGACTTTTAGCATCTATTCCTTCTTATAAACAGAACGCCATTCAAGCTATACGTTTAACAACAACAACTTTAATAATATTGCCTTTTCAGACTGATACAATAGTAAATGTCCACTATGATATGACAATATCTCTTTCAAAAGACACACTTTGCAATTGTATCACTCATAGACATGAATAAAATATATGAAGAACATTCAATGCATAGCGCTAACCCCGATAAGATATGGAACGTTCATTTTCCAGGTGTACATGTCGATGAAAATGATAAGCCTGGAATTTCTGGTGCGCATGACAGTGGCCGTCGTGGTGTCGTGTGTGATTATACTGGCTTACTATGGAACCTACATCCGGTATTCGTCACATTCACACGTCATTTCCGCTATAGAGCAGCCGCAACCGGAAGTGACGGAAGACATCTATTTTTCTACGTTACTTTACAAACAGAAGCGACAGAGGCACCCATCTCCTGCAGTGGCACCACAGAAAAGGTACTGACGACCACTCCGTACTTCTTACCATAGCTATATGTCATTTTTCTCTGACTTGATGTGTTTAGTACATGCTTTTTATGTTTACCGAAGGAAAACATTGTTTATGCTTCGTTTCTTCTTCTTCTTCTTCCGTTCCAAACCCTGACGTCGACCGGGTCAATAACCAGACGGTCTCTCACCTTGGTAACTGGTGTTGGGTTACATAATGAGGGATTTAGGCTGGTGTCACCATATATGTGAATGTGTTTGAGAGTAAGAATTAACAGACCAGACCATATGCGAAGGTAACTACTAAACATTATTTTGCATTTGCTTTGCAAATGTTACTTTTCTAGTTAGTACATGTCTTTTTGGTCTTGTATGTCCGTTTAACCGCCTTCATTTCACCAAGGACATTATATAGAGATGGTACCCTTTCGTTTGATCAATACTAGTGGTAAAACCCACTATCGATGTTTGTCCTATTAAACTTCATAGAATATCAGAATTTTGACTCGGCATTTGTTCGATGTTTTACAGAAAGACGGACAACACAACACAATGGCAATGCAGGTTCCACGAGAACGTGGCCTTCATGAAAATCCATAAATGTGGCTCTTCGACGACCCAAAATATCTTCTTGCGATTTGGACACGTCCATCGTTTACTAGTGGCGTTGCCAAAAGGAGAGGACAAGCCCCAGATTGGGCGCTTTGGCAAAATCACGGAAGACGACTACGAAGCGCCACCTAGGGGAACACGTTGGAACGTCTTTGCTCACCACGCTGTGTATAACAGATCTGGCATTCTCCGACTCATGCCTGAAGACACAAAGTTTGTGGCAATTTTGCGAGAGCCAGTGGATCGTTTCTTATCTGCATTTATCTACTTCAAAATGGCGAAATATTTTCCAGGGATGATAGGCTCTTCTCGCCCGCCCAGGAATGCCCGGAGTACCCTAGACAGGTTTAAAGCACGACAGAAAAGAGGGCAAAGACGAATAGCTGTGTCGAACAAAAAAGGTCCACCCAGAAACTCGATATCTCGTCACACGTCGCCTGTTTCGAGAAGCAGTACTCTGAATCCAGCCATCCTGCAATACTTACAGAACCCCGCTAGATGGGACAACATCTATCGTCCCGGGGGACCCACAGATCCTAACTACGAACACGCATGCGTCAGGAATTGTATGGTGCGAGATCTCGGGTTTCCCGAGAGTTTGTACGAGAACTCGGAGGCCATTGGTGATTTTATTGAAGGAATCGAACAGGATTTCACACTGGTGATGATTCTCCAATACTTTGACCAGTCTTTGGTGCTTTTGAAACGGAAAATGTGCTGGTCCATCCGTGATATTCTCTACGACCATAAGCACCGAACAAAAAATGGCAAAGCGACCAAACCAAATATAACCGACGAAATGAAACAAACGTTTCTAAAACATAACAATGCAGACTCCATGTTATTTCAACATTTTAATGACTCTTTGTGGAGGCAAATCAGCCAGGAAGGGGATGACTTTCAAGCGGAAGTGCGTCATTTTAAACAAGTAAATATAGAAGTCACGCAGTACTGTGGCAACAAAAACAAGACAAGTCCGCTCGAGGTCGCAAACAGCACCTGGAATGAAGAGTTTTCAGTAACTCCTAACTTCTGCTCCATGCTGGGTCGAACCAGACAAACATGGGATGGGATTTTACGAAGTCGATATCCGAACAGCAAAACTGTGGAAATACTGCGTCCCCGGTACAGGGGAGTTTACAGAAAGGTGAAGATGTACAAGAAACATGGGAGTTTGGTTCATGGCAGGCCGGGGAGTTAGCGACGGAATTCGAACTTAACCGAAGCATCGCTATTTAAGTGCCGGTGACTTTTTGCTTGACTAGAACCACAACGTTTTGGTCGGGACTGACTCAAAAACTGACTCGTCTGAATGGAAAACAGGAATCAACATATACTCATGTAAATCTGACGTGTACTGTTGCCATGACTTTGAAGCTTTATGAATGTCACATCTTTTTAGACTTTATAACACTTTATAACTTCTTAATTACTCCTTTTTCCATAACCATCAGTGGATATTAGAAATAATCATGCGATTTTGACAGATAATTTAGCATGTTTATCAAAGTACCAGTGTGTCCTTGAGTTGAATGTGAAATTAAGTTTTCTTCAAAAAGAAATTAACAATCTTCTTTCATGGACCCTGTAATTGCAGACAGGTTCCTCAATACACTTGAAATGTCATAAACATGTTAGGAAGAAAACATGAAAGCGTTCAGGTACGCCCATTATATCTTTATTCTTTTTCATCTTAAATGCAAATTAGTAATGTGATCAAAAGATCGTTACAATTGAAGCAAAACTCAATAGAGCCAGATACAACTAGGTGACAACAACCATGCAATATGCAATATAAGTAAGCAAGCAATAATTATTAACATCGAGACTTAAACAGGAAAAACGAGTTCGTAAATGTAACGGAGCAAATGCCGAGTGAGTTGTGCTTTGGGCTATAAGCGACGTAACCAACGCCAATGTAACCGTTACTATTATATATATATTCAGCAATAAAACCATATATACCTCAACTGTTAAAACGCAGTACACTTATGCCATTAGTATCATTATTCTATTGTAAATGAAAACTACCTTAAGTTAACAATTACAATACTAGTAAATATGCCATTTCCGAATAACTGAACGAAAAATTCACTTGCGGTCTGTCTGCCATCACATTATAATAGCACAATTTTAATATCAATCTAGCTTTATATTTGGCTTCTGTTTTATTATCCTCTAGGCATCATCACTAACTCATTAAATACCTTATGAGCACAATAGAATAATTCTTTACGCATTACGTGGTTATCACGACACAAATCTCTAGCAGTGCCTAGCTTAAAGTTGAGTTTTAGAATGTACCTCGCGTTTTAGATTGATACACTGCTATATCACGGATGAATAGAAATATAAAGTAACACATTCTGTCATCGGACTGTCACAAAGCTGTGGTGGGTTCAGTTTGGTCCTTCTCATGATCAGGCAACGACGGTGGCGGTTTGGGTGTAGGAGTACACCACCAGGATACCGTAGATCTGACAAGAAATACAAGAGAAATTCTCAAATCAGACGTATTTAACAAACAACTAAATGTTATATACAGTATTTTTACTTTAGATAACATTCATGAAAACATTTATATTCTCCTAACACCAGGTAATTACTGGCAACAATAATGAACTTTATTGCTCGACAGTTGTACATGGTACAATGTATGACAACAATGACAATGTGAACAATACAATCAAGTCTATTCCAAGAGACTACTAGTATTGCTACAGGAATAAGAGACTACTAGTATTACTACAGGAATGTCTACTTAAATGGCGTAAAACATTATGCATATTAGCGTTGCTATCTGTTACAATACTTTCTCTCTTTTGTAATGCTGCAGAACTACATATATATTGGCCTAAGTACGAAGATATGGAGTAGGGGCATGACATAAGTAGATTGAAAATGTCTGTCGGAAGGGTTTACTTGACATGATTCCTGGGACTATCTCACCTTTACTCCGATGAAGATCAGTACTAAGATCCACCCGACTCCCAAGATTGCAGCTAAGTCCGTGATCGACTTGCCGGCCTATCAGTGGATGGTAGAACCTTTTGTTTAGACTTGGACTCATTCCCTACCTAGTCATATCTGATTTAAAGTACACTCCACAACACCGGTATAAAGACACAAAGTACATTTGTTTCTTAGTCAGAAAGCAAGACATGCAGGGTAGATACGCAATGCACAGATAACAAATATACGAGAGAAGCATATTTTTTTTGTTTCTGCAATAAATAAACACAATATCTCTGTTTCCTTATGTGTAGGTTGCGAAACGTAATGAAATTCATGATTCAGTGTCTGTGCCTTCAAAATCCCTACCATCTTTCAAACGTTTCAAGCCATTTAAAGTGTCGTTAAGTTATATATGTGATCAGGTTTGCAGGGAGACGAATCAGCGCCTTCATGATACTACTTACTTGCGCGGTACGAATAATGATCATCACGAGCTCCCAAATCACCAGGATGATGGCAATCACCAGCCAGAACTTCATGAACGTCACGTTGCCCTGTGAACGGAACACCAACGGAAAATGCTAGAGCACAAATGCAGCAATGTTGGTGACTATGACACTATTTACATCTCAGGCGTTACCGATTATGAATGATTTTTTTGCTAACTCCATTAGAAGAGTCACAGTCACACACACACACGCTCACACACACATACACGCACATACACACACATACACACGCTCACACACACATACACGCACATACACACACACACACCCACACACACGCTCGATCGCACGCACGCACACACACACGCATATAGGCGTGAGGGCAACGTACACCCACACACGCACATCCACACGCTGTCTCAATATCATTTGAAGGTATGAGATCGTGGAACTCTAGTTTTGTATAAAACACGAATGACGTGCTACCTTTTTGATGCCAAAGAGCAGAAGGCAGCAGGCTATGACGAAGAGGACCTCCAGGATGAGGGTCACCCAGGCAGCTAGAGGCAGGGAAAAAGAGATGTCAATAAAAGCTACAAATAGCACTAGTACTAAAACAAGCATAACCGTCAGGTCAGTGCCTTACGCATCATTGTTGTCGAACAGAAATGAAAGTTTTAGGGGGATGTTGTCACTTACTCCAGGTACCCGGAGTGCCCAGATGTTGAGTTGTACCCAGGTTGTACAGGAAGGCGAACACAGCATTGTTCTGCACAAAATATGTGGAAATCTATTATAAGTACTCGTCAAACTTTAATATAACGTAGTGATTTCTGATTGAGAGCCATTTACATGATAGTAATACAGGAAGGCGAACACGGCATTGTTCTGCAAGAAACATGGAAAATCTATTAGAATTACGCTTGACACTTTTAACGTGGTGAATTCTGATTGAGAGCCATTCACATGATAGTAATACGGCTATTGTTTATACACGTATGGAAGAAAACATCTTTTCAAAAACAATCATGAACATCTTAACGTACCAGACAGAGTGCGCCGACCACCACCGACCCCGTCCTGAGGTCACAGCACCCACAGCACGAACTCGATAAAATCGGCATGTTCTCTGACTCTTTCTCTGGAAAATAAAGACGACAGAATGCGCTATTACTTTCAGTCCCATTTTCGTAGATTTGTCCTGTCGGTAAGCTAAAGCTACGGATAAATATAAACATTCCAAAAGATCACTGTTAAAGGCATCCAATGCGATTTCAGAGCAGCAAAAACGGACATTTTTTGAATAAGTCAATCTTTATGATATTAACACATACTGCCTACATAAGCACATAATCAGTATTTCATTCTTTGGGCATGTAAAACTGCAGAAACAAGCCCCAAGATGAGTCCTTTATTTTATGGGTGGTACCCTAAAAATCAGCCCAGGGCCCTTTTAGTAACCATTTTCCGTCAGAATTTTGGGTCCTGTTGAGGGTCATATACACTGGGATAGTGTGTTAACTCAGTATGTAGATAAGTGACTAGAATATTGTCTTTGAAAAATCGGGTTTCCGAGCCCTAAGAACTGCATTGGATGTCTGTAACCATCCATACATCCTCGTGTACGTGACTACTGACAACATTGGTGTTTTGGCACAGACCCAACCGCCAGTCAAGGTGCACCGGGTCAGAGTTCGAGGTGACACGAGCGGCCTGGAATCTTGCAAAACCAGTTGGATAGATCAGCAAATCTTTACTTCATATCAAACCGTCAAATTCTTTAGGGGAAGATCGTCAAATATAATCCCGGTAACGTATATAGAATACATTCTTCCAAGCTACTGAGTAAAATAAGGGATATCAAGCTACACTACAACTATATAACTGTCCTTTCAAAATTCAGAATGTTGGTCAGTCGCGGTAGATCGTTACACATTATTGTGGGGGGGGGCTTTACGTTCCACCGGGGTTGAATATATACGTATATCTATGGAGTATCTACGTGTTAATAATTACAGGCTATATCAAGACGATGCACACTTCAAGTCTATCGATATTTTTCTATTGTTAATACTGTATAATTGTATTCTCTCTTCTGAATGCCAAAGTACACATTTTACCCCACTACTTCACATGCAGAGAGGGGTGGGCCAGTTGTTTGTGTGCACACGCGTGTGTTAGGCCGCCTGGGGTGCTCCTTGGACTAGTACGAATATAAAGACGCATTTCGGATTAAAAGGTGGAGGGAGAGCATATTTCTACAGAGTACTTTAGCAAAAGACAGTTGGCAAGTCCCGCATTCTGGAACGTTAAAACTTCGTGCGGTATTATTAAACTAGGTGCGGTTGACCAACGATTCCAGGTGTTCCGCCCAAGGACGTGCCTTAAATATGTATATATCTTCTGTGAACAAAATATGTAGCGCCCCGCAAAAATGACCAGGTATAGTCAAGCTCACAAAACATTTCATTTCATATATGTATGAAGTGTCGTAAACCGTTCCCAAACGCGTGCTGATACGTTTGTATCCATAGTTAAGGTCTATACTTCAAGTGAGATTCAGCAGAGACCTTGTCTGTGCTTTTTATGTGTCACCAAACACATTAAAGCGCGTTGCAAGTTTAGATAGTAAATTTTTTGTTCCATTACTTACATTCATGGCGTGTTAGAAATATGTGAAGTATTACCTTCGACTTAGCGGACAGAAAGTAAAGTTCCTTAAGGCCACTGAGACGCTCTGAGGTGTCCTTGCGGATTGAACAGCAGATGACAGTGTAGGTGAGGGACGCGTCTGCTCTGGGCGTGCCCGAAGTTTTACGTAATCACTCGTAACCTCGGCAATGGTGTGAGAACACGCCTCACAAATTAGTGGCGTTATCCCAACTGTAATTCTTTCTTTACGCCCAAAGGAATGCTGCTTGTGAAACGTGCCCTCAAGAAATTGTTCTCTCTTTTGTTCGGTGAGTGTCTAGTTAGTATTTACTGTGTAGTTCAAAGAATGTATAAATACGTAGGCCTGTTTCTTCGTGTGTATGTGCATGTTATTGCATTTACGGATGGTCCCTAATGTGGTTCCTTGCTGAAGGGCGTGCCCTGTTGTTAGATGGCCTCACCTTAGCAGGGCGGTTATCGTTACAAAAGGAGGATAACGTACGAAATGTCACTTCACCTAGTTATGTCGTTGATGTCAGCTAAACGTTAAGCTCTACTTTTAAGCTATGCTTCTTTGGTAATGTCTATGACAAAAAGATTACGTATTCATTTTGCATTCAAATACTGGACATAGCTGGTATTCAAAGCACAGTCCTTCGCTGTTGTGGTGCCAGAAGGCATTTCCGAACAATTAGCGGACTTAACGAAGAGGGGTGTTCCCTTATTTGTCTGATCATGTGTGACCCGCTCACCTTCGTCTGGCGAACTGAGGTAAGTGAGCTGTTTGTTACAGAATTATTGGTTCGTGAATAACTGTCTGCGGTGGGATATCTGTGAAAGCAGGCCCCTGTGGTTAAACACATGACAACCGCAAGGAGGCGTGCAACAATCATTGTCCTTGATAAAAAAAAACTAGACTTGGTTTGATACAGTGTCGGGAGTTACAGATCTGATCATGAACAAAAACATATACCCTCGGTTCCATGTTTGCTCAAGATCTTGTCAGAACTGATAAAATGAACTTATTTTTCCTACCAATTTTAGATAATAAACGTGTGTTACAGGCAGGAGTATGTTAAACAGGAAATAAAGCTGTGATCGAATGTAGCTTCCAGACACTTGAAGTCTGACAAACCCACCACGCAATATTCCTCCACCGCTAACTACAGTGAGAGTTGAAGACAGTCTTCCATTTATTTATTTTTAGTACATACATAATAAAAGTTATACAAAATATTACAATGGAAAAAAAACGTGCAAGGGGTGGAAGAAATGCCACCCCATCATGATTTTACAATTTTCCATGTTGTCACACAGAATAACATGTACATGTAAGCACCGTTAATGTGGATTTATTGATTTGTCTGGAGTAAGTTTAACGCATTACGCAGCATCCGTTTCTCCTCCGCCCTGCTGCCGACCGCCATCTCCATACACGGGCTCTGTACCTCCCTCAGTAACGCTTCGTCTTCCTACGTGCACAGAAGTGAAATATACAAAATAATAATAACATAACTTTAGTACACTTCCATGCCATATCGGGCTAAGTACAGGTGAACAGATGAAAAGGTACATGTTTGTAGTACAAACTGGACTACTGATACTAATTATGTTTACCGAAGGAAACATATTATATTTGCTCTGTTTCCTCTTCCTCTTCCTCCTCTTCCGTTCCAAACACCTAAAAAACGTCCATATTTTCGTAATTAGAGCTTGGAGGAAAATGAAATTCAGCATGCTAGTAGGTTGATACGTTAGACATTGAACCTTGGTCATTTTGGCCAACATAGATGTCAGAAAATGATTTTATTGGCAAAAAATGGGTGAAAAAAGTTGCATTTTAAGCCAAAAATCGAACAAAAAGAACGCGTTTGGAACATTCGAACAACCATGGAACAATGGAACAGCGTGTTCGATAACCGCGGTCAATGACCCTAGCGCTACGCACGGAACACCCGAGCTTTCCAAATATGGGCATCCGCCCTTGTATGACACGAGAAGAGATCGGTGGATCAATGTCAGCGGTAAGTTTTCATTTTTCTTCGTAAAATACGGCCATATGAATACCAGTCTCGAGTAGAGAATATTGCATTGGGATTTTGGGTTCAATATCCACAAGTAGGACTGCAGATTTCCACAGAACGCCGGCGACTTTGTGTAATTTTTTGCATGTCACCGCCGGCTCAAATAAAAAAAAAACAACTCATAACTATATAATTTACACTAGCTCCTGACTTGATAGAATCTCGTATGTATAGAGATTTAGGCTTGCTGCCGTTTTGAAAATAAAGTAAACAGAATTGTGTTCATCTGTAACTATTGTCGACTTTGTAATGTGGGTGCGGGGCCGGGGAGGGGGGCGTTTGTTTACGTTTATATAAACATGGATGTGACATTACATTTTGTCGTTTTGTCAGACAGTTTCAATCTTTTTCGGGATAATACAGTACAGTTCATGGGATAAGCATCAAATCGGGATATCCCGGGATTTTTCGGGAACCATGTTGACTAAGATTTTTACAGACAGACGGTGCGGCGCATGTTTGTTTCCAAATTATGCATGATGATAACATTAGCACAAAACGGCTAGTGTTTCAAATATTTCTTTTTTTTAATATCGAACATTTTAGTGGCTTAATAATGTTTAGAACGATAACAAAATAATACAACCTTCTTGGTACTAGAATTTCTGTCTGACCTTGCGATGTGGACGGCCCTAAGTACTGCTTTTGATGTCACCCGACCCACGCTATCTCAGATATAAAATCTAACACATCCACGTGCCATGTCGCCAGAAGTTCATTTTTCTCCTAGATAGGGGAGGTCGACGCACGGAGCTGCGGAAGGGAGATTAAACATTATACGAAAAAGAGGGGGGGGCGAAGCATAATTAAAAAGTTCTTTTACGCCTCTTGGCTGTGTTTGCGATCAGCGACGAACAAGAATTGATACATTTCTGTGACTGGGCCACGTTGCCATAGAAACGGCACGCAGCATAGCTATCACCGCGCGGCGCCCAATCACAGCACACAGACGGGGACCCGCCCACTGGCTGGGCGGCAAGATTTCAAACTCAAAGGCTCGATGCTCCGCCCCAGAGACTCCGGCCGCCCTGGCGATTGTAGCGATTTTCCGCCTCAGTCCTGCAAGCGGCATTGTATTTTTCTCATCCCGATTTCACTCCAAAACAACGTTTTCACAAGTGACATCGAGAACGAGAATGCTTTTTTTTTTTCCACCGGAAGATTTTTTGCCAGCCGCATGGAAGTACTTGCTTTCAGGGTAATACGTACGTCAATGGACGTGGTCGGATCGTTGATTGTTGATGCAGGGGTTTATTTATTTTATGTGTACGTGTTTGCATGGGAGGGGTGAGACGCTTGCCGCGGGATTTTGATGTGCAAACGTTCCTAATTTTCGTAATACAGAGACTACTTGACGCAGTCTGCTTATGAGAAGATGAGTAGACCTCAACAAGCCAATTTACTACAAGATGTCACAATGAAATACAACTACTACTACAGCCGATACGCCCCATTTTATTTGAAGGTTTATAAACTTGCCGAAACTCACCGGAGACGAAGGGGTTATTAAAAATTCATTCCTGCTATTTTCTTACAGTTTTCGTGAGTTTTTCGCTGCACAATAGCTTTGTAAAAATGTAGCAGTTCACCTATTACCGCGTGAGGAACGCGTCATACACAATATACACTCCTGTGCTATCGGTGAATAAAAATTTTGGCAAAGTTGACTGACGTCAGGGTGCTCCATTGGCCCTGCCCAGATCGCCCGACAGGACGTAAAAATAAACATTTGGCACGCCGCCATCGGTGACAGGACCCGCGGTAGACTTGGAGATCTCGCACCACACGCGGATATCTCGCGGGATTTTTCGGGACGCCTATCCCGAAAAATTCCGTATCCCGATGATGCATATCCCGTAAAGTTATCTCTCTAAACATAATAAGGATAATATCAGTTTCTGATCACATTTGAAATGCTTACTCTCCAGTTTGTATCCTCATAAGACTCTTAAGATTGGACCTCTGCTAGGAAAGGAAGCAGAACTTGGTCCATGAGAAACTAGGGGAGGAACCGTAACAGAGCTGAACCCAGCCATCCACAGAAGGATACAACACATCACAACCATTTCTAGAAACACATTATATCTCCATTTTGGCCAGTAAATATTCATTATGTATGTTAAATTTGCATAATATATGTAACAGTTAAGTCACGTATAGCTTTAAGTATGTATGTATGGTTTTATAGAGTGTGTAGTTCCAATATTTTACACAACTGTAGATTTTCATCATCATTGCAATGATTTTCATATAAAATTTCAAAGAACAATTATTATAGAAGTGGGTATATTCACTGGCTCGGCGATCAAAAGAACAAGTAAAACCCAACAAAACTGGCTTGATATATATCTTATATACTGTAGTATAAAGACTAAAGTGTACTGTAGGAATTAGTTCTTCATATCATTGTATATCATTTCGTATGATATACGTATTTACAATTAGCCTTCTGTCATGTATTTGTAATAATAATAAACTTATCATCATTATTATTTCAGCCTACGTCCTGTTTCCTATTTACAAAAATGTAATAAGGTAGTGAGATGAGCGCAGCAAAGTCCTTTGTAACTAAAGCTGTCAAAAAGACTCGAAGTTTACTTGCAGTCTGCAGAGGATGTCATTGATTAAAGTTAATGCTGTGGCCTAATTGCAAACATGGTAAGAGTGTGTGCTGAGTGAATCATTGGTACTGTGGTATGTAACTATATATATCCTAGTATCTCCTATACATGGCACTACAAGACTAGTCTATGGTAATGATCTTTGAGTGGCAGACGGGTAGACTTGGCCTTACAACGGCAAAAACATTCAAATTCCCCAGTTATAACGTTGATGTTACTCTATAAACAGCATATAAAAGTCAGTAATATAAGCAAACTATCCTTCTACCTTTCCTTTCCTAATAAAGGTATAACGTTAAATCGTAGGCAAGACCATCCTGAGGTAAACATATTGCATTTGCTTGCAAATGTTACCTTTCTAGTTTTAACTACATCAGCTCTGAAAATAATATGACTCCGATGTAACAGTGTGGTTTCACAATCCAACGTACTATAAAACGCTAGACTAAAAGGTCCGGACCTGTTACAGTTAGACAGGTCAGTTGGTGGCGCTTGAGCCACACTGTTACACCAACAAGAGAAGAAGAAAATGAAAGAAATTAGCCTATTGATCTATTTGGCCATTGCTTACTCTCCAAGCAGAGGTTGTGGGGGAATGATCGTTACCTTTTTTATATATGGCCGTTTTTTGTCGCTACCCCCACCCCGTCGGTGGCCGGCGACCTTCTCTGGCTATTATGGATACTGCCTGGCCAATTTGATACTGTCTTTTTGCCACCGAGAGGGATCTGGAGATTACCAATGCTGTCTCAATAGATACTGGAAGAACTAGAGACTTCATGCTGATACAAACTATACACCAGGAGGTTTCCAATAGAAAATAGAATAAAATGAATGAAAAGCACAAGAGAATGGTTGGTTGTAGCAACTGTGGGAGCGGACGTAAACTAACCAGAATGGTACCAAAGCTATAACAGCTAGCATCTCTTCTCCCTTAGTCAGAAAAATCATGATTAAACGTTGATCTAACCTCTATTGTGGTTTCGTAAGATTCCAGCCGCCTCTCCAGCAATGTTCGAGCTGCTTGCATTGCTTGCAATTCTTCGCTAGAGAGCGCTGCGTTTCTGAAAGGCATCATATAACGTGCGATCTGAAAACTGAACAGTGTGGGAGAACACAGGTGCACACCGTTAGTATGTAATCAGTAGGGATGCAAAGAACGGAATGAATGAATGAATGAATGAACGAAATATGGTTGGTGGCATTTTACATCTTGTTAATCTAAAATGTTACCAACACAAACACAAATTTTGATACAGTCACACTGCGTGTTTGTAACGTTGGAAAATATAAGATCATGATCACTCTACTGAGGGTGACCTAACAGTGAACGAACGAGAGAAAAATTCAATGCAGTAATTATAACCTGAATATGTGACGGGACACAGAACGAAGGAATAATAGTGGAAACGTCCTATGGAAGGTTAGGGACGCCGTTATGCATGAATGTTTGAACATGTCGGATGGAAGGTTGAAGTGATGAGATAATTATGACTGTTAATGCATATAATATATGAAATGATTAGCTTGATGTGATGCAGATAGCGCCTGTCTTCAATTGGCACACTGTAGTTTCCCATACCAATTGTAGTCAACGTTATTCTGACTTAATCGTATCAAAAGATGTACTTTCGTTTCATTGACAATGTTACATGTACATGTCTTCAAATCTGATAACCGAATGAAATGCTTCCTGTGGCTGTGCACTATAAGATCGTATACCAGTCACTACTGTCAAAATACATCGACTGTCAAAAATTTGTGCTTGGCAATGTACAAAGATCAAGACTACAATTGAATTAATGTTATTCAAAGTAAATCTGCAAATAAATAATTATACCTTAGGATTCACCTTGTTATTTTACCTACGTGCTCCCAAATATTACAAGCATTGCTTCATGAGCAAACAGTTTCTGGATATCATATTGTTTAGAAGGCGATTTGGAACGCATGTTTTGCTTGTTTGTGATCATTTTTATGGACAAAGTACAGAGTGCCAATCAAAGGTACATTTACTCACTGGCATGAAAGCGGGTTGGAGTTTGGAAATATCGAAGGGACGCTGGAAAACAGACAACATTGCAGGTTAAGTTATCACAGGGTTAGTGGATATAACAACACACAACGCACAGGACAAAAGAGACTCACGATATTTGAATATCATTTTATAGTATATTATTCCGTCCCGCCGTCGGCTTATCCATACACTTCGAACGTTTCATTTAAAAGTGAAGAGTTTTCTGTCAGACGTTGATCAGTCTGTGTGACACATTTGGTGACTATCGTCATAGAATAGCTTATGTCATATTTGAATGAACAACATAGATTAAAGGCTCTGAAAAAGTGACCTGTTTTTGTCGATGCCATTGGTTGCTAGGACCTGCAGTACCGACATCACCTGCCAGGAGATCCCATTCCAGCTGCAAGTTTGATTGCTGAAAAAAATAACGCCGTAAATTGTGTGGCTTTCTTCTGGGACCTCTACAGGCTTATATGATTGTTTGTTGCCATCATTGACTTGCTCCTTGGGAACGTGGTAAACAAGGTAAATGTTGTCAATGAAACGGTACATCTATATATGAAACCCCTTTCAAAAACAAAATGTTCGATCGTGCTACTACACTATCAATGTCAATATAGTATCCATTATTACATTAAAATAATCATAATTGTACCTGAGTAATCCACTCTCAAACAGGAGGTCCACCTTGTTCTTGCGGTCTTCATCACTAATCTGTGGCAGACACTCTAACAATTCACCTGTGCGAAAAGGAAACATTTGCTAATTTAAAAAAAGTTATTCAAGATGATAGGATACTCCTTGGGAGGGGGGGGAGACAATATTGTCTTAATCAACTTAGATGTACGTGCGTATGTACGGGTACGAAGATTTTGAACGTATAGCTTTGGACATGAAAGAATGATGATCACGTTTGTAACTTCACGTTTAAATCAATGATTGTGTCAATGAAAGAACCATACTCAAGTTTATCTTGATGAAGTCTTTGGGATTTCTGGGAACGTAGAAGCCAAACTTCAGCATCAGCTCCGAGTTCTCCTCAAACCCGTACGAGATGAACACTTGGTCGTGTTTCCTGTACGGCTCCAGAACGCGAACCTCATAGCAGCTGGTGTTCACGTTATAACCGAACCTCGCCTGGAAATATGGACAAAGCAAAAGGGAATATTACACTGGGACATCGGTACGGGTAGACGGATAGAATGAGAGACTTGTGTGGTGGAGAGAATTGCTCAAAAATCAATGCGAAAAATAAGATCCACTAGAATGTTGACAAAACGTCGATGGCAGAATTGAAGGACAGAGAAACTGTAGATGAAAACAAACACACAACCAAACAAACAAACAAAATATAATTGTACGCACAAAAATAATACGAACAAGCTTTCTTATTGTCATCATTATTCCTTTCCCTTTCCTTCGACCATGTCTATCCATTTTTATTCACCACCCCCTCCCCCCGGCCCCCCATATTTCTTTATTTTGCTCCACCCTTTGTTTCGTCCAGGCCCTTACCTTTGCAGACGGAGAGTGGTTGATGAGGTCTAACATCGGCACCAGTGTGGAGGTCTGCGGCTCCCTGTTGGACAGGTACGGACTCCGACAGTCCTCCTGGTACAGCGTCCTCGTCTTCAGAACGGACCACGCCCACCTGAACGCATCGAACGTGAACGTAGAGTCCAACTCGGGCAGAGAAGACGACACAAACGGCTCGAGATCATTGAAGGCGTGGAGCAACTCTTTCTTAAGATCTCTTGCTTTTTCTTGGAGAGAAGGACTTAAGGCGTTGAGCTCTGTTTCCGTGAAATACACTGGAGTGGTGAAGGTGTTGGGCAGTGATCTGATGTAAGGGTGCCAGAAGGAGGATTTTCCTTTGTTTTTCTCTAAAAGGAGGAACAATGACAGTACCTGTGCGCAGGTGAAACGACTAGTACTGGACCACCTGTAGAAGAACAAACACAGACTCAGAAATTAATGTCTCACTCGCGAATTTATTCAGCCAAGGAGAGGCAAGGGTACGTGGTTAAAGTGTGCAACCGGATTTTATGATTTTTTTTTAATATGCAACGGTGTTCTGGTACCAAACTATATGCCAGCTAGGAATTAACTATGAATACCGAAGAAATACCGAAAAATTACAGGAGTGCTCACTTTTTCAACTCTGTGCCTAGCCTGGAGGACAGAATGGTTCGACACGATATCAGAATGTTCCTGGGTACAGCGATGATGACTTCTCCTGCCTTAACGATGGGGAAGATGTTATGACCATTCATTCATAGTAGATACATAGACAAACAACGTACATCTTCAAGTTCAGTTGTAAATGAGAAAAGCTGTTGCCAAGAATGCGTGGTTGAAGCACAGGGATCCGAAGGTTTCCCAACCGTGATATGTTCGAGGGATGACCAACTTGTGCAGAGATTTACCAGTAAAGTACGTTGATGTTACGATAAGTCTTACCTTTATACTTCTTGCAGCCATCACTCCCCGACCCGTACCTGCAATGTGTATGGGTTGTTTCTATAGATATGTGATGTTGTACAGTTTTACGTTGGGACAAATATTATATTTGTTTCAGGCCAGGGCTTCTTCCAAAGTCAACAGCTACAATTCATCTTTTATGTAAAACCGATGACGAAAAAAAAACAACAATCAAAGGCAACTCACCTGGGAAGACGGCTGGTTTAAGGGGACATCCCTTAAAATCGTTGGCTTTCATGAATTGTTGTAGGTTGATTAATTCCCTGTCTTCACCCTGGTACACTGGATATAAAAAAATGCAATTTTGAAGTTTGACTTAAGAATGGTTTCTGCCAACGAAAAATTGAGAGGAATTGACGAATTGAACAGAATGCATGTAGACATCTCGATATCTTACCTGGCCGGCTGTCTCGCTCGCGTTTTCCTCTTTTTCTCTTCCTCCATGTCCGGCCTCTTTTCTTGGACGCCATGTCTGAACTCTGAACCCGCTTTTGTTATTTGTGGTTCTTGGAACTTGTTGCTATCTAAGAAATAAAGCGAAAGAAGTCACAGCTACCATGCGTTTTCTCGCATCCTATTTTGTATTGTTCTATAACGTACGTGACTTTGGTCATCCTTATCAAAGGCATGTACAGCATGAAAGTTAGTTATAGTCATACTGAATGCAGTACTAGTTAGCTTCACTACATGGCGTACTTACAAGGACTGTATGATATCTCCTCTTTCACTGCCATACATACCAACAGCCCCATGTGATGTAATGTGATAAGGCAAATAACTGCATTGTATAGCACATCACAAATCAAATGCGAATATTTTCCCCAATCGCATCATTCGTATGAGAATAGAAATCATCATAATTTCTAATGCACGGCATTAGTGCCCATACAAATTTGGCCTGGCCTAAATACAGTGTGTGCTCTACATCCAAAAATAGACTGGCCACTGTACACAGCCCTTTCGCGTTTCTATATTTGACTGGCGATTTTACACGTACGGACGACCTGCCATTCATAGAAGCCAGTACGCTCTTAAAAAGAAACCAGACTAGGATTGCTGGCGTACTCACCTTTTAGGCGTTTTAATAAAACTTTTATGAGAAGCTGTGGTTCTTACTTGCCCCGTGTTATGCCTCGGACTGATCGCTGTACGAGGGAGAACACTGGCCTGTGTGGAGTCCCTCTGTTGTCGTGTTACGTCACGGCCATCGGACTCTTTCACTTAAGAGGAGGGAAACGTCGAAATTTTTCCATACTTTTTTTTTCATTCTTTACTTGTTTTGATATACATTGTAAAGTACAACCACAAACATCTAGGTCCACTATTTTAGTGTTTTTCTACACAAAAGTACAGGTTTTGCTACCAGCAAATCGCCCTAATCTGTTTGTTAAATAGCCCATTCGACTTCTAATTTATTTCCTGGTCAGGAAACCTTGAGTTTATATATCTTGACAACTGGAAATCCCTACATGAATTCAGCCATTGCCATTGCTTGTCAATCAAATTATAGGCGCTAGCTAAATTTGACACAATACATCACCATCATCATTTCACGACACAGAACGGTTTTATTTGCAGCAAAATAATTGAGATTTTGTACGTACAAAAATGCAGACGCTATAACTACACTGTAGCTTCACACAATATCAGCTGTTTTCACTGGTTAGTTTATGCCTCTGCAGGCGCTACTTAAAAACTATTTTTCTCTTACAAAACGTATAAAAGTAAATAATATAAATATACTGCTAGTGCAAAAAATGTGTTACAAATATATATTACATCAACATTGCTACACTGCTAACATTATTATATTACAGTAAAGGGGCATATAATAATACTTAGCATTAGTTACTGCAGTAAGGTCGGATTCTTCTTTGGCAAAAAAGTTTACAAATGCTTTACACAATGAGATTCATTAAAAAAGAATGACAAAAATATACTTCAGCAAACACTGAGAAAATCTAGATCTAGACTAGAATCTTTCTAGCAAACAATTACCTTTGTTACAAAATTTGAATACAACATTTTAGAAGAAGTATTGGCAACTTATCAATGTGTATACAGATACAATATATAAGTGAAACATATTTCAGAGAAATAGTTCTATATAGCCTTATATTAAGCACCAGTATACTTGTATGCTGACTTTGGGCAGTGAACATTTGAGTAACAAAACATAGCACCTTAAAATGTTAGTGTCAGAATACAGAACCAACTGATAATTTTTTTCATAGAAAAAAAATGCATTAAATGTAAACATATGGCAAAATGGGCATACATGAATGTTATCGATACTTGCTATCTAAAACAACTGGTTACTACAAATGTCCAATATCCTTTTTCTTATTGTTTATAAATGCAACATAAGTTAGATGTCATGAAATTATTAGCAATCAACAAACTGTTACAAAACAGCAATCAACAAACTGTTACAAAACAATCACTTCATAACAATAAAAATTGTTGCTACTCCTTAAGTCTTGAGCACTTGCTACTTTCTGCAGTTAGTTTACCTCGAATGTACAAGAAGATAGTTTGGCAAGAATTCACAACAGCACAGACTAGGTAAACAGTAGTACAAAGTGACCAAGTCCACGATACAGAGGGTCTACCCACCAATGCTGTATTTAAGAATGTACTTTAACTACTTAGGCCACACCAATTTAATTTGTTGGTTCTCAGATTTGCCTCTTCATTTTTTTCTGGTTTGCAAAAAAAAAAGATTATGGTTCTGAATCTACTCAAATATGCTCATATTTTGCCCCAACAGTTGAGGAAAGTCCTTGTCTTCCTAGTTGTTACAGTTTTTCCATCTATCAATGCAATTCATTGTTTAAATATTAACCCAGACTTTTGTGTTGACTTCATGGCTCCTATTGTAGCATTTGAGGCTATAATAGGATGCCTAGACCTGGTTTTTTTTTGCCCTGTTGCTTCATATTTTTTCAACAAATTAAATTGGTGTGGCCTTACAATAGGAGATAAGTTTGGCTTAGAGATTTTCTATTTTTAAAAGACATGTTTCATGTCTTGACGTACATGTATACCTTTAAATCTAAGGCCAATACTCTACTAGCTTTGTCTACGTCCATGAATGTTGTGGCTTATATATTACTGATATGGAGACCTTGTCTTCAGTTAAAACATTCGGAATTTCCTGGTGAGTTGGGATTTCCCTGTCGGGTCTGGAATGTAGTACCGTTCCCAGGCGTCCATGTGCTGCGAGGTGCGGCCCCAGGGTTTGAAGCGCCCGTTCCAGTGGAGGAGTTTTGCCTCCATGATGAACTGTCTGGAATATCTTGTTCCTGCTGTCCAACCTGCAAAGGTGTAACATTACAAAAATCTCTTGAATAAAACAAGCGATCTGATTGGTTAAGGTTGATTTGAGCATGGTTCATTGATACCAAGACTAGAGTAGAACACAGTCCTATTTAAACTTCAGAAAAAAGTTATTTTTGAAAAGAAATGGTCAAGGTCTGTCAGCTGGTTTTAAAGAAAGAAATGTACATCTAAAATACACTACAAAAGAAAATTTCTAACACATAGAAAGATACCTTGCCTGAACAATTAGGTACAGTGGGTAGGCAAAACCATTGTCTGTTCAATGATTATATTTTCTTATCATTTCAAAGACTCAAACACACAATTGCAAAATTCTGAGACATAAAAGGATATAAAAATGACAGTACAAACCTAGATGTCTGATGTGCCACATGGGGTCTATTTTGGAGTACTGGTTGTAGAACACGATCATCATGGGGGGCTGGGAACCCCCACCTCCCTGCTGGGCACCATACACATTCTCCCTGGGAAGGAGAATCAGCAGCTGGTGAATAACCTGCTATCATCAGTGCAAGAATCAGCAGCTTTTGAATAAGCTGCTATCCTTAGTTTGACAAGACTGGACAAATTGTAATGATAATCATACTTTACCTTTACATTGGTCAAGCAGTCAAACGTAACAATTGAAATACGTTTTGGTACATGAAAAATTCTACAAACCATCCAGATGTCACATTTTGTAGCATTCTTACTAATATCACTCTGGGCATGTAAAAGAAATGATTTACGTGTATTTGTTCTTGCAAGTTGATATGACATAATTTACAGCAAAGATACCATTGTTTTTAATCTATTTCCAAGTGCTCCTTGGAATAACCTTCTCATAACCATACACAAATTGACCAAGTCTTACTCGGTATTAAGTGCTGTCCAAAACTCCAGCTTGTCTGTGATTTTCTGGTTCTTCCACTCCGTCATGTTGGCAACAAAAACTCCTGTGTTGAAGGAACAAGTCCCCGGCTTCATCCCAAGTTTCTTCACGTTCTCATTCCCAAAGTTGATGTAGTTGGCATATGTGTTCTGTTAGGAAGGAGAAATATGGAAACTTAGCTTTAAATGATGGCTAGCATGTATATGTACAACTTCTGCAGGTACAATACTACATAATGTCATCAATTAGCTAGTAGTTTAACAAACCAAGCTGTGTTGCACACAGAAAATAATGTATTCTGAGAAACAGTAAACACAACATAGGCTGGTATGTCCACTCAGACAAAAAGTAATTAGGACTGTTCTATTAAACAATTCTCCATGGGGGTCAGGTGTTTTCTATAAAAGGGAGGGGGGTGAGAAGATACTGATTTGAAAGAAATAGAAATTGACAAAGAGAATGCCAAAAATTCTGACTACCCTTCCATCAAAGATCTGATTCAATAGAAATGGAATATCCTTATGAACCCACCATGAAGAGGCCAAATCTGTTGGACACAGTGTTACAGTCTTCAGAGAAGGCCATGACCAATGTTTCATCCACCTTGGTGTTATACAGCTGTGTGATGTCACCTGGACAGGTAGACAGGTAAAGGGTTATAATAGTTAAGAAAAACACCCTTAAGTTATGTCATGATTACTCCCTTGGTTTGTAAAATTTTTAGAAAAGCATAGGATTAGGAGAGGAGGGGACAATGATTGGCAAAAGAAAGGAAAAATAAGAAGATATTGGTACTGACCTTGAACTATGACATCATCATCCAAATATATAACCTTTCCATTGAAGTCAGGAGGCAGCAGCTTTGGAAGGTAAAATCTGGCATAGTTGATCTGTGAATGGATAGAAGAGTACACCATTTGTATTAGTTCAAGGAACTGTATTTTCTCAAATACTAGTATTAAGTTCTTGGTTATTAGAGTGTAAAAGGTAAAGGTAGTCCTTTTCAAGTGTATTACTACTTAATAAAGGTTTGTCGATGAATAGACATCCAGGTAATACGATAGGCCAAAAACAGTTACTCAAGTAACTGGATATGATTTTGAAAATGTCAGACGTTTCAGCTAGTATCCACTAGCTTTCATCAGTGACTGAGAGACCAGAGGGGAAATGCAGGTTTAATAACTTAATAAAGGTTTGTTTGCTATAATTGTAGTACCTAAAATGTTGTAAATGCAAGGCATTGAAACATACAGCAATGTTTACCACAAACATACTTTATTTAGAATGTAGTAAGATAAACAGGCCTTACAGGACTAGCGAGCTCCTGTCGTCCTCCTCTCACATTGATCTTCCCCTTCACCCAGTCCTCGTTAAACACGATAATCTCATGGTTGATACTGTGAAGTCTCGTCTTCATGATCCACTGTCTGGGAAAATAAGACGACGTTTCATTGAGAGATATCTTACAACATATGTTTCCTGTACTTGAACAATTTCCTTTCGCTATCACTGCATCACGTAAAAAAGAATATTACAAACTTAAGCATTCTTTTCTACATCATAACATGCCCTGTAGGTTCCTTCCAATTCAACCTAATCTCCAAGCAGATCTGCCCAAAACAGTTACTCAAGTAACTGGATATGACTTTCGAAATGGTCAGACATTTCAGGTAGCATCCACGTCAGTGACACTAAGAGACTGCAGGAGAATTGCAGGTTTATAAGCACAAACTATAATAAATCAGATATGCAAGCAGATCTTTTGGTTAGCCAAGTAGTATCCATACTGTTTGGTACATGTATATTGCCTGGCCAATTTGATACTGTCTTTGTGGCCACCGAAAGATCTGCTTGGAGATTAATTCCACCTACTCCAGATGGTCTTTAGCGTCCTGGTCTGTGATGAGGTAGAATTTGACAGGAGATTTGGCGTTGGTTGCGATACTGTTGATGGCTGCCACAGCTCCCATCAGCCGGCCTTCATCAGTACTGATGACCACAGGGATGGTGTCAGCAGCAGCATCAAAACCTGATGGGGGCTTCAACTCTCCTGCATTCCTGCCTGAATTGATGAAATACAAAATGAATTTGAATACTAGTTGCTTCAAAATTAACAATTTGAATCTATTCATATATGAGATTATAGGATATATTCTAATTATATAGCATTTGTATGACAGAGATGATAATTCTAGTATCTAATGCATATTACAGTAGGAATTCATTCTCTTTGAAATCATATGTAAGGCTATGCTTGCCCCATTCTAATACCATTTCTATATCAGCTTCTGACAACAGTAGATGCTTAAGCCTGATACACATGTACACATAGTTGGACATCAATTTCCAGTTTTTTCTTACTGTACATGTACATGTATGTCACTGTAGATCTACTTGTGATGCTATGGCCTACTAGTAATATTATTAGTGTACACAGTGAAAACACCATATTTCATAAGAAATTGTGTTATGTGGAATGACTTGTTTACTCACTATCAAAGACAAGTTTTGGTGCCTGCATAAGTTTCTTCCTGCTGGGTTTATGGAAGGCCAGCAGCAGAGCGATGGCCCCACCAAACACCAGGAACAGGAAAACTGCAACATGAAGAAGACTTACAAGTCAAAATCAAGTCTCTGCTTACTAAAGCTACCATGTATAAATGTATGGTATCTAAAACTATCCACCTACACCATGTACACAGAGCAACAGAAAGGAGACCATTGAAATTTCTGTACTAGTAATAAGTTTGCCAGAGTTCAACAAAAACATATTGAGGCTGTATATAGCACTGTTTTGCTTCATAATTTTGTTTGTATGTAGGTTCGTAAACAAAATGCCTAAAAAAACATTCTCCTAGTCCTAGTCGATAACGTTGAACAGTGGGGATATTAAACTATTTGGAATAAGTAATTAATTTGATTTTAAACCCAAGCACCTAGCGGCTTCATTTCGGACTACTGCCTGCATGGGTGTCAATCATATCTAGTTGATCCAAGGACGTCCTTGGTTGATCCTGTCAAGAAGCTTTCATCGATGATAGAATGCCCTTGATCCAATCAAAGACATTATATATATTTATATTAATTATCATATTCATGGTTTAGTTATGATAATACATACTCTTCCGGGGAGAGATCGCCATGGCCGCCAGGATAGGCATGATGCCGTCTTCTGTCTGCCCGTAGCCTCAGATCTCTCTCAAACCTCACGATAAATCCAGCAGCCGCATCCAGACAGCCTCCCACTCTGTACACAGTTGGACGGCAGATGTAGTCCAAGTGCCACGTAGTAAAATATCGTGGCTGGTGGAAATATAACAAAAACGGTCCCGTTCAGGCTAAAACGTGCGATAAAACATGTCTAAGGTATCAAACCAGTTAGGGAATTGTTACTGTTTACAAAGGCTAATGGAAAACAACCGAGTCGCGCCACGTAGCGCCGCCGTCGTCTGTTATCAATCACGTCTTTATTTTGGTTCCGCAGACAGAGGGGCTCTGTTGAAGGCGACGATCAAGGGAAAAAGACATCTGTATAAAGCGTATTTAAGGCTCACGTGAAGGTGATATTAAATGGATACTACGGGACATTGTCTACTTTACACAAGGGAAAAGAAATTGTATGATATAAGTCTCTAAATCTTATAAATTTGGAGTTTAAATACTCACATTCCCACTGAAATCTGTGTCCAGACGCGCGCTAGCCGAAAGGTTAAAGGTCACCTGAACAGTGCATCCTTTGTTGACCTGGATTAATTCTAGCAGCAAATGTCACTGGAAATGAGGTAAAGAAAGTTCGTTGATAGGAATAAGCTTTCTTTTGAGCATTATTTATCCTTCTAGTGTCTTATTTGGGGGATAGAAAAATGTTCACAATCCTCCCTTTTCTTGACTGGTATATCCCAACCAAAGTCTCGCGAGAGCTGCGAGAGACTTAGAGACACATCAGCACGGAAAATTTTGTCGTATCTTTCCTCCAAAAACACTGACAATGGAGGCCATTAAAGAGAAACTGAACGCCATACCGAGTCACATGGTAAGTAGGGTTTATCCCGTACAAGAAAATTCAGAAAGGTTTGTGAGAAATAGACGCGTACGCTCTGGTAACCTGCATAAACAGTATGCCATATGGACAAAACTGCAGAGAGGGAGGGGGGCGGAAACCGGCTAACATTACATGTGGTTGTTTATATCTTTTCCGCATGACATTTATCATAACATGAAGGCGCCTCTTTCTCACAAGTTGTGTTCAAATGTTACAGGACTACAAAGGACAGAAGCTAGCTGAGCAGATATTTCAGATCATCATCGTTGTCTTTGCAGTGAGTATACATCCATTGCATTTTTGGTGGCAAGGCTCTTCACAGAATTCTCTTGTAATTTAATACATTGACAAGGTGGTGCTTAAATCACAGCAATGCGGTATAGATGAGAACCTTTCTGTCTATCAATTGTATAAGTTTTGTTCTTTATGTTTTATCTAATTGCATTATAGCCGACTCCAGGAAGAATAGTTTGAAATTATGTAAATATCCAAATAATGCCTAATGGATGTGCTAATAAAACAAATGAACGATTATTTATGCTTCACTTTCAACCTTGCCCCCACTCCTTAGATTTAAGGGCTATGCTTCCAGCACCAGCTTCATCCATCCTTATTCCTCTGCATAGTCTAATAGTCACCAACCTGTCCAGTTTCTTATGTTGTCTCCCCATCTCCCCATCTCCAGTATTGCCACCCACTCATGCTTAGAGAGCATTGTTTGATTGATTGATTTCCATGTTGCTGACTGTCCAGGTGGTAGGGTTTGCCTGGGGATACGTGTGTGAGCAGTTTGTGCAGACTGTGTACATCCTAGTGGCAGGCTTCATCCTATCCTGCCTGGTGAGTTATGTTCTATATAGCTGTACTACTAAAAGCATTGTCATTATTCAAGACATAACATTAGTGTGATAGTTAACTGAAGTTCATTGAACCATTAGAATTGATGCTAATATAGGTGAACAATCTAGGGCCATAATTGATGAGTAAAGAATACTTACAACAGATGAGGATGTTCAGAGTATCACAACCAGCCACCACTGAGTACAAGTTGACTAGATATGTGTGTATCTTACCAGTGTTACCACAATTATGAATATCCCATCAATACAACATATAAGATATCTGACTTGTAGTACATGTACTAGTATTCTGATGTATTTTTTTTTTTTCAGTTGACCCTCCCTCCTTGGCCTATCTACCGGAGGCACCCTCTACCATGGCAGAAGCCTCGAGATGACAGCAAGGAGGTATCACAGAAGGAGAGCAAGAAGTCAGGGGGCAAGAAGAAAGAAAAGTCCAAATAATATGTTTTAAGATCAACCCAGGCCAAATGTTATACTAAAGCAAGTTATTCATTCCAAGTCAGGATTACTGCAGAAAGATTCATGGTTTTCTACACTTGATCATAATATGTGCAAAGGTTCTCAAAGGAAGCAATACATTTAAGTTGTATGAATTTTAATGTATTTGTTTAATATTTAAGATAATTGAAATACAATGTATTTTGGCTCTATATCTATACTTCATACATGTACTATCACAAGACTGTTGTAAAGAACAAAAACTTGACATGTATGTTACAAAGATGCCCCCTACATCAAGTACTTGCCTACTACATGAAGATAGCCTTTCTCCAAGTTGTGTAGACAGATACATGTATTATGAAGTAAGAAAAAATAAAGGAAATATAGACATCTCTCAAAATGTTCTGATCAGACTCTTTATTTATAGAATGAGCTAATGCCAGAATATTCATACGCAAAAGCATGGTATTGTTTACATCATGTAATTTAATAGCTTATACATGTATTTATCTCAACCATGGTATCATGCAGTTACCTAATTTATGTATCACCACACAACATATTGGGTTCATGGTTTGCCCCCAGTTCATTGACCAAAACTGACAGGTTATAAAAGAGGATTAAATATATATGCTTTGGAATAACACAGTTTTATGCTTTGTACATAAGAATGATATTAACACCAATATATGATAAGCTTTCAAATAGTGGATCTCTATGGGATGTACTTTGGTACTGGGCGCGGTGTGGCTTCCACCAGGTAGTCAATCTTCTTATACTTCCGACCATAGGCAATTCTCACCTACATTTACAACACAAGAATTGATCATGTTATATGTATCATATCAATAGCCATAACCTCAATTAATCATATCCGCATGTGTATCAACACTGTTTAGGTGAATGACTGACTTTGTGTCACACATCCAATTCTCTTAATGAGATGAAGATGATGTGCTTGGATTTGAAAGAGGGCAGCTTTTATTTTATTTTATTAAGTTAAAAGAGCAAAGTTAATATCACTCACCTCCTGAGACCACAGCCCAAGGAACAGTGCAATGTATATGCCCTGCAATGTGAAGTAGCGAATAGGGGGTCAATTAAACAGTTAACACTCATCAGTGACAGTAACAATAGCGACACTAGCTATAGTGCTGCAAAAGTAGCAGTAATGTGTACATTTGTATGCATACATTGGTCTTTTTATTCACCATGCACTTGTGTTGCATCATAGATAATATAACAGGTGTAATGTACTACTTATTAATAATCATATACAAATGTATAAGAGTTGATATTACCAGGATTGTGTTTGAGATGCCAAAGACGTTCTCAAAGGTCGAGCTCTGTGTTGCCATGGCAACATACCCTGCTGGCCACGTGATGCACAGGAGAAGAGCAAGAACGCTAGACCGCCAAATCTCACCACTGAAAAATGCAAGACATTCTGTAACGCATCATGAAGAGGCTGAGGTTTGGTTTATAATAAGCTTTGAGAGCAAGGCCACTATGATGTTCAACACCAAGAGAGGTCATCAGTTTTTGTTGCGTTGTTCACCAATGTATGCGCAAACTTTCTGGCATTGCTGGCCAGATTCTCGCAATAAGTTGTGATCTTTTACCACAAAACAACACAGTCAAAATGACGACACCAATCAAATGAAGTTAAGCTAGAAAAGAATTACTAGTAGGTTTCCATTTTAAATGGTTATCGACATAGATAAATTCACAAGATTTTACCCAATTTTCTCCATCCTGGGTTTCTTGAAAGCGGCCCCTTTCATGGTCTTAGAGATGACATGGTCCACGCGGACTGTTATGATGATAACAGTTGTGGCAACCTGAAGAGAGGGAGACAATGTGGGAAATCTTGTCACTTCACTTTGGGGAGTTTCGGAAAGCATGATATGCCAACAAATCATCAACTATCAATATAGTCACAATGAAGCTCGTTATTCACGTCGTTTTTGGGAATTAGCTAACTTACACATATTTGCTACAATAATCTGTAATTGTCACGATTATATATTTTGGAACTATGAGTTCAACCTCAAGCTCATACAAAAAAACTTTTTTAATACCTACCAGGACAGCGAAGCCAGCCGGTGCTGTCATTGCAAGAATCAGATAGTCATCAACAGGCAGAACACATCTAGATGTGATATAAGATAGACGAGTTAACGCAATATACAGCGAGTTGGAGCTACATGTAGTTTGTCGTGTGCATGTACGTATGACATGGAACATGACCACTATAGATAAAAAAAACCCGGACCATTGGTAAAACATACATACTACGGCGCTTTATAATACTGACAAAAACTACAATGTAACGTAAGATATCAGCACTAAAAATGACAACTGTGGGTAATGAACGACATACTTTCCGTTCAGATCTAGGTAGGCCTGGTAGTTTATCCCCACGGTCACGGCTGCCACAGCCACGGGCGGACCCCAGCCCAGTATCCGGTACCTCCACCAGGGTGACTCGGCACGGGGCGCCAGCACGTCCAGGTAATGTTGGAGGCACAAAGGTACCAGCCAGTAGAACGTGCACAACACACTTAGATGTGATAGTACGGTCAAACCAAGACATACTTCCTACACAGTGGAGGGAGACATTCTTGTGTTCATGTATACGTATCAGCTCAACGTTGTTATCCTTGGGAAGTTACATGAGGTACAATGTACATAAATTACATGTGATACCGCCCAAATTCTAAAACAAACTCTGAAATTTGCCCAAAAAACATACAATAGCTAAAGCATGAAATGATCATTTCGCAGAGTAAATGTACCTTGATGTCCCCAAGGAACGCCTTGATGCTGGCTTCATCAATGACGTTAACCAGAGCGGTAACTTCAGCAGCAACCAGGCACACAAGTATATTCTTCACCACGTGGCCATAAGCGGACATGTATCGCCTAGAACAGGTTTAGAGAGAATGACAATACCGTTGTCGCTGCTGGCTTTAGTATCGATATTGCAAACTTGGCGATAAGTCAGTGTAATAAAAGCATTATTACGTTGCAATCATCTCAAATCAGGCTTATTTTTTGTTCAATGCTTTGTTAGTTCTTGTCAATCTTACCACAGATGAAATATTACACAGTTATCATCAGAAGATGCTGTTTGATAGGACGTTACCTACCGCAGTAAAAGATAAGCACCAAGTGTGCCGATCACCAGAGTCAACGCAACGATATCTCCAATAAGAGGTGACACCCAGACTGCCCCTTTCTGAACCTGGTATCAAAACCACATTATCAAATAAAAAATAGGAACAACTTTCAAACAAAAAATCATTCTGTGAGCTCATTATGTGATTCTGTGAGCTTGTTCTATGGACTCGGAGTATAAAAGGACACATGGCAAAAATCTGTATCATGACAATTTCACACAGACAATTTTGCAAGCTTACCTCTTCCCGAACCTCCATCAGAAGAGCAAAGGCCCTCTGGAGATGAGAGCATTGGCAGACTGTGTAGTCTTCGGTGTGTTCAAATACCTGACATCCACTAGGGTTATACAGGCTGGACAAAAAGTTGAAAAGAGACACAACATTTCAGTGGACCTCTTTATGTATATCATAACTGAACGTTGGCTTTGTTTATACACACTGGCCTGGGTTCCATCCTGGTTAGTTTACGTCCGCTCCTACAGTCGCTACCACCTTGATGGAACCCAGGCTATATACACACAGCAATGAAGAGCAAATTTTGAGCCAAATGTCATGTAATGCGATTTTGTAAGAGTTTACAAAGACTTACCCTTGCACATTCACTATGTCCAGGAAAACACACGTTGGGTTTTTCCCTGCCTATGAAAATGAAAGATTAATCTGTAAAGGACAGCTATAACCAGTTTCAACGATCCTTTTTCCTGAACTAAATAAACTGAATGGACTGGTCCACAAATTGTATGGCCGTTTAACTCCTATCATAGAAGAAAACTTATAGAATACGAAAAAAGGGAACCACTGACCAAAAATTATCGATCCTTTATTGGGAGTCACGGACTGTGACTCCCGATCAAAGCTTTTGTCTCACCTGGAAATGTTCAAACCGGATGGCCAGAGGTTCGGATAAAGGTTCCACTGGAAGTAGCTCCGTTGAAATACCTACGATTCTAGAGTTGATGATCTGCCTCCTCTCATCAAGATATTCACTGCGATAAAGACATGAAGTAATGGAAATTTATCGCCTTCATATTGTTGATACGTTTAGACAAATATGAAAGTTTCATTTTTGAAACCTCATGTTGTAAATGTGTAAGTCAGTCAAAAGCATTTTTGTAAAACTCGTCAAATAATAGTTAAAAGTAACGTCATTGTGTTGTTTGTACCTTGTAGTCAGCAGAGCGTGTAGGCTGTCAAAATTAAGAAACGTAACCGCAGATTTCTCCGGAATATCTGTAGAATTAAGAAGGAGAAATCAGTTAAAGCATATGGCCTTGAACTGTTTCTACGTACAAACCCTAGGTAAATTACATGAATATCACCATAGAAATATAATCTAGACAACACTTTTATGTACATTGATATGCTGTCAGCACATCATCTGTAGACATGTGACATGCAGACTTTTCATGTGACATGCGAGCAACTTTTCACAGAAATTGCTCACCGACGGTATTATTCTTGTCCGTCAGTACAGATCCTGATATCGTGAGATTAGCTCTTCCTGCTCGCCTTCTTCCCAGGGCACTTGTGAAGTTCCGTCCCGTCATGTCGCTGGTAGGAACCAGTAGAACATTGATTCCTATTGCAGATAGATCACATGAAAGATCACGTCCAAACTACGCGAATACCACAAATACATTCATGTAGCATTTTCTATCTACTGCGATGCCTCTATGATAACTGCTTGAACACTAGAGGTATGCCAACCACATCACGAAGATCAAGAATTTTCTCATTTAGCTATTCCTGACAGAAAACAAGATAAAATTGATCACCCACCTATGTTGTTCCTCCGTAGGTTCATTTCGTTGATGTCCTGATGACTGACGTAGTCCATTACTGCGTCTGCTATATTCTCCATTAACTTCAAAACGCGCGTAGCCTGCATCACGCCTCTATGCTGTAACAGGATGACATCAGAACTGCTTAGATTGTGAACCGCACTTATTTTATAGGCCGTATCACAGATAATGAAATTGTATTCAGCCGTTTTGTAAAGTATAAGTGAAGGTGTTGCAATTTAATTCTCGTATCCCACTTTTGACTAAATATTTTTAATGAATCTATGTGAATCTACCGAAATTGTATGAAACATGCATAACTGCATGCATAATCTATATGGGGAATTATGCAACTATACTCAATATAACTTCTCGTGCAAGTGTGCACAGCCATACCTCAATGATCCTTTCCCACAAATGATGGTAGTCGTTGTCGTATACGTTGTCAATGATCCTCACTAATGCCTGCAAGAAAATATATACTAGATCTACTAAACTTTTATATGTCAACATGTCGTGTTTAAAATAATGTGGCGGAAAAAATGTACATGTGCGCCGACGTGGGGATAACAATTTTTTTTAAATAAATTTAAACTTTTGAAACAACCATACATATAGCTGACCTGTATGAAGCTGTCTTTAGCTCTAATAGTCCCATCGTCTTCACCAAGAGGATTGTCATCGGTTACATCATTGACCATGTTCAGGATGAAGAGGATGTCCTTCTGGTATCTGATGTTTCCACTGACAACTTCCAGCTTCTCGACAAAATCTGTTGTTTCTTGAACGTTTTTGACGTCATTAAGCTAAAAACAATAGGTTAAAATTCGTTACAATTTGTTAAAGCAATCAATCAATGTATAGTTGAACTTCAAATAATTCATAGCCTCTCCGGTGGCTCTTACCTTCCACTGCAAGGTTATGACTTCATCCGATACACAGTCCGAGAAACCTTGCTCTTCCCAGCGTCCTCTGTGGTCACAGTGCCTGGTTGCAGTTCCTATGAGGGATAAAACCACAAGATTGTACAAATGCAATCTGAGGCATTCAGACCGTATCATGGCTTTTATGATTATCATAGCAAACTTTTCAATTAAGTCTTTTTTTTTTCAATAAAATGATACCTTCGCCATAGAAAAATTGTCTGCAACGCATCTAGCATTTTCTGTAGTGCCCTACGTTTGAATTGAGTGACACATACACGTCAACTGTCAATTGACTGCTGTCGTTTCCATACCTACCGTTAGTCAGTCTTGTGGGACATGGTACTGTTGCTGTTTTACCGCGTTCCGTCTCCGGCCACTTAACCCCATGTGCACCCCGGGAACGACGGCAACCTTTCACATGACAGAATATTGATCATGAAGTGTGAGGTAATAAGGAAGTAAAGTAAAGAAGTAAAGTCAAAGACAAAGTAAACAAAATGTCACTGAATTTTAAATTGCTCAAAATCACGAAGAAACAATATCAGTACCTTGTCTGCAGTTTCGTACCCTACACCTTTCGACTTCAGTCTGTAGACCGGTTTTGTCAACATCACCCTCACAGGGCAAACCGGAGTACTCTGGTGCTGGGTTGTCGCACAACCTCGTCTTTGTTCGTATCCCATTGCCACACTTCGCAGAGCATTCGGTAAAATTTGACCAAGGGCCCCAATTACCGTTTACTGGATGTGGAGGAACACATTCGAGGATTTGATTTAGTATTCCGTTTAACCAATGTTTTTGATGGTCAACATCATCATACTGGAACCACAGAATCTCAATATCTTATACACGGGATACATGGTACAGAATCTTTATTCCAAGAGACCTTTCCTTCCGGAACACAGAATAACATGTCTATATTATGTAGTAAGTACTAGTGACTCTATTCTGACGTCGATTTGTATTTTGTTTGCAACACAAAGAACATTCAGGTGCATTCAATGGGCTCTCTGCGTCTATCTCTTTCTTTCTGTGCGCGCATCAGATATTCTATTTCCTTAAATTTCATTATGTGCCTATCTCTTTATTTCTGTGCATTAGATAACAATTTACAACATACCTGAACATGGGTGGACTTGGCATACTATCTCCTCATCCGGTTTTTCCCCGGGGCAGAACAGGTCTCCTTCAAACGGATTGTCCGGGTTGATTTTTGCACATCTGTGTCGAACTGTTTTCGTTCCATTACCACAGGTGGCAGAACATTCGCTGGTCCATGTGACCCATGTACCGTTAGGATCTAACGGGAACAGAGTATCATTAGGTTAAATCCCCGCATCATTGCAATTCTATACACTTCATTTGACAAGCACATGCATGTTTTCAAGCCTAACATGTGCATTGTGTAGAAGCTAATAATGCCATCATTATTATACAACGTTGTGGTCATCCCTTTGAAATATAAAGAAATATTACCTCAAAAATTAGCAGGAATTGTGAGACATGCTTAATAAACCTAGAAATACCATTAGTAATCGTAATTAGTAAAGGTGTTTAGAAGTCGTGTTTTAAGTTTCTGTTACAGAGAAATACAAAAACATAAACAGAATTCATGCCTTCGATTTTTGGTCATTATAGTTTACAACATAATAATGCAACAAAAACACATACTTGGACATAAGCCTAAATTGCAGGTTGCTTCTTCGTACTGTTGCCCATCGTCGCTGCTGTCCCCCGGGCATGCCGTCCCGCCAAACTCAGGAACGGTACAGTTTCTACTCCTGACACGTATCCCCTCCCCACAGGTCTCAGAACAGGCGCTATACTCTGACCAGCTGCCCCATGTCCCTTCAATTTAAATACATTAATAAATACGTGAATAATGTGAATGCATTTGACATTAGCTTAGCTTGGTATTTGACCCACTCTCATCGTGGTATATCAGCTTAAATCAACAAAAAGCATAGCCACAGATTTGAGAGGAAATCCTTCCTGTTGCTCTGTCCTTGGTGCTGAATGATATGTTAGATCTACGGTTGCCACTATCCCTGTTATGCGTAGGTAAACACTTGATCAAATACACGTAACACGTATAAATTTTCACCATTGGCACTAGTTTGACTCTTAAACAAACAAGAACGTAAGAAAAATAAATCCATGCAGACATACCTTCACATAACTCTGTGTTGCAGTCCCTAGTGTCGTTGGTCTCCTCGGGACAAGTAACCCCGTCACATAGAAGAACACGTGACTGTATCCCTCCGCCGCACGTCACGCTACAAGGTGACCACTTAGACCACGTTGTTACCACTAAAGATTATGCAATAGTGAAATTTATGTAGCTGCCCTTGAATATCCTATTGCATTGAATGTTTCATAGTAAACATTCTCTAACATAAATGAGATGATTTCTAATCTTATCTTGAAAGTTCATCTGTGTTCGTTGACAAAGACTGGAGTTGTACAGTCGAAAATTTGGATGAGTCCAATTTGTTGTGTTGGAAATTACAGTTTAAACTTGCTTCATAATAACTGAGATGAGGTAATGGATTTTACGTGGTTTAACGTTTTTATGATCATGAAGAAGAAAAGGATCTCAGTTGAAGCAGGAAATATCATATCTATCACTCTATCTTTTCCATACCGTAACATGATAAATGTATTGCCATTCCTTTTCACCTATTCATCAATTTCTTGTCCCACATGCTCAGAAATCGAACTTGGAAAATAAGTACACAATTTTCTGTATACAAAAGTTATCCTACCTGGCACGGGACATGGGTGCACGCTGCAGTTTTTGTACTGTACTTCCGTCAGGGATCCGTTCTCGGTCCCAGGACACCATGAACCACCCAGCTGGGGAGGACTGCAGACCCGGACACGTGACGTCACACCGCCGTCACATGACACGGAACAGGGGAGAAAGCTTTCCCATGCGGACCAGGAACCATGAACTATAAAGATATGATATAAAGATAAAAATCTAAAGCCTGAGAAAATATTTATTTTATGCGTCACACAGTTGCTGCATCTAGAGTAAGTGATATGTTCGGAATGTATTCCGTCATTTTCATTTACGACTTATAACCCCCAATGGACTTATGTAGTCTAGGTCTATTGGAAATCATTTTCTACAGGTTCGTTGCACAGATAGCAAGAAGTCGACGTCTCAAAACTTTAAATGCCAACTAAATGGCGTAACACTTGCACTCGACTTCAATTTCACCGTCTAGTTATTGTTCAATACGTTAACAGTAAATACGTTTGAATTGATAGTGTGTAGTAAATTGAGGAGAGTCTTTAATAACATAAAACACGGATAGTCCACATTCTGACCTGGGCAAGCTTGTAGCCCGTCACAAGCTCGGGACGTAGTCTGTGTAACTGACTGTTGGTCTGGCGTACAGAACGGAGACAGGCTGCCGTTGAGTGATCGGCATTCCCGACTGAACACTTGTGTGCCTGTACCACAGGTGGTGCTACAGGGCGGTATAGCACGCCAGTCCGTCCAATTGGAAGGCGAATCTATACAAAAGAACGATGACATACACATATGTATAAATGTGGCATATTTACACTGCAATAATACCAGTAAGTCATATTCAACACTATAAACAGCCTAGAAAACCACAAACACAAAAAAGAAGTTCTAATCACTTACATGTTCTGATTGTCCGAATCGCCTCTTTGCTCCTCACGCCGTTTGCCACAGCCAAAACTAAGACCTCGTAAGTAGTGTCGAATCGGAGTCCGTGTAACTCGGCGTGCTCCTCCCCCGTGCGTTTCTGAAGTACAGCCTCCTGTCCCATGGTTGGCTGGTGTATAATGACGTCATAGAAATCAGCCAATCCAGAGACGCGTGGTTGCCAAGTAAGGACGACTGTTCCATTGAAGGTGTAGTCAACTTGAAGGTCTGAGGGTGATGCAGGCTCTGTAATATAATAGGTATATATTTTTTTACGTAATACATGGTCTGCTCTTATACAACCACATTCATATGTATGGTCAGGCAGGAGTCTAAATCCCTCACGGTATAAAATCGCAACATGATGTAACCCAACACTTGTAACCATGGTAACAGACACAACATTGGTTCAGGTCACTGAGGTCCCTGTTTGGAGAAGAAAAACTGAGCACAAACAATATATTTTCCTTCGGTTTTTTTTTTTTTTTTTCCTTTTCATGGTCCTGTCCATGAACTTTATTTACAAACTGTACAAACTTTTATATACAATACAATACAATACAATGTAATAGATATATGTTACATTACCAGGGGAATTAAGTAACCCCACTTTCTCTTTGCGTTTGTATCTGATATGTTATATTCTATGCATAGTATGTTTTTAAGATCTTTGTAAAATATTGAAAAGCAATTTATTTTATCAAAACATTCGTTCTCTTTATACATGATCCAGGACTTAAATATGGCATACAGGGCTAATGCAATCATGTGATTGCCTCCTTTGTACATTTTCTCAGTTCTTGGTATTCCCATTATGGGAATACAAGTTTCAAAATCAAGGTCAATCTTGACTAATACATTTAAAAGTTTCTTGAACCTTTCCCAGAAGTTGCCCAATCTTATACAGTTGATAAACATGTGTTTTTCATCCTCTACTACTTTACAAATGTGGCACAATGGGGATGGTACTATTTTCCACCTATGTAAATTTTTGTTATTTGGAAGTATTCTATGGAGCAACTTAAACATGAAGTTTGATAATTTTCTTTCTGTTGTTAAATGTATAGTCATATCAATCCATGGAAGTTCAAAAGTTTGATAATTCTTATCAAAAATGACAGCCCATTTTTGTTCACTCTGTGGTTTGTCGATTTTGTCGATAATTAGCATACTGTATAAGTATTTACATGTGTAGTTTGTGTATTTTAATCTTTGTTCTGTGCATTCTGTTGTTTGACATTGGGTGTCGTTCAGTAGTGCTAACCATCTTTTCGGAATTGCATTTTTAACGGTGTACATTTCAGCAAGCCAATTTTTTTATCGTGTAGTTTGTTAAGTATCTGTAATTCGTTTATATGATTGTTATTATCCAACAGATCTCTTATGTATATTATTCCTGCGTCTATCCATTTCTTGTAGTATAATGATGCGTGTTTTCTTTTTCTTTGGGTTTTTGTGACATAGCTAGACCCCCAAATAATATGATTTTTGACTTCGTTAGCTGTTACTGGTTCGGGTACGTTTCCGCCACCCGCTCGGTGCCAACTAAGTATGGCTTGCTTATAATATGGTGGTATGTGGTGTAGATTGGGAGAATTTGATCTATTTTTAAAATGCATTTTCAAGATTAGAAAGTCACTTCCAATGCTGTTTAGATAAAGACTTGGTATGATTTTCCAATCTCCTGATGTATTATCCATAAGACGTCTAATAATCCCAGCGTTTAATGCTTCGATTTGTGCTCTGATATCTATCATTTTTAGTCCGCCTTTGTCATAGTTTGCTATGGTAACCGATCTTCTTATTTTGTCTTTCTTCCCTGACCACAAAAATTGATAAAATAGACGGTGTAGTTTAACAATAACTTGTTCTGGGGCTAATAGAGCTGTAGCACAGTATGTTATTTGTGACATTATTAGAGTTTTTTAATATAGTTACCTTTCCATATAGAGTTAGCTTTCTGTTCTTCCATATGTTTAGCATGCTTTCTATTTTTGTAACCTTTTTCATGCCAATTTCTTTCATTGCACTCTTTTTTATCATAACTGAAATAAATTCCTAAAGACTTGATTGGTGTTTGGGGTACGGAAATTCCGTGTATTTGTTTTTCCTGAATTTCCAACAACCAAGCCAGATAGCTTGTGTCTTTCTGAGATTTAGTTCAGGTCCTGCAATTTTACTAAAGTAAGACAGTGTATCTATTGCAGTATGTACAGACTTTTCATTTCCTAATAACAATGTTGTATCATCCGCAACTTGAGAGATTTTTATTCTTTTATGTTATCACCATCTACAATTTTAATTCCTAGTATTTCTTTGTTTTGATTTATATATAATGCTAGTATTTCCGTTACGAAAAGAAAAAGAATTGCGGATAGTGGACAGCCTTGTCTCACTCCTCTGCCTAAAAGGAAAAAGTCAGAAATCCAGCCATTGTTGATAACTCCGCTTGTGCATTTAGTGTAGATTGTTTTTAACCAATTCGTATATTGATTTCCAAAATTGTATTTTTCTAGCACTTTAAATAAGAAATTTCGTTCCACAGAATCAAAAGCCTTTTTAAAATCGAGGAATAACAATAATCCGGGTATGTTTTCTTTTGCTGTGTATGTCATGATGTCTAAGAGTAGTCTTATGTTTTGTGTAATACTTCTCCCTTTTATATAAGCAGTTTGATTAACATTTATTAGTTTGGATAAAAAAGGTTTTAACCTATTCGCTAATATTTGTGTCAATATTTTGAAATCAACATTAAGCAAGCTGATTGGTCTCCAGTTATCAATGTTATTATCTTCCCCGCCTTTATGTAGCAGTTTAAGGACGGCTTTTCTTTGAGATACCGATAACTCTCCTTTTTCCAAGCCTTCTCTAATAGAATTAATTACTAATTGGCTTACGATGTCCCAAAAAGCCTGATAAAACTCAACAGTAAGTCCGTCTGAGCCGGGGGTTTTCCCTCTTTTCATTTGCGATAACGCATTTTCGAAATCTTTATCATGCAGTGTGCTATCTAAATAAATATTATCTTCCCCAGACAAGGTGAGTGGTATTTCAACCTTTCCCAGAAAATTCTCTATCTCATCCTCATGCACCTGTCTGGATGTGTACAAATTTGCATAGAATTCCTTGCATTGTTGCAGTATTTTCGGTGTTGTTTGTAACATTTGATTTCCTGGTCCTATCAATTTTGTAATTGTGTGTTTTTTGTTATTACTTCTCTCTAGATTTAGAAATAATTTTGTAGACTTTTCGCCTTCTTCATAGTACCTTGTTCTTGCTCTTATCCTTGCTCCTGTTGCTTTGTACTTATAAATTTATCTAGTTGTTCCTTTACTTGGTTGTATTTTAGTAAAAATTTCGTTAATTGTCGTTTAG
>NW_017804131.1:3763892-3850287 GCF_001625305.1 Branchiostoma belcheri
AAAATTTCGTTATTGTCGTTTAGTTGTCGTTCTAAATCTAGAAGTTCTTTTTCGAGCGTTCGCACACATTTTGAGCGAAGGCGCGCTTTTTGTTACTGTATTGAATTGTTTTTTCTTTAATACCCTTTTACATAGTTCCCACAGTGTTCTATTATCTTCTTCTTTGTATCTATTTTGAAAATGTTCCACTATTTGTATTAACATTTTTCTGTAATTCTTGTCTTGGCATAAACTGTTATTAAATCGCCATAGTCCAGGCCCTCTGCCTTCTGTTTTAGTGTCTATTTTGACTGTTATCCCTTGATGATCCGTGCGTGTAGCTGGTCTGATGTCGGTACCGCTTACTCTACTTTTAAAGGATTTCTGGATTAAAAAAAAGTCCAGTCTACAAGCTACTGAGGGTTTCAATCTTCTCCAAGTAAACTGTAGTTTCTCTGGATATGTTTCTCTCCAGACATCATATAGTTGGTTTCGGTTAATATAATAATACTTACTGGTGAAGCCGACCACTGTACTCTCGTCGCTTCTCCTTTCAACAGTAGAACCGAAGGCAACTACTCGTACCGCCAGCAAATAAGGAAAACCAGGAGTAAGGTCTGTCAACTGGATTTGATTCTGCATATACAATACCTGAAGCAGAAAACACATGAATTTCTTGGACACCAATGCTTTAGCTTTAGTTGAGTGTACAATTTGATACATTGTAACTTCAATGACTTCAGCAGTTTTCATGTTACATTCAGATCAAAACACAACGACACGAAAATTGTTACGATGTTTGAGGACTGATTTTCCCTACCGTTACGATGTCCCAATCGGCGAAACTGGGCCAGGTTGAGTTGGCACCATCCATAGCGGTATACAGAATCTCGTAGCTGAGAATGGCGATGGACGAATACGCTTCTGCCCAGGATACCGTGATGGAGTCTGTGGTGGTCGTAACAACTGCTACGTCGGCAGGCGGTTTTATTGTGTATGCTAAAAGATGCCATGATGTTGAATAAGAAACATTGTATGAGTACAGTAACGTTCTTAGAAATGGAACTAAAGCGACATAATGTGTGGCAATCGGATGTTCACGTATGCTTCGATTTTCACTGTACTATTTGCGTGTCATTTGCTAACCTTCATCGATCATAAGCAGATTAAAATGTGGGATTTTATACACAATAACAATACAGCAAATGCTACATCATGATCTGTAGCATATCTATCAATTATGCACGTTTCCTTACTTGTTGTGATATTGAAAACGACCGGTTCACTGGTGACTCCATAACTAACAGTTGACAGCTCCACCAGGTAGTTGACATCAGACTTCAGGCCGTCAATAACTTTGTCAGTTTCCCAACTCTCCAGAAGAACCTTGGATTGTGTTCGATTTCCAATCCTGTAAGGATGGGGATGACTGTTCAAATTCATGGTATATTCTTTCACATATGTTCATTGTAGTAGGCGATGATTTCAAGACTGTGTCATGACTTAAAGGCATCCAGTGCAGTTTTTAGGGCTTGGAAACCGGATTTTTCAAAGTCAATATTCTAGTCACTTATCTACATACTGAGCTGAAACCACATTATCCCAATGTATATTGACCCTCATGGAGCAAAAATACCCAAAATTCTGACGGAAAATGGTTACTGAAAGGGACCTTGGCTGATTTTAGGGTACCTCCCATAAAATAAAGGACTCATCTTGGGGCTTGTTTCTCCAGGTCTAAGTACCCAAAGTATGAAATAATGATTGAAATGTGCCAATGTATTTCTCAATATCACAAAGATTGCCTTATTCAGAATATTTCCAGTTTTGGTGCTCTGAAATCGCATCGGATGCCTTTAAATAGACCTAATTTTGTGGTAGAAACATTTCAGACATGACAGTCAATGGTTGTCTGGCTAGTGATCACTGAAAGATTTTGTGGGAGCGTTTGAGAGTTTGCCCTTCTAGTACCATCAAGATTCAATGACGACTGCATGTGAACTTACCTGAGTGCCACGGGTATGTATGTTATAAGATAGTTAGAAAACACACTGCCAATCGGAGGCGCCCATGTCAATGAAATCGTGTGATCCTTAACCACGGCAGTCACGTTTTCAGGAGGACGAGGAGCTGGAAAAAATCAAGAATTTGCATGGAAAGTTTCATATCTTAAAGAATTACATTATGATATGCTTGATGTCCAAAGAATCAAAGTAGGTGATGGTATGGCTATCTATATAGACATTACTGCCGAGTCTGTGCAAATCTACGCTGTCCGTACGTTTTGATTACACGATGGTGGTAAGTTGCAGACAACCCATGCAGCAATCGATATATCAGTAGTTAAAGTTGCTAATCATGTACATGCAATAGATGGGTGTGTATTCTGCGTATCCTTCCTGACATATACGAGTGACTATAATGCTCTGGTGCTGTGTGTAAGTTGCGTGAGGTGAACCTGGAATAATATATCAAGTATATACAGAGAACTTTATTGCACGACAATTATATCTGTAACATCTCTACCTGCGGCATGTAGTTCCATGCTAATCTCACTCTCCTCCTCATCTGTGACGGCCCTCACGCCGATGACGTACAACAGTCCCGGATGTAGATCCTCAAACCTGCCTGCCGTGGACGTGGTGTGGAGAACACTGGTCCACGTGGGCTCGGTGGTGTCTTGGGGTAAATCATGATAATTAGTCATAACTGATCAATGAATGTGGTGCATTCCAGACCATACCATTCGCCATCGCAAAAAATTGAATCTTATTCACATTTCCTCTTTTAAAACAACATATGATAACACACTGCTTATTGGGCATTCTCAGAAATGCGTATTTTGTGCTTTTCATTGGTATTAGCTAGCCTGGTTACCAAACTAATTTTAGCTCCTGAGTTTTTATCCTCTCCGCAAATAGACAAACTTTGGGAGCTACATTAGGTTTGGTAACCAGGGTTACGGTTAGGGTTAGGGGTAGCCATACATATTGTAAAATGGATGGTCGTACTTGCTCTAAGACGAAAGCCATCGGGTGCTGGCGCCAGGGACAGTTTGAAAGCCCCTGTCCTGTCGTCTCCCTGGTAGTGCCACATGACGTCCATTGTCGTGGCCGTTACTGACGTCACAACAGGCACCGAGGGAACGTCCATAACTGCGTTTTTCGGACACAAGAAATAAGCTATTTGTTAGAAGGCAGAAACTAAACTGAGCAAGTTTCATGAGTGAGTTTCAGTTCCAATAGAAGAACATGACAAGTCTATAGCTGATTTTTTAAAATTAATTTGATGATAATTAAAAAACTCACTGACCGGTTGAAAACACTGCCCTCTGAGGTGCGCTCTCTTGTCCATTGTATACCGTAAAAATGTCAACAATGTACATTTTTCCTTGTAAGAACTCAGGAAAGATCACACGTCTGTAAAATATAAAAACATTATTAACCTAAAAATTGGAAATGTGCGCAGCCCAAAAGACTTTAGCAACGATGTTGTACATAGCCACAAAATTTTACCAAAGACGCAATACTTGTATTTTTGGCCCATCAACAAGTGTACTATATACAGACCATCATTATTGCATACATGATTCATTGAACTACAATACATTTGTCTTTCGAAAATTCATTTTCAGAGTTACAAACCTATGTGGGGTGATGAGTGCGTTCTGTTCCCAAAGGTATGACGCCGCCAGCCCGTGAGTTAGTTTGTAGTAAGACACCAGGTTATTTTCCGGAGGATCCCACTCCAACGAGCTGAGGAGTTCGTCAAAGGTGGCGTTCACATTTCTGACTGGCTCAGGAGCTATTGAACAAAAACAACAGAATGAATAACAGAACTTGGTTTAAATTTTCTTTCTTACATCATGTAACCTCAAGTATATTAAATGTTTGAACGTCTGATTGATTCTAGTTTGGGGCTAAAAGTCAAGAAAACATAGTTCCTGGTATTCGATACACTACTTAGCTTACAATACTACCTTATAAGTAATTCTAGTGACAGGAAAATGTCCCATTGGTTTTATGCCAGATGTTGACTTTAAATGTCAAATAACGTATATTGTAATAGCAGGTCCTCTTGATTGTGTTTTATAATATAGAGATATCATCTCTTTACTTAATGACTTCTAATGAGGTGCTGTTTTTGTTAGACTTCCAACTGCAGTAATTGTGTAACCTATTTCAAGATACATAATAATAACTTTATTGCGCAACAGTTGTACAGGGTACAAAGTATGGCATCTACCAACTTCAGTAAGTACATATCAACTACATTTTCATAAGGCAAACCTAACTAATTAAAATACAAAAGTGGGTGGCTAGTATGACAAAAGACTTAACTCTCACCTGTCATAAATGTAACAGACTTGGGGAGGCTGTGTGCTTGGTCAGTGGCCGCCACGACTCCGACCACGTACTGAGTAGCAGGCCTGTATCCTGATAATGTCACCTGTGTCATGGAATTCGTCACCGGAAATACCACGCAATTTCCGGACCCTTGGCATATCCCTCCAGGAGCTTCAGGGGATGAAAACAACAACGGTAGGGAAAATAGAACTCATTCGTGAACACATTAATTTAACACCATTAGCACCTGTACACTTGAAGAAGCCACAGGTCATTGGAACACAACTCAAGTTATTTTTGGATTTTTTTTAGAAGAGAATCGTATTCTATATGGGTCACCCCAGGTCATATGCGGGTGATTATTGGGTTGTTTCATGTATGGATTGGGATGAATAAATACCCGGTTTTGAATCTATTTGTGACATTACGGCGTCATAAGGAATGTGGAATGGAGCCTTCTGATTGGTCAACGTCATCCGGCTATATGATAATTTCGTATATTCCACTGACAGAACAAAAAAAAAAAATTAACGGTTCTCAGTGGCCAATATGAGATGTTGTCACATCAGCGTACCAAATCCGTAAGGTGTTTTTGGCACCCTGACAGACAGATTAGCCTAAGGGCGTCACTCCACTGTATAGGTGGGGAAGTCGTGTAAAGTGCCTTTCCCAAGGGCACAACGTCGGGCCATGGTGAGTATCGAACCCAGGACCTCTCGGTTCCGAGTCCAACGCTCTAACCGTTGCGCCACGGACGCCACTGACAGAACAGATACTACCTAATGGGTAGATAAACATTAGTAAACGCACCTTCATTTCCATAGAATCCGAGCTCAGTCAGGTGAGGAGGGGATCCTAGCAGGGTTTGAAAGGCGATTTGCCAGTACCTCCCAACTCCGGTGAACCCTCCAAACATCTGTGGTCCTGAGTTGTACAACTCACCCTGTAAAACGGTCGTGAGAACAGCTTGCACCAAAGTTTTGGTCAGCTTCTCCAAAATTTTGGGGATACTTTTTAATCAAATTTTCTTTGCTATGAAAGATGACTTCTCAGGTTTTCAAGTGCTCTAAAGTTTGGGAAATGTGGACAATGTCTTTTCGTGTTTTGGGTCATGTTTGTATTGACTCTTCAGCGCTTTACTTTTGATTTTTCGTATCTACGAGTCCGTATACGTAGCAACTTCAAGCTCTGGGGCGTTTTTGTCAGCTTTATAGTATAATGTAAGCATTACCTTATTGGATTCCAGCACGTCCACCCAATGGAAAGGATGTCCTATGTCCGAGGCCTGGACTGTCAGTGTGATGACGTCGTTGTTCCCGTTCCCCACGCTTCGAATCATGACCTGGGAAACGTTCCATAACCTCTGCAAGTCGATGATGATTATCGTGGTCTCCTCCTGCAGACCTTCTGGTGACCAGTAGGTGGCGTCGTTGTTGTCGAGAGCATTGGCTGCGCTTTCAGTAGATCCTCCCGAAGCGTAGAGGAGCATGGATTCGTTCACTGTAATCCAGGACTGCAACTCTGTACATTACATGGAATGGTAGCAGAATGTCATTTGTGTCATTATTGTAATGTTGGTATTTTTAGGCTCGCTGATACTAACTTTCAGGTAGCAAAATACATGTAGCAGTCATTCCTTCGACAAATCAGACTTCAAGTACATTGTACTAATAGAATCCAGTCAACAAATTTGAGTTGATTTGATGCTAAGTACACTATATGATTGAATAGATATGGCGTTAACTATTTACAATTGCTATATTCTATGACTATACATGCTATACACATTTGCAAATATGGGTAGATTGAACAGTCATATCCCTCGGTTGAAAACAAGTATGACATGAGCTTATAATTAGCATAAAAGAGCAACTTGGACAAGTTACCTGGTGTGAAGGAGAAAGACTGGCTGTGCCAGCTTCCAAAACTGGAAAAGTATGGGAAGAATAGTTAGTCCAATATCGAATATATCATAAGTAAGATAAAGAGAAATAAAATCCTGATCCTGACAAAAAGACATGTTTCAGCAGCACACATAATCTTTGCTACAAGCGTGGAGAAGTCTTCACGCTTCCGCTTCTGGCTTCCCCCTACCCGTGGTCAACAGCATGGCAGAAATCTACGAAACGCCACGAGGTACCAGCAGCCCTCCGGGACTAAACGCTACACGACAAGCGAGATTCCTGCCCCGGTCAAACGACTAAATGAACTACAGACCATGAACTTTTACTCGTGAACTCGTACAGTAATTCCACATCGTGTTTTCTATTTACTTTCCACACAGCTATATTGTATGTCGATTTTAAACTAATATTCGCTTGTAAACTTAACTATATTTTAAGATTTTATGAATGTATATAGTTTGTCGCAACATCATGTTAGAATAAGCCTCGCAATTCAGCCATCATAGCTGCCAGGAGGCTTGTGTGTACATTTTATTATTCTTGTAATAAACCATTCTACTACTACTACTAATCGTGACTCACGCTGCCGACTGAACGCCGTTCTGTTGTGTTCCCAGGTACAAGTCCTGTCCGGGAGACCTGTACACGGTCACGTCTCCCCCGGCGTCCGTGATCCGCCCGTCATGAATGGCAGCTCGGCAGATTCCTGAATCCTGTACACGACCAACATATGATGTAGCTCCTAAAATTTAATTTTACACGTACTTCTACAATTTACAGTTGGCGATGCCTGTATTTCATTGACTTTAAAGTTTTAATTTGCAAATTCATGCCCGTGGGCAACATGAGACAATGTATAGCGTATATACTATACAGACAGTGCAATGGTCACAAGTTGAACACGTGACTATTCTAAAAATTGCTACGGATTACAATGATAAGCAAACACATAACCCTACTCTTACACACGAATGTTCTCGATCAGCTTTAATCAAAAAGTATATCAGATCTGTGTTGTCCTCAATACTACTTACATCAGTATAGACGCCAGTTCCCCAGATGGATTTGCCGATTCCAGAGCATCCGGCAGGGCAAGTTACGCTGTAAAATGGAAAAAAAAGCCAACAACCTATTTTGACAGCTAAATTGAGACAAATGCTAGGGACATAAACCTACAATAAAAACGACATCTTTATGTAAACCATCTCGACTCTGTACGTGTATGCATGTGTATCTTACGTGAAAGCCTCGCTGTTGAAGTGCCTGGATTCAGCATAACAGTCCGTGGTACCTGGGAAATAAAGCAAAAATATTATCATTATCCCAACTTTAGTAAAAGGGCTTCGGTAAAAAAAACATATAACGCCAATTAATGTACATTTTTGCAGATTTTGGCTATCATTTGTATGGGACTAAATCATTGAAATAGCAGACGACTTACCACTCGTCCCAGGCGGGCGGCGGCCATGTCCGATGGAGGAGACGTGTAGTTCAGATACCAGCGGGTCGTTAATCGTGATGTCCAAAGTTACATTTGTGCTCTTGACAGTTTCTAGTCGAACTTCAGTTGGGGTCAGTGGCCCTGCAAACATAGGTCACAATCGTGGTAGTTTTCATATATCAATCATTTTGGATGAATAGAATTACCATCTGGATTAAAAATAAGGTTGAAAACAGGAAAACGTACTTGTAGAGAAAGTGAACTGGACCGGACTAGAGACACGGCGTTCCGTCCAGGAGTCGTCCACGGTCTGCATGGAGATCTCGTACACTCTCCCCGGGGTGAGAAAACGGCAAACAGTCTGCAGTTCTGTAGCCTGGAGCACAGGGGGCGCAGTTCACAAAACGTACTAGCATTTTCCACTACATGTACTACTCATCTTTATCTTCAGCAGACACTACAGGGAGAAACAGCTGGTTGATTTGTCTACAGATCAGCCTTGTCCTGGCATTTTGCATTGCAATTGACAGTGAGGGTGGAGTGAAAGAAATGGATGGATGAATGAATGAATGAATGAATGAATGGATGAATGGATCAATCAATCAATCAATTGTTGTAGGAGCCACACCTGACATGTTCCCGTAAGGTTCTGAAGTCTTTCCTCGTACGTGACCCTGTAAGACGTGACTGTGCTGTCTTCAGGAGGAGAAGACGTTATGACCATGCTGGTCTCGGATACCTCCACTATCTCTGCGTTAGTCGGTGGATTCGGGTCTGTGCAAAACCGGGACAGAACTCTCTTTAAAATCTAGTAATATTTGAAACCGCAGTTCGTGGCAAATGTATTTCATTGCAGTTGCTAAGAGGCATGCATATGTAATGGGTATGATCCGTTATTTTAACTTGCCGTTAACGTTGTGCCTTTTTCTGTCTGTTACATTCATACGTCAATAACATTAAAAACAGAGATGACCTCTGCCCACCTCCATAATTTAGACCTGAGCCATGCAACAGTCTAAACATAGTGCAATTTTCACATTGTATTTGTCATTCTATAAAAAGCATTAGTTATCGATGCAGCAAACAAAATGTAGCACATAAAAAATAATCTCCAAGCAGATCCCTCTCGGTGGCAAAAAGACAGTATCTAATTGGACAGACAGTATCCATTAGCCAGAGAAGGTCCGCGGCCACCGACGGTGGCGTCAGGACAAAAAAAACGACCATATATAAAAATGTAACGATCATTCCCCCACAACCTCTGCTTGGAGAGTACATAAAAACACAGGACAAATCGTCGCCACACCTGTTCTAATGACGCTCTCAGCGGGATCACCCCTGAAGAACCCCTTCACACCGCGGACATGCGCAGTGTAGGTCGTGGTTGAGTTCAGTCCGTCTACGGTGAACTGCGTTTCGTTTGCATCCAAGAAGAAAAGACTGACAAAAAAAAAAACAAATTCAAACTTGCATCACCTTAATGATTCAAAGGTGATAAAGAAGTCAAGATGACAGTGATATTTGAAACCACAGTTCGTCGCAAAATTAAATAAGCGCGTTTAGCCATTTCAGCATGGCAAAAAGTTAATTTCAGAACCGCTCAGTTCACTTATCGTAGTGAATCTCACAGACGTATAAGACTAAAAATGAGCCGAATGACGTCATGGAAACTTACAAGTTGCCCGGATGGAGTGACAGCTCCAGTCCCGTCTGCTGCTGTTTGCTGTACATCAGCTCCCACCGCAAGGTGGCGTTGTGGGCAGTGTTAGTGACAACCAGGTTGCAGGGAGGCAGCGGCACTGAGGATAGAATAGATGTCAAAAGTGTCATAATCATCTAGTACTGAAGCACTGTACACTCAATTAGGTACAATGTGGTGATTGTTTGTTGCACGATTCAGCAATTCGAGGGTTAAATGTACACAAAGCAAAACATGCAAGGAAACTAAGAAAATAACTGTTAAAAAGAAGAAAAAAGAATTCTTAAAGAATTCTTACATTTCAGTGTTATATTAGTTTCATGAAGGAGATTTCTTACTTGGTGACTTTCGTCCGAAGATGGCGACCCTATCCGCCATACCGACAGTGGCCCCTGTATACACAATAAAATTAATTAATAAATCCTAACAACTAGTGACTGCGGCATATATATATTCCACTTCAATGGCAGCATCTGCGTCATTCTTGCATGAAAGTGTGAAACAGAAGACCCATGATAAGTCTCTGATTTACTTGAAGAAAGTGTTACTTAAAACATAATTGAGTGAGTGGGTCAGTGAGTGATCATGAGTGACTGATTGAGTGACTGATTGAGTGACTGGTGAATGAGGAAATTGGAAAAGGTTCCCGCTTCCGTTTGAAATGTTGGAAAAAAACGGCCATATAACATTGGGTATGTTAGCTACTTGTATAGCTAACACCGTGTCCATAATATCACCAGGGTCCAATATCGCCACCTTAAGAAATAGTGTGCTTTAAGATATTTTTACTGCAACATACTTTTGGTATGCACTCCTGCACACCTCAAATGTAGTAAAAATATCTTAAAGCACACTATTTCTCAAGGTGGCGATATTATGGACCCTGGTGATATTATGGACACGGATGTTACATATAGTCAATTATCGCAAACTAAAAATGAATACCACATCCCACGCATCCATACCTTGTACAACAGGCAGATCAAATCGCCAACTGCCGCTTCCGGTTAGAGTCCTGTATCCGATATGACGTATTTCCGGGCCGTCGGCGTCGTTCAGAGTCAGAAACGGACTTTCCTCGAACCCCCTTCCGACTTCGATGGCATCGCCCTCCCAACTGATCCAAAACTCGCGGAATTCCTGGTCGGAGAGGATAAAGCTGCTTTTCGTCGCTTTTGATCTAGTTTGTGATTTTACCTCTGATTCAAAGTTGTTCCAGGTGCCAAGAATGACGTGATACATGGCATCTGTCTCCTGAAATATCAGGAAAAAAAATAAAGATTATATATACTATATCATGAAATGATAAAAGATAAGATACGCGTCATAAAACAGTTATCTTTTGACTTCAGATTTTGATTTCTAGTACATTTTAGCCATAGAAAATTATCTGGACTGAAGCATTGAAAACATTGAAATCATGTGATTGGACTCCACTGATCAAGCCACATGTGAAGTTTGCTCCATCAGCAAAAATATTCATGATTTCCTTTATTACTTTATCACTATGACATATTTGAAGTTTTTTATTGATCACACAGTATGACATAGTACAACATCAAATAAGTAGTAGTATCTAAGACTTATTTCAACGCTACCACATAATACATATGACACAAAGTAACAGAAAAAGAAAGATGTTGGAAGCACATGGCAGATGTTGGAAGCACATGACAATATTGGTGGTTTCCCGTATGTATTCATATACCGTACCCTGTTCTCAGACGACAGTGCGACGTGCGCCTCCTGTGTGGCCTGCACGTGGAACCTGAGCCGCCCGCGACCTCCGACGGGAGACAGGTCCCACTTGTAGTCAGGTACGGACTGGTATGTGTGGGGCGCCGACACTGAGGGGACAAGAAAAAGTTTTGAATATTAAGGCAAATATCTGTTCTTCTGACTTATGTTACGTCTTTTATGGATGGAATTGTGCACACTTCCTAGTTTCTTGAAAGGAGTTGGGTAAAGATAACGTTGATACAAATTGTTGAAAAGTTTATGGAGTATAGTTTCTGTTAGCTGAGCTGTGGCTTTTTACCTTGGTAGATGTCTATCGCCCATTCACCGCCACATCTAACTTCTGAATTCCCGCTGCATGGCACGGTACAGCCGTCAGATGGCGTCTCAGAGCCAAGGTCCACGAAGAGGGTGGATGTGCCACAGAAACACTGAACACCGCCTTCAACTCCTGTCAAAACGAACATTTCATGAATAGTTTAACCTTCTTGGATCATTTGAACGTCAAATTGGCTCACAAGATGAGAATGATCATAGTAAATATACCATTATAATGTTTAGAGATGCTACTCTACGTTTCTAAGTGAAACCGTACAATACCTGCGAGGCTGTAGCCGTTTTTCCTGCACCAGTAACCGCAATGGACGACAGTTTGTTTGCTTGAAATGATACTCTCGTACTTTAGAATCCTCTCCGAGTGGTCAACATAGCAGCCAAGGTGCTGAAGGTCGGACGCTGTCAATCAAAAGAAAGCAACGAAATCATTTCATGTGAAAATTGACAATGAAATATATAATTTTGAAAAGAGAGTAGCTATTACAGCTTTGTTATTTTAATGTTTACAAGTATCTTAATCAACTGATTATGTTTACCGAAGGAAAACATACTGCTTTTGCTCTGTTTCGTCTTATTCCGTTCCAAACACTGACCTCTGACCAGGTCAATGACCTGAACCAGACTCTGTCTCTCACCATGGTAACTGGTGTTGGGTCACATAATGTTGCAATTCTATAGTAGGAGGGATTTAGAATCCTGTCACCATATATGTGAATGTGTTTGTGTAATAATTAACAGAGCAGACCAAATGCGAAGGTAAACATTATGTATTTGCTTTTGCAAATCATACCTTTCTAGTTATAGGAACATCTTTATTTTCATGAAGGATATGTTGACGTCGTCACGTACCTTCGCTAAAGTCGGCAGCCTGACTGGTTGTTCTGGCGTATAGAAACTGTGGTTGGAGACCAACAGTGTCCATCCACGGGCACATCCGGGTTCCCTCCACCCCGCCTATACCCAGCATCCACCCCGTGAAACTCGTGAGGCATGATGGGGTAGAACTGGCACCCACCAAGGCAAGGCCACTAGAAGAAAAAGCGACAACCTTGCAACTTTATTTTGAAAAAAAAAGATCAATTATGACATATTGGCGTTGGATTGTGTCTTTTGTAACTATGGGCATAAGTACAATTAGAAGTAGTAGAAGTAGCATTACTGACAAACTTAGTGACAAAATAAAATAAGTTAGAAGCTTAAAGCCTTTCTTATCATTGCTCAATGTGTTGTCATGCTGCACCAAAAATACGTCTTAGGTAACCATCAGTTGCCAAGTTACCAAAAGCATCTAGTTTCTATTGCTGGGTGAATGAATTTTCTTTGTGTTATCCAGAACAAAAGGGAAACTAAAGCAGGGGGGATCTGGTCACTAGCCGTCAATTGATATACATTGCATAGCTTTTAATGGTAGCGTGATATGATTCAATAGACGTGGTTATACGTCCCCCTTGCTAACTCAGAACGAGATTTGTATGTGAACATTGGAGCTATTATGAAACTGTAGACAGTTGTTGGTGACATGGAAAAGATTATAATAGAAGAATGGACAAGTCACGCAACTGCACAGACCTCTGTATATGGAATAAAAGTCTTTCTCCCACGTATGAGAAAAGTTCTTTGTACCTTTCCTCTTTTGTGGGTTCTTACCTGTTAACATACAATATTTAGCCAACTAGAAATTCATAAGTATAGCCCACAAGTGATTCAATTTGCTGTTTACTATTACTTGATATACAGCACATGTAATAGTACAGTGGTATAACATGACAGAAGTACATGCTTGATAGATGTAGATTAATGTACACAATCAATAGAGATGGCAGTACTCACTTATTCGTATCGGCCAGACTGGATGTCATCCCCCAGAGGTAGTTTCCCCATGTGGACTCCGTCATGGCGTCCCTGTGGAACCAGGAGGTGCTGTTTGTACACTGCGGGTTAAACTGCATCTCAGCCGCCGCCTCCACTCCTTCGTAGAACACAAGTTGTACCTGGAAATAAAAGATTCGTTTAACATCAACGTCGTCAGCTGAAGTAACAGTATGAAAATCCAAGAAAGATGCATTTGTGATAGTATTGTCCAGCACGGTGCTACTTAAGCAAAGCAGATGTCAGAATATTGCTGTTAGATAAATTATGTTCAAGAAAAGAAGTAAAAAAAATCTATCAAACATTCAAACTTCTCCGCTATAGCCATCTTCAGGTTCAAATGACACATTGCTTGAGACACGTGACCGCACGAATATGTCATGAGAAGTCATCAACAAAATCATGAACATGCGACTGAAGACGGATAAATGACTTAAAGGTTACCTTGTCAAAGCCTTCATCTTGCCAAGTCTCAAACAGGCTGCTTCTGAAGTTCTCTGGGGCGGAGAGTAGTTCATACGTCGTCTGAGTTGTCTCGTTCCCAGAGCAGGAGGAGCAGTCGTCTGTCCAGATGTCCGAACTTGAGACGTTTGTCCCTGCGTCTACCTTCGCAAGAAGCACTGAAGTCCCAAAAGACACAACGTTTGGTCACATGTACATACTATATACTTCTTAGTCTTCATGCAAAATGACATTACTTGAACATGCCACCTAATTTGTATTTTTAATCTAAAAAAGTGCGTTTGGGCATTAAATTACTTACTACAAGAATCAATGCAGACGGATTTGCATTGATAATTATATTCACAACATCAAGAGGCGCCGAATTTTCATACAATAGAACAAAATAACGTGAAAAAAGAAGGACATATCAAAAGAAAAATAACACAAATCCGACTCATACATGGAAGGAAAAAGAGACCGAATACAAATCAAAATCCTTTCTACAATTGGTACAACAAAGAGTCCAGTGATGATCTGACATGTTCAGCTACACGATAAACTTGAATCGCACCGAACGCCTAGCCTGGGTCCCAGACCCACAGCACACTAGGCCAAAAGTTATCCTGTGTGCAGAATAACTTTGAGTTTGAGCCTAGTGTGTTGTGGATCTGGCACCCATGCTACGAACGGCGGCGCCTTACCTCCGGTCCCCGCTGGAGGGCAGAACCTCCACCGCCCGGCCTCGGATGCAGCGTACCCCGCGTACAGAACCGGCAGCGGCTCGGGGTCCAGGAGTGTCATGAACGGGCTGGTCTCTCCGGCCTTCCCCACAGCAACGGTGCCGTCTGCCGACCACGAGATCCAGAAACCTCGCAGTTCGTCTCCAGAAAGAATACCTGTATGTGTCACCAATGTTTATCAACTTAGGCCACAACAACTAATTTTTTATAGATGCCATCAGATGCAGGTGCATTAATTTTCGCCTGATTTTGGAAAAAAAAGAAGAAATTTTGTTGCCCTTTGACAGTGGTTAAGATGCCGAAAATGGGTAAATATGGAACTTGGATGACAGATAAATGTGAAGAAAGGAGACAGGAATTCCGAAAAGGCTCTGATTTATCGCTTTGTCTTTTACTTTTTTGCAGTGTTGTATTTCATAATTCATTCCTTTTTATGTGATGTTGCCGCTGAATTTAAAAAAAAGTTTAACAAGGTTTATATATGATCTCAAAATTTGAACATGTAGAAATCTTTTTTTTTTTTTGGCCCACCTTGTTTTTTTTCCCTCTTGCATTAGATTTAGGGTCACCAGAGTATGTCATCGAAAAACTTTACTTGCTGTGGTCTAGCTTACTATGGAACTATGGAAATGAACATTGTACGAAGCTACGACCGACTTACAGTAGATGGAGATATTATCAAAATATTTTCCTACACAATTATTGCAAATTTGCTCTGGTAGGAAACCAGCAAATCATAATAATTGTTTATTGATTGATCGATGAGTACAATCTCTAGCATGTGGCATCGCAACTAAGAAAGTAGCGCTGAATATTGTATGCTAGTGTTTAAAAACAGAGAAACAAATATTGCACAGTTAACAAATAGACAGCTAAACAAGTGAGTATTTCACAGTTAACATATAGACAATTATTAAGTGAGTAAAATTAAGTGAGTAAAATGAGCTTAACAATATAAATAAACTTTACCATCGGTTGACGTTGATACCATTAGATCATGTTTGCCGTTGATGATCTTCTTGATGGTTGACCTGGTATTTTCTGTCCTGCCAATGGTAATTAAGTACTGTGTGCCGGTATCACGGTTTTCTGCAGATAGCGCAACGTCAGTTCTTTTGGCGGCCTGCACCTCAAAAACGACTCGTGATTCGGTGATGGGAGGCAGATCCCAACGGAAGTCTTTGGTACCGGTGTTCGTTATTCGAGTAGAACATTCTGTAACAAGAATTCCGAGATTTCATACCTCCATGAAATATGGGCTTGATATGTAAATGTAAATTTCCTCTTTAATTATGCAAATTACCTCCGCATTAACATGATATATGCATCGTGATGTATGTTAACTTTTGATTAACTTACAGATGTCCCATGTATGACATTCCCATTATTCACCATTAAGAAATCATAGAATTTTTGCATAAATTATGCAAATTAGGTCATCATTTGCATAATTAGTATCTGTTGATGTTCTGCCTGCCATAGGTTACATACATTACATGTATGAAAGTAGTATAAAGTAAAACACTGTAATTATAGAATTTCCTCATTAATTATGCAAATAAAGTCCTCATTTGCATAATTTGCATTTAATCATGTACATCTCTCTCTCAGCTACCTACACACCAAAAATTATGAAAATATGTTTTTCCTATCTGGACGTATTGGCTTTTAAACATTTCGCCAGAAAGTGCCCTGCAGTTCCAGAACAAGCTGCTAGGGAGACCAAACTCACACCACTTATTCCTGACATAAAAAGCAATCTGTCACCAAAACATCAAGTCCATAGCATATTCAGGACAAAAGATACAAAAACCGGAAGTTCTGCTGCAGTACCAAGGTCATCCACCAGGAGGCCCATATTTGACCTTGACGTTTGTCTTCCTAAGGCTTACCAACATACCAAATATCATCATAATCCATAAAGGCGTTCTGAAGTTATGCTGACCACAAAGCTGCGGAAACACACAAAGACATACATACATACATACGGACAGACACGCCAAAAACAATACCTCCATTTTTCATGGAGGTAATAATACGTAAGACAAAAAAATTAAACCTATCAAAATCAACATCAAAGTATATGCTGCGTATTCAATTTTCTGCCATTCAGCTAGGCCAATGGTGGTATACTTGGATAACGTTATTATGTCGAATATCAGATCACAACAAAATGTTTCAGATGAGCTATATATATTGTGAGCATAAAGGTGATCGATTTTGCAAGAATGACGTTATTACGGATATGCTAATCCAGTAGCTATAGAGAAATTATACATATCATCCCTAAAAGTAAAACACAAACCTTTGCCAATACAATGTACATTTTAGTATAGTCTATAATCTACGGGCATATATGTTGCAGCTTTACTTAGTATACTTTTTCTTGTATTGAGGACAATCTAGTATATAAATCGTTGATTCCATTCGTAACAAGTTTTCACGCTGGACTGGCTTGCGACTGAATCATGCCTTCTGCGGCATTTTGTACAATGAGTGCAACGCTTCAATTACTGGTTTATACATATACGGACATCCGTCTAGAATACAAGATTTAAGGTGGTATTGATGTTATTAAATGCATTAATGCTGTCACATTTCCTAACCGGGGCCCGGCCGGAAAGTCTAATGGAACGAAAATTATGATATAAAAGACAACAAAGCACAAAAAGTTGAAAAAAATAATAATAGGAAATATTTCCATATATTATTGATATAAATTATTGAATTTTCGTTAATCGAAGCAGCCCGGCCGGGCCCCGGTTCGGAAATGTGACCCCAGCATAACTCGGTTACCTCCCAGCCCGGCAGGTTGGCAGAACTTCCACCGTGCAGTGCCGACCCACTGAGTCTTGTACCCCGCGTACAGGATCGGGAGCGGCTCGGGGTCCGTCCATGACATGAACGGGGCGGCGTCCTCGTGCCTCCCGGCAGCAACCGTACCGTCTGGGGACCACGAGATCCAGAAGCCCCGAGGCTCGGTTTCGGAAAGAAATCCTGTAGATAGAGATATATTAAAAAAAACTTTAGATGCTTTCTCTTTGTGTCCTAAACTTCAAGCAGTTAGCATACCTCAAAGCCAGTGACTAGTACATTGTTGTTGTTGTTGTTGTGTACATGTAACGTTATTATCTTTACACAATTTATCTTAAGTTAGCATGTAAAAGTTAGTAGCTATAGCAGTATGACATGTTTTGATAGGATTGTTAAAATTCCTAGCTCCCCGCAATCAGTCATGATGGCGCAAGGCGGCGCCCATCTCCGTTTCTGTAGCCCTTGGGCCACACATTTGTACAATTACTACGGCAGGGGCTGGTTCATTGACTTATCTTATTGAAAATTTCTTGAACACTACAATGATGCTATTCTTAGCAAGACAAATTTATACACCACTCTTTGGAAAACCTACCGTTAGTTGAAGTCTGGACTTTATTCGCGTACTTGCCGTCCTTATTTCGAGCAATTATTGAAATTGTATTCTCCAGGGCACCGATGGAAATTTTGTAAGAGCCGTTGTCGTATCTGTACTCGTCGTTTGCAGCGGACAGAACCAGGTGGACGGAATGACCTGCCTGCACTTCAAAAGTGACCCGCGATCCTGCGATGTTGGGCAGATCCCATGCCCAGACTGACTGACTTTCCGTCACTCGAATGTCACATGCTGTAAGGCGAAAAGCGATACAAACTTGGTGCGAAGAATATTGTAGTTGTTTCTGTACTTTTTTAAAATTCATCAATGCACAACAAAACAGTAATAAGGTGCGACGCTGCACTCTTCAAGTTTATAACTTGTTTTAACAGCGTCACACAACAAAATACAACAAAAACATATAAATACACAAAGTTGACATAACAGTGCACCACCTCAAAACCTTAAATGATACCAAATGCTAATCTGGTTATCAAAAAAGTTATATATTGAACAGGAGTTAGAATTGGAACATACCAAGAGAAAATGCTGAAAAGCTACTACACGTCTCGACGCGCTGAATCGAGAGGAATTTATGGTAGCAATAGCATACAGTATGTGTGATATGTTCAAGAAATAATCATCTACAATATAGCGAACTCACGGGTTGTTAGTTGAGATCCGCCCGGCAGTATGATTGCTGCTGTCACCTGGAGAAGAAACAGGTTGACGCGTCTGCTCCCCATGATCGCTTCTCGTAAAGCTGAAGATATTTAAGCCGTCATGCCCCTCTTACTTCACACTATCTATGCCTACTTGAGTCAAACTTTGAAGCTATAACGTATAGGCACAATATAACTGACTAGTTCAGAGAAGTAAAGCGGACCACTCCATCCAGTTGCGCCTTTTCTGTCGAAAAGCACATACTGTACTTGCGCGCGCCGTGAACATGTTTTATTGACGTTACTATTCAAAAGTATTCTCTAAATGGTCCCTAAAGCTACCTTCAACCTGTTAACCGATTTGAAAAGGAAGATTTGGGTTTTGTTCCCTTTCCTCATCGAGTATGGTAAATTATTCAAATATTCAATTTCCGTGCACCATTTTTATCTAGTCACTAAATCCCTGGCAATAATGTTCCATTCTCTAATATTCAAAAGTGTGACGTCAATGGGTAATTGATATCTACGGATATACAGTTCCGCTTAAGACTAGATAAAACGTCGAATCTACCCTTAAATTATTAAGAGCACAAATTTTCCTAGTGTTGAAATACCCTTTTCAGTGTGTGGCTAAGTCAAAGCATTGCCCTTTTGTATGTGTGTTGTTAGTCTAAGGACATTATATAATATCCTTGGTTTATCCCATCCCATGAGGACGAAGAAGCTGCGGCTGCATTCTATTATAAGTGCTCAGTATTAAGAAAGAGTGTGCTTTTAACATTTCGGTAAGTTCTTGATGTTAAACGTCAAAAAACACATTTAATGGAATGGGAGCCACTACCCCCTATCGCGTGCAAACATGGACTCGTCGGATGAGAGTTTGACCTCGTGACTTGTGTCAAAGTTCACTTGTTCATTGAACTGGAAACCAAAACATTGATGACGAGATGACGTGGGCGCTAAAATAACACACACCGTGAGTCATTTCAGCATCTAGGGACACGTCAGTGCCAATACGCACATTTGGAGGGAAGATGGCGGTATTCAGGCGACACTGAAGGTCTGAAGAAACATTTGAGACGAAGAAACTCGGAGTGTACAACGTCAAGATGTTGGGAGAGACGCAGTTACTTCTCACCTTAACAGGTGTGGCGTTGTACCTATTTCACCACAGAAGACACCTGCCGAGACTCATATGGCGGTCGTACGTGCTCTTACTGTCCGGTATCGGTACGGTTCTCCTGCTTAAGGACACCTCTAAAGTCTTGTGTTTCCTAGCATGGCTGCTTTTCGTCTGTCTGCACTATTTCAAGGAGCTACAAAAGGGCAACGAGAGCGAGTGTTGTATCTGTCTTGAGGACTTAAAGGCTTCGTGTCCTTACGAATGTACAAGATGTAAGAAGGCTACTCACGCCAAGTGTGTTGTTGACTACCTGGAGCAGAGTGGGGACAGGTCCTTTCGTTGTCCTTTCTGCCGCAAGGATATGAAAGTAAACAAAGAGCAGCTGAAAATGGCCATTGAGAACTTTCACAGGTTGTTGGGAAATACAGAGGCAAGTGAAGAACAGGAGACAGAAGAAAGTACAACCAGTGACGCTAGGAAGAAGAGGGACTTAGAGTTATCATGGGAGGATCAAGTTGAAGATGAAATAACAGAGAATCCAGAGCCGAGCTTGTTGCCAGGGCAACACGAGCCCCGCCCAGTAACCCGGCCATCTGTAGTGACGGCTACAAAAACTGTCACAATTGTCAGCCTCATGGTCACATTCCACGGGTCGTACCAACTCTTCCGGGACAGCTACCGCGTACTTCCCGCAGACCTGAAGAAGTTTGTAAAAGTGTTTCTCGAAGATTCCAAGATGTTTATCCGTGGCCCAGTGATGATGTGTGCGCAAAAGTTGTACAACGGAGTTACAGTTGCTGTCATGTTCCTGTATAACAGTGTGTTCAACTCATCAGGCAGGGTGAAGAGGTTGGTCTATGGGGCCTTGCAGAAAGTGATGACACTTGGCACACATATCTGGAACAGTCCTGCTATGGCCATGGTTAGACAAGGCACCATGAGTGCTGCGAACTATCTCATTTATACATTCCCCGCACACGCCTTCAATTTCACCATGGGAGCATACGGCATCGGAAAGGAGTTGGCGCACAGAATCTGGCACTCGCGCTTCATGACTGAACTGCGTGAAGACATCACTGTCTTGTCGTACTTCATCTTCGTAACTCTCCCCGTCTTCTTTAAAGACGTGGCAGTGTCTGTGTGGTACTCCAGACCCATGGAACTTGCCAGACAGAGGAGTGTGGAAGGACTGTTGTTTACCTTTAACACTTTCCCAAAGCTAGTTGCACATACCTTTTACATGATGTTTGTGGGGTTGGGGGAAGCTGCCATTGCAATATGGTACTCACAACTTGCATGTACCACCAGGAATGTGTGCTATAAGATTGCTATCAAGGGAATGCAATGCGTAGAGATCACAGCTGACCACACCAAGCAGGCCAGTGTAGTGGCAGTGAAACTTCTGTGCAGTGCCTTAGAGTTCCTATTCTTCACACTCCCTACAACTGTATACTACTCTCCTGCAGCCAGTGCCTTCAGAGACTTTGTAAGAGTGTCAAGCGTTTTTACCTACAGTAATGTAGTAGTGCCTTCAGCCAAGCTGTTGTGCAACATATACTGGCTAACTTGTACAATTTTGTATGAGACTGTGGTGTTTGTATATAAGGTAATGATGATGGTTGTTTTGTCTCTCTACAAATTTCTGTACTGGCTGTTTGTAATCAAAGTGCCTGAGTTTCTCAAAATGGTTTTCTCATCCATGCGCCTACTGTGGTCCTACACATCCTTTGTTCTGAGGGAATGGTGGACCTCATTGCTAAACTCGTGGGTGGGACTCGCAGCTGCAAACGCTGCCCAGTCACTGAAGAAGGCAACTATCAGTGGTTACGGAGCGATTCTTCATCTTCTGTCAGTGGCAAGGATTGCAGCCGTTGCCGGCTTTAACAGATCATTGTATCTCAGTAGAGCCACCTTCCAGAAGATGAAGGAACTGCTTCTCACCTGTAGAGTTGCCATGGCAACTGCATATGCTAACTTCATGCAGAGCCACTTTGTCCAACAGGTTGTTATACCGAGTATTGTGTATGCAGGAGTTAAGAGTAGGGAAATAGCTCAGAGCATGCAGCATTACTTGCAAGTTCAAGGGCAAAAAACAAAGGAGTTAATGTTAGATTCATTTTGGGCGGCATATAATTATGACTACAGGGGTGTGTTGTATATGTACACGGATGCTCTTTGGGATATCATGGGGAGGGTGCTGTATAGAGATCCAAACGCTGTTAAAGCATAAGTTTATGTGTACATATCAAGTTTTGTAACACAAATTGGACTTATGGTAGCACTTTGATGTTTTCCAGGATGTTGTACATACTTTTTGAACAGTTGAGTGTTCACTTGTGCAGCCTGAGTTGTGTACCATCACAGCAATGGTTTGAGATTTATATAGCGTTATACTATAGTAGAAAACTTATGAAGTGCCTGTGTAAGATACTCATCATGTATTGTTGTGTGTAGTCTTAAGAGAGAAATATGAAGAAAGCATGTACTATTATAGAGATGTTCTTGACTAAGGAACATAAACTGTAACAAGTGAGAATGCACAAGCAGGGTAAAGAAATGCAGGGCACAATTTTTTCCATATGGCAGATGATTCTTGACTAGTTTTTCGTCTGCCATTGTGCAACTTTTGAGTATTTGTCATAAAAACGGAAAGTAACATATACATGTATGTCTGATGCTTCACACTTTACAGCAATCAAACTTCATTTTGTTTACCTATGACACACATACTGGTAGTTTACAAGTGTATATGTTCATATCTATGTAATGCATTATGCAACCTGAGAATAAAGATAACACAGGTGGTTGTACAATCTGCTACTGTGGTCATTTTGATGACGTATGACAACCAAAATGGACAGGAAATGTAACATACCTCTCCTGTACTTACAGTTGTCACGCTAAGTAACCTATATCAGAAGATGTACAATATGTGTATCATTTTCTGCTCACTAACTTTACATGTTTGTTCACACAACTGATGTCCCTACAATACTATACTATTCCGCTAGAGGTCGCTCTTGTACGGTCCACCTGTTGTTGTCGACCTCAGTTCAAGATGGCGTCCCAAGTCAACTTTGACAAAGTTGTCCGGGGACAAAGAGTTGTTTTACCGGACGAAATATGTCCAGCAGAAATCTGCATCAAGGATGGAGTCATCGCAGAGATCCGAAAGGGCAGTGCTTCCTCGTTTGAAGCTGGTGTGGAGGTTTGTAGCGGCTAGATTGTCATTTTCTCCGAGTGAATCGAGCGGCCAAGGTGCCACCGTCTCAGTTCAGTTTACTACACGTACAAATTTATTGGACTTTGGTCTGACAACTTTCTCTTAAGTATTAAAGTAACATGGCATACCGGTAATGTTGATTTCCTTTCTAGCTGTACGAACTTTGTGACTGGTGGCTTCTTTGGAGATGTCAACCTGTTGATTTTCGAACAAATTATGAGCAGGTTCATAATTTATATGCAGCAGTGGGCGTGGCTTCTTCTTCAAGTCAGACCAAGCAATGACGGTGATTGTACTTAAGGTTCAACAAATGAACCAAAAGTCGGGAAAGCTTTCTACTGGGTTAACTTTACATGAATTGAAATACCTACAAGGTGTTATATCAGACTATTACCCTTATATTACTATTTAACGTTTATAATTATAACATATGACCATGGCTCAGAATAATTTCATTTCTGTTTTCTACAATGTGTGATCAATAATACACATATCATGTTACTTTTTCGCTTGCCAGACAGTCAAAATTTCGATCATAATGGCATATAGTTGCATGTTGATTATTACATCCAAAAAGAATTGATAACTCTTTAGTTATGGTCCACCATTAGAAATGATAATCTTATTTTATCCTGTTGTTTGAGTACAGGTAATAGATGCGGGAGACTTGTACGTGATGCCTGGTGTAGTAGACAGCCACGTGCACGTGAACGAGCCTGGCCGTTCAGAGTGGGAGGGGTACGTCACCGCCACACGGGCCGCAGCGGCCGGCGGGATCACCACCATCGTGGACATGCCTCTGTGAGTCAGCACTCTTCAATCTGATGTGCGATTGTTTTGCTGTGTTTAATCATGTCGTACCATCTTTTCACTGTCAGCTGTCTAAGACTTGTAAGAAAGAGGGCACTACCACCTGATACTCATGAATATGAAGTGATTGCAATTGTAGTCCAGGGCTCGAAATTCATTTTTGAGAATAGGTGCACCATATATGATAAAATAAGTAGAATGTTAGCAAAAACTATGATTATGTTTCATTTCAAGAAAAGTACTATAAAAATGACTGTATTATTTTTTCTGACACTTAGATGTTAAGGATATGCTGTAACTACTATACATTTAACATCTTCACATACATTAAGTCTAAGAAAATACTTGGGTGCACTGGTGCACCCACAGAAAAAAATTGAGTGCACAGCTCCAAATTTGGATACACTAGGGTGCAAATGCACCCAGTATTTTAAGCCCTGTAGTCAGAATATAAAATAATAAAAAAGACAGTCCAACCTCCAAACCATCCTTAATGCAGATCTCTGCTGGACATATTTCATCTGGAAGTTTTTGTAACATAAAGAAATATTCAAAGGGTCACTCCACATGCAGCATCAAAACAGAAGTAACTGACAGATTTACGAGTGTATATTGATAAAGCTATTTTCAGTGATGCTAATGCTGCTATGTTTAATTGATTGGCCCACAGAAATAGCGTACCCTCCACCACCACCTTAGCTGCCTTCCAGACCAAACTGGACACAGCCAGGGACAAGCTGTATGTGGATGTGGCCTTCTGGGGAGGGGTGGTCCCTGGTAACGAGGTAAGATGTTAATTACTAATTAAGGATTTGCAATTTTCTTTTGTACCCTGTTTGTTTGATCTGTCAATTAATTGCTTAGTGCATTTCAATAATGTGGAAGCAACTGTCTACGCAAGAATACTACAGCATATATCATTGGATAAAAATACCTTCCACCCTTACTACTTAAAAACTTTTACAAACAAGTTGGCAACCTTTACCCTTGCATTACCGCATATTTCCTCTAGGGGGAGCTGCAGGCCATGATAGCAGCAGGGATATCTGGGTTCAAGTGTTTCCTCATCCACAGTGGGGTGGATGAATTTCAGCACGTCACAGAACCAGACTTACACAAGGCCATGCAGGCCTTACAGGGAACCAACAGTGTCCTACTCGTGAGTAAAGTTCCTGCAAAGTTAATTTTATTTTATGACAGATTCTGCAGCAGTTTGTTTTTAAAAAGCAGCAATGTTTCTAGGTACTATAATATTAGAAAAGTCATGCCAAGGCTGACAATACACTGACAGCTATATGTACATAGTATGGAAGAGATACCAATATTTTAGGTAAGTTTTCTTTTCTCTAAGACTTATCCAGTATTTGCCTTGTTTTTGCAGTTCCATGCTGAAGTGGATCAACCTATTGGTACACAGGTGAGTGATCAGTAGATATACTGTCAATTATCAAATGTACTACCAACACTTTATCATTGTCTTTATCATTCAGCACCAAGGACAGGGACACCAGTCTTGTATTCTATATCATTCAGCACCAAGGACAGGCACACCAGACTTATTGCTATATCATTCAGCACCAGGGACAGGAACACCAGACTTATTGCTATATCATTCAGCACCAAGGACAGGGACACCAATCTTGTATTCTATATCATTCAGCACCAAGGACAGGGACACCAGTCTTGTATTCTATATCGTTCAGCACCAAGGACAGGGACACCAGTCTTGTATTCTATATCATTCAGCACCAAGGACAGGGACACCAGACTTTTAGCTATAGCATTCAGGGACAGGGACACCAGTCTTGTATTCTATATTATTCAGCACCAAGGACAGGGACACCAGTCTTGTATTCTATATCATTCAGCACCAAGGACAGGAACACAGGTAAAACTGTTAGAACAGTAAGATTAAAATGTGTGACTTCCCCTGTTCCAGACCAGCACCAGTCCACAGGCGTATCAGACCTTCCTGCAGTCCAGACCTAAGGCCATGGAGAACCATGCCATACAGCTGGTGTCAGACATGTGCCAGCAGTATGGGTAAGTCTTAGCCCCTGCCTGCCTGCCTGCCTGCCTGCCTGCCTGCCTGCCTGCCTTCCTGCCTTCCTGCCTTCCTGCCAGCCTGCCTGCCTGCCTTCCTGCCTTCCTGCCTTCCTGCCTGCCTTCCTTCCTGCCTGCCTTCCTGCCTGCCTGACTTCCTGCCTTCCTGCCTGCCTGCCTTCCTGCCTGCCTGCCTGCCTGCCTGCCTGCCTGCCTGCCTGCCTGCCTGCCTGCCTGCCTCACCTGTCCCCTCCCTCCCTTCTTTTCTTGCATCCTTCCTTCCTCCATTCCTTTGTTTGTTCCATCCTTCCTTGCTTTCTTCCTTCCTGACTTCCTAGTACCTTCTTCCCTTCCTTCCTTCAATCATTTATACATCTACACCTTTTAGCCACATTTGTAAGGAAATTTAAAACACTTATTCTCCCTAATCATTGGCATGTTGACAAGCTACACTGGGCATACTAAGCCTGCTTCATCATAGCCAAGCACAAAATTACAAACTTTCCTGATTAGAAAATGGTATACATACATGTACATTAGAAGTGTTATATATATTCAAATATATACATTATGCAGTACTACTATTACTGTTGTTGTTGTTGTTGTTGTTGTGTTGACTCCCAGTGTGCGGTGCCACATTGTTCACCTGTCCTCTGCTGAAGCCCTGCCCATCATCAGGACAGCCAGACAGCGAGGGTTACCCCTGACAGTAGAGACCTGTCACCACTACCTGACGCTCTGTGCCGAGGACATCCCAGACAGGGCCACACAGTTCAAATGTTGTCCTCCAATCAGAGAGAGGAACAACCAGGTAAAAAACAGATCAGTTAGTTAACCTTCTCCTTGCTGCCTAACACTGTAACCAATAGAGAAATGAAAGAAGAAGAAGAACTTTATTGCACGACAATTGTACAGGGTACATTGTATGGCAAATAGGTAACAATAAGTAGCATAGTAAAATAGATAGGTATAGAATAAAACTTAACAACTTATATATAGAAAAGAAATAATCAAAAGTCAGCTTAGGCTTTACAATCAGGCGGATCAGTTATTTATGGGTACATGTGACAACAAATCAGTATTCTTTCTAATAACAAAACAGTCTTTTATGTATTTACCTATTTTTGCATTGTGTGGGCTGTTGCATTTAACTATATAATCAAATCTATCTGTAGCAACAAGTCTATTGAAATCTGTCGTATTTGAAGTGAGAAATTTGAATAGCTTATCACGTAGGACATCACATATAGAGCATTCCATGATAAAATGAAATTCATCTTCAATTTTCTGTGGGCAAAATGGGCAAAATCTTTGGTCAGGGGAAATGCAGTGCATTAAAGGTTAATTACTTAGTATTAGCTATAATAGTAGTCTTTGGGCTACCTGTCATAGTTTGCCACAACATTTCATACTGACCTACTGACAATATCTGTGCCTTTCTTGCATAATCCAGGAAGAGTTGTGGGATGCACTAAAGGCACGAGACATTGACATGGTTGTATCAGACCACTCCCCATGCACGGCTGACCTCAAACTACTGGACACTGGGGACTTTGTAGCAGCATGGGGAGGGGTGGCTTCTGTACAGTTTGGTAGGTCTCATCACGCACAGAAATGCTTACATCAAAGTAACAACAAGTTGCTAGTAACCCTTTGATTACTGCCAAAATGTCAGGATCTTGACAGTTACGTAGATTGAACTTCTTATGATAAAGACAAACACATGACTCTGTGAAGTATTACTTTATGAGCATGTTGGCACATTATGTATTTTGCCTGCATGAAACCCAAATTTTTTATTCACAGTTTTTGTTGGATGTTGGGCGTCAGACTTTTGCCCATTGCAGATATCCTTTCCAACACAAAATAATAGACTCGATGCCATCCTTAAATACCACAGAGATGTTCTGCTGAAGTGCCATTCACAATACTTTACTGTTTTTGCACAGGTGCAGTACATTCTGCTGGCATACCGAGATTATGCCGTTTCAAGGTACTGTTATGCCTAGTACACAATCACTATAGATTAACCATGAAATTTGCCCCCCCCTGTCCAGGCCTGTCCCTGTTCTGGACTAACGCTGCCCAGAGGAACCTGACTGTTCGTGACCTGGTGGACTGGATGTGTGTCACGACCTCTGACCTGTGTGGCATGGGTCACAGGAAAGGGTCACTAGAGGTCGGGAAGGACGCTGACCTGGTGATCTGGGACCCTGATGGGACCTTCACTGTCACTGAAGACATCATTCAGCACAAGAATAAGGTCAGATGTTTAATTGTCCTGCTGTAAAAAAAATCCCTGTTGCCTAACCCCATAACCAATACAAATTTGGTGCCAATGGGCTACCTTAGTAGACTGAAGCTTAATTAAAGTGTGACTTGATATTTTATGGTGAGTTCCTTTTCTGTGTTGGAACTAAGCTCAAACTTATAACTATGACTTCTACCAACACAGATGAGCTTTCATTCAAATATATGACTTGATATTGTATACATGTTCTTGAAACCTAGTGGTAATGCTAAAAAATAAAAATACTGCAAAAAAATTAGATGCTGTCATTACTTAAATGCTATATGATTTCTTATTCACTCAAATGTTTTTTTAACATAGGAATGTTCATACAACCAAACACAATGTTTGCTGGAATATGTTGCATAACTCCTTGCCTGTGTGTCCACAGGTGACCCCGTACATGGGTAGGGTGCTGAAGGGTGTGGTACACAGGACACTGGTACGGGGAAACACGGTCTTCAGCAGCGGTACCTTCTCCAGCCAACCAATGGGAACCATCCTCCTCAAACCTACTAACTAGGTTATATGACAGTCCAATTAAATGTGCTGGAAGACAGTATCATTTGGATGATATGAGTTGAAATGAAACTCAACTATGCACAAATCAGATCACAACTACCTCATTACACATTGCAACTACTTGATACTCTTTGCTACAGATTGAAAAAAACATGAAGTGGTGCAGACATGAAATAAGACCCTGGAAAGATAGATGAGATGAGGATTTTTCTATTAGTGGTGTAGAATATTGATACATAACAATCCTTGCAAAATGTGCAAAGAAATCAGTGCTGTACTTAATGCTTATGTGTAGCATATGCCTGATATCTATGAGAATTGTGGTGTATAATAGGTTATATAAAGAAAGTAAATAATTTATTGTGGTATGTGATATATCATTTAAATGGGTATGGTGAAATCTTTCTATTTTTCCGCAGCTTTTTGTGTTTCTTTCTGGATTACATTGTTTTCTTACAAATGCTTCAAAAGGATTATTGTCAATAATTGAAAATGAAAAGATGACAAAGTTCTGGTACTTTATGATATAGCTTTTAACCAATAAATAATTACAAGTTTGGTGTCACTGTCCTTGGTACTGAAATATATACTAGTACTAGTAGCTACAAGACTTCACTTGTGTCCTTGGTCCTTGACTGTGACCCAGTATTTGGTACAGAAATATATAGGGCCATATAGCTACAAGACTTGTGTCCCTGGCCCTTTTCTTTATACTGAATGATGTAACTGGTGCCACAGTTGTGTGTAATACGTCTTATGGTCGGTACACCAGTCTGTTAAGTGTGTTGGTCCTATAGCTGTGGCAGTTAGGTTGTGTACAGCTTACATGTAAGTCAAACACTTGAAGTATGCACGTTGTCAGCAGTCAACAAGAAAAGAACGTGGACATGTGAGATTTCAATTCAAGATTAATTTTATTTATGAACAATTGGATTGATTTTTCGTCTTTCATAGATACTCGTTGACAATTGCTTTAATTCAAGGCAATACGCTGTAACGGTAAGCTCTAGCAATTCTATGCGACACTCAGTGCCCACGGTTTGTTTTAAAGGCGCAGGTACATGTACCCAGCACAATATGGGCCACTGAGTCGGCAATACATCATCTGGCCAGTTTACTACCAGGGAAAATATTGACGCAGATAATACAAAGTTTTGGCAATCACTCAGTGTTTTATGAACACTGATACCTACACATACTGTCGTCCTTAAGTGCTACAATATATTTTATTACTCAAGATTGACGTATACTTAGTCATTGTTACCGTATCAGCCCTTATTGCCTATCGTAAATTCCACTTTGCTTTTAAGATCTAAAGATCTGATACAAGCGAAGGTTTACATTGTTCGTGGTTATTACTTTGTAATTGCTTTATAGCCCACTTATGTACGCAAATTACAAAGGATAACGTATTCCCTTTTGTCTGGTGACAGTCCGCTTGTTTTAGGACAAGCTCGAGGTAAGAAATAAAGTCCAAATTATTTGGTTGACAAGATCTTTCGCAACTTCTCCAAGTTTTCTTCTACTTCGTCCTTTTTGAGACTGTCTGTGGAAACATAGTGATCTTTCTTCAAGAAGTCTTCCACCCTACCTCGTAGCTGTTTCTCCAAGTTCCACGACTTTCTTTCCTTCAAGACTTCTTTCACGAAGTCCTTTTCTTCAGGCCACTTTCTGTCCAAAGCCGACGTCTTCAAGACTTGAATATTACGTAGAACTCTGTAAGATGACGGCTGGACGTTCTCTTGAGGCTGTGACTGCGCACCTGCGTACATGAAACTTTTCCTCTTCCTCGTGTGAAACTCTTTCTCACTCTGACTTGTACCCAAGCGAGGGAGTTTCTTTCCGAGGGCGTCTTTGCGTTTGTTTCTTCTACCGAACGCAATTTTGCGGAACTCTGGGGAGAGTTCTTGGAGTGAGATTTTCCAGATGGGAGGTTGGGTGGTGTAAGCGCTCGAGTAAATCCCGGGCTTGTCAGGGTTCTTCAGAATACTGGACATCTGCGAGGTGGACGGACGGAGTTTTCTCCCTGCCGTGTGTCGCGAGAGGCGCAGGCGTTCAATAGGGGAGAAGGAATATGGCGGTGTTTTCATGTATATGTCTGCTTTTGACACCTCTTCGTGTTCTTCTCTTGAGTCAGGATGGCTGCCTTTTACGTTTGCATCCGATACATTGGGTCGGTGGATTTGTCTTGGTGTAGTCAGGGGATTTTTCTGTCCATAGCTGACAGTTAGCTGGTTGCTTTTTATGTCCGTTGTTTGTTTTGTCTGTATGTTGGCAACGCTTGTTCCTGCATTCCCAGGCTCTGCGCCCTTCACCGCCTCTTCACCTGGTGTTGAGGACCTCTCCTCTTTCAGTCCGCCCTGTCGGGAGTCATCGGGCCTCCCACCGGCCCTCTCTTCACGCCTGCTCGACTCTGGAGAACGCCGGGCGAGTGGTTCTGGACTGGCTATCGGCGGAAGGCCGCTACCCGGACGTGAAATATCAGTAACGATACCGCTGCTACGTCCACGATCGCTGCTGGAAACACACGTAGCAATATTCTCTAGATCTCCACTCTCGTCAACGAGAATCTTTACGTCGGCCGTTGATCTAGCTGCGGCCGCTGCTACTTCAGAGTCGTATCCCGAATCCTCGGAAAAAACGTCGTCGTCATATACCTCATATAAACTCAAAGGCGGGGGAAGCTCTCTCTGTTTACACTTGAGTTTGTCCCTGGACCTTTTGATGTCGTTGAGAGTCAGTTTTCTTTCTCTGTTCAGCTGCTCGAGTTTCTTTTTCAGCAGCACGTCTTCTACTTTGTTCTGATGCCGGGCCGGCGCCGTCCGTCTTTCAATCTCCAGGGCCGAGAAAAACCCGAAATGGAAACTGTGGCTTCTCTTCATGTTCAGCGTATCGTCAACACAACAACATCCACCGATGAAAATAAATGAAATGTTTCTTTTTCCTGTCTTGCTTTGTTGCAAGGAGTCTTGTGTTGTGTAGCAAGGTATCTTGCTTTGTAGAAAAGAACTTTCTGTCCACTTCAAAGACGGGTGTCACAATACCTGTCCTTGGTCAGGCCACCGATCCACTATGCCGTTTTAACACTGCTGCTGATCCGACTGTAGTTTCGTCAAATGATAGTCCGTCTGTTTTTTGGCGATAGTCCTGTATTGTTGTTCGTCTCCTTGTTCTTGAAGCCTTACTACAGCTTCAGTTGTCGTACAGGCACCGTCTTCTCCTCAACAGGTGTCTCCAGTTTTCGACTACACTTAACTTGGCGGACGGAGCGATGACTAGCTTGTGTCGTCTGGAAACGTAAAACCGTTCTTGTTATAGCAGCAGAAGTTGGATTTTAACTTTCAGGTCACGATCCTGCTGCAGACTCGCCCGTGTCGCTCCGCTCTCCATGGTGCATGAGCTCTTCCTACCGGACCGTGAAGCAACTTGGAGTTTAACGTCTCTGAGTCAGGGTTTACGTGCAGAAATCCGGTGTAAAGCAGCTTGATTTCTCCCTAAGGCGATAACTTCTTCACAAGCTCAGGTTGACGAGTGTGACAAAAACTCTGGATAATCTTCCAAGACTGTGCCGTTGGTGTCCGTTTTGCCCGTGTGATCCTCCCCACAGTTCGGCTTCGAGTTGACTGAGGCAAAACTACAACAGCCGCTCATACAAACACTTAAGCAAGGAACACGTCAAGCTTAAGATGTAAACATTGACAACACGCGGTACTATTGTTTTTAGTGAGCACTGACAGTTTATGCCACGCCTATTTCAACAGATGTTAAGTACCCTCTCCTAGTTGTGTAGGTTTGTTCGTGTTACGGCGTTGCTTAGTAACATTACGATAATCTACAAAGGGACACCCGTTAGAACTACCCTCTTCAGCTATGCTGGAGGTGGGAAAATCCTTTTCACTAAAGGTCGATATTTTGTTGATCGTCCGTATCTCCAAGGTGAACCTCATAACACCATCGTTGTCATCGAAACGGTGTATCAAACGAGTATATGGATTGACAAGATCCGGTACAATTTTTTGTCTGAAATGCTCGGACGGTTTGAAACTGCTTTTATTGATGTCTTGTTGAAACCTCAAAGTTCCTATGATGTTGGCTAATTTTAAATGCCTCTATCTGATCTGTCTATTAAGAATTCCATATGGAAAATATTTATTTTTTTAAATTGCCAACGTTGCAAAATGGGAAATAAAAGAATAAATTCCTTACATTAAATACAGTATTGTAACATTTATACCAGACATTTTGACCTGAAGATGACCTGGTAAATGTCAAGATGACCTCCAATACATTTTAGAAGCAGGTGCATCAGACATACGAGATCAAGAACGCCCTTGTTGAGATATCGGCTGAAAACTTGAATAGCCTAGAAATTGGACCAAATTGGTGATTCTGCCATTAGAAATTAGCCTTTACTTTACAAATTTAGCCAATTTGCACTACGCAGATGTACAAAAGTAACGCCCTCCTTTCTCAGCACTGGGACACCAGAGCTGACGTGGTAATTCCAGTGCTGAGGGAGCTTCAGCTCTGGAACAGAGCGGTTCAGCACTGGAAATCCAGTGCTGAGCTTTTTTCAGCACTGGAACTTGTGACCAGAGCTGACGCAATATAATTTTGACCGCTGATTCAGCACTGGAACACCAGTGCGGACTCGGGAGGGCGTAACTTTTGTATAGTTGCTTCTACTACATAATAGTAGCGTTACATGTATTTTTTCAGCAACCAAAGAGTTTTGGTGAATCTATGCACGTGAATCTATGCGCGATCGACGTCCTTACTCGACAGGCGGATGGTTCGCTACAAAATAAGGTAACCAGGACATAGCCTCGTTTTCGTCCCGGTGTCGTCTTTACGCGAAGGGGGTGTCGTCCTGAAATATAAAACAGTTGTATGGTTCTTTTTTTCACGTCTAAGCTGTTTTAGAAGTTTTTATCGGTTGGTGAGCTATATGTACAGTTCACAAGGCTTTTAGGAGCCGCATGCATTCTGAGTAAACGCCGACAGAGGTCGACAAACAGCACAATCCGCAGGTAACGTTGCTTTGTCTGGAACAGTGGGAGGGGGGCAGATGGACCGTAAAATCTAAATATTATGCGAAAAGGTAATAATTCTCACAGGAAAATCGCATGATTTGGAACGTAATGTACAATTTCTTATCTTAAACCTCTCTGGTACTGTTGCAGTCAAGCATCCAAGTTTCTATTGTTAACACTAGGTTAGCAGGGCAAGTAACGTATTACTAATCCATCTTTTATATCATTGTGCTTTTACTAGTGAGTGAGTGCTTTTACTAGGCAGATTCAGTGCATTGTCAAGCTCTTCAACCTCCTTGGTCCAACCAATAAAAAAGTGCAAAGAATTGGAATCTTGAAATGAAGACAATTTAAACAGTTTTGAATATGACATCCATATATATTTGTGCAGTAAAGCTTTTAAATTAAATTTAAAGGGACGGAGAACAGACTTCAGAGTTTGACTTGAAAATTGTATTAGTAGGTACATTTAAGGACATGATGATTTATACAGTCTGTACATGTATTGCCCTTTCACAGAAGCCGCCATATATTACACATCAGTCCCAACGACAAGCCAAGATGGAGGCAACGTTCAGCTGCCCGCAATGTTCCTTCTGTGTGGACCACGACATCATGCTCCGCGTCCTGAAACATTTCTTCAACTGTACGTCCTTCCAGTACATCATGGACCTCAGCTGCGGCCACCACCCCGGCCTCGGACACACCCACTTCCCCGGAACGCTGAAGTACAAACACGTCTCCGACAGTCCTGTATCCAACAAGAACGCCACGCCGCAGGCTTGTACTTCGCAGAGGGAGCCCGCCGCAGAAGAAAACATGGCGGAGAACGAGTTCCACGACTCCTCCGAGATGATACCCCCTGCGGAGATCAAAACTGAACCTGCTGAGGACACCATGGACGGTCCTGACTGTGCTGTAGTGGAACCAACAGCGCCCCCTGCCCAGATGATGGATACTGCAGGTTTCGGGGAGGATTGCCACCCCGTGAGTGTGGTGTGTGCTATGGGAGGGATGCAGGATGCTGTAGCCGGCAGCAGTAATGATACTGATGGACTACTGCAGCATGACACAGAGACACATACCATCACCACAGAGCCGGTAGGAGCTCCGTCCATGGTCGTAACTCGATCTCCCGCCATGGCCGCCGCGAGAACCGCGTCTGCTGGTTCCCATGGCAACAACGATGGCGGGACGTTAGGTAAGCATTCTAGGATTGTATAAGGTTGTTCATTAATCCGCTTTTATTAAAAGTTTAATAACACGTATCTAGATATTAGAAATTACAACTGTATCAGATATATACTACATAAGATAATCAAATTCAGAAATAACATCTTTTGGCTGACATCTTCAAGTGAATGTTTCAGCACACAGTCATATACCATATTACAATCCTTACATTTTTGTGGATAGTAAGTTTTTTCATATGCAATTGTTTATCTTAAAGACAGTTATATTATTTGTAAATTGTGTAATGTGTATAAAGTTGTCTGTCTTGCTGGACAATAGCCGTTTATAGTCCTATTGTGTTGCCTGACTTAAAGATCTCAAAAAAGTTAACTTATATGAAGTACGTATGTACTAAGTAGGCATTTGGCTACCAATTTTCAATGGGCTCTAGGGAAGTTTATTACATTGTAGTTTTATCTGTCAGTAATACTATATAGCTAGAAGGTACTTCGACTATGTGTGGTCTAAAAAGATATATTACTCTGGCCAGCAAAACAGATTGACTGTACATGTGTACTGGTACCTGCAGCACAATGCACCTCACACACACAGTGTGACACACACAGGCTTACTGAGTAGTCTCTTAAGAATTATTTCATAAACAGAGCAATTTATGTATTCATAAGGTTGAAACACCAATGTGTTACTTTACGACAGACTGTATGACTGAAAGCTGATGTGTTATGTTTATAAGTTATATTGGTTCACCTGATTCAGAAGTGCACTGATCCCCATTTTGTACAACAGTGTGATTTTGTATACTGGTAGTACTTTTTTCGGGTTACCAGTATGTGTTTTTGTGATGCAGAGGGAGAAAATCCAAGGTGAGTAATATTTTTGTATGTATGAGCCAGCACGTCGGCAGAACGTACTGCGCCTGCGCAGAACCCTGAATTTTCGTGGTTTTCGTTGGATTTTTGGTCAACGTTGCATCAGAATTTTGCTTGTTGCAGACGATATTTTTTCGGACACAACATTTGAAAACTACTGTCGGAATGTTAACCTTATAATTATGAGCAAATGCAACCTTATAATAGTTATATGAGACGTTCTTCTAAAGTGCTATGCACAATGCATTACGGGTTTTGCGCAGGTGCAGTACATTCTGCCGACGTGCTGTATGAGCCAGGGGTTCCTTTTAGTAGTCTATACTAAAGCAATGTTACAGACATATGTTATATGTCTTCAGATCTGTTTTAAAGTTAGACAAAAGGTGCACACAGTACAGCTTGTGTCCATTGGTAACCGTCACCTCACAGACACAGAAAGGTGTAATTGATCATTAACAATTGCAAGTGGTTAATGTATATGCCTTCAAATCCAAACCAAAAACTGCTGTTGCATGAGTTGTGTTTAAGAACATTTCTGTAGAGCTGAGGGAAGTAATAAGACATTAAAATATAATGGGATAGACTTAGGTTTCAATTTTACATGATATAAAAACAAATGGCACAAATAGTAGGACAGTGCATGAAAAAGGAGAAACCAACAGAAAATCCTCTCCCTTTTCAGAACTTGATAGACTGCTTGACACAGAACAGCCGCCACAGGACATGCTGCAACAAACGTTCAAGGCAGTCCAACTGATGGCGAAGCGACAACGCGAACTGGAGGCACGACAGACGCAGTTCATCGCAACCGTTACTCAGATGCTGGAGACCACCGCTGCGGGCCGTACCAATGCCAGTTCCAGCACGAACACTACCACCAGTAGCAGTGTTGTGTCAAATCCGCCTCCTGCTAAGAGGGCACGCCAGTCGTTCGATTGGCTGAAGCCTAATTCACCTAAACTTTGCGAGGAGCTCTCTGACGATAAGCTGCATCAGATCTACCTGCACAGTAACGGCCCCGCGCATTTCGCCACGCGATGTGCCAAGATCATGTTCAGCGGACCGGAGCTTGTTTCTCGTAACGTGCAGGGGAGGGGGAAAACAGCACTCAACCCAGTGAAAATAGACAGGATAAGAGAGTATGTGGAGAAAGTGTACAGTAAGGAGGAAGACAAGGAGACAATGTGGACAAACTGTAGAAGACGCATTGATGCCTGGGGGAGACATCTAAAGGCCATGGGGGTACCCAGAGAAGATGAATTTACTACTACTGAGCCATAGGAACCATACTTGATGTGGAGTAACATCTGTCAAAACTGGACTGGATTTCTTTTCTAGAGCTCCTGATTTTTTGTAACAGCTCTTGTGCAGTCTGGAACTTGTTTTAGACAACTGAAGTTGTTACTGGATGCCATGTTGGCATGATGATTATAGTAAATGACTGATAATAGCAAAAATAGTAAATAAGATTGAGTGTGCATTAGAAGTGATTGCTGATTGAAATTCTTAAAGTTAAAGGATTGCTAGTTCTGCAAGAAACCACTATTAGAGGATAATCCAATTTCATACTCAGCAATTCTTTTTTTTTTCATGGTTTTACTTTTTTATAACTTATAATGTATAAAAGGGCACTAGTACTGTTGTCCTGCATTGAGTAATGTGATGTTGATATACTATTTTTATACTGACAACTTTTGTGTTTCATAGATCAAGGAATATTTTTTTTTGTTATAATGTTGGCTAATTGTAAGCTTCCTGATAGTACAAAAACTAGTTTGACCAATCCTTCACATGATTGAAATGTGAACTACATAACTTGGATTGACTTGAAATAAAGTATTTTCAAACTCATAAACTAGTTATTACTACATGTATTTTGCCAACTTTACTGGCCAATGTTGCCATTATATATAAGTACTATCACATCCAATACTTGCAGGTCAAAGGTTTTATGATGCACGATTGGAACACTAGCCAATATAGATGTAAGACCAGACCATAGAATTGGGTGTTGTATAACTATAATTATAAGTTATTGGTTTAGATATATTTGGTGCAAGCTGTACTGTAAGGTTTCTATTTTCAACAATCGTAATCGCTTCAGTAAGATAAACAGCCCTGACCACGAATGAATATTCCATTAAGTTAAAACATTAAGATAAAATTGATACCCTTAATATATCAAATTGTTACAAGACAATCACAAATGCTCACTTGTGTAGGTAAAATTGGGCATATTTTTAATACATGAGCTTCACAGGCTTACAACGCACTACCACTTACCCAACACTTTAGGCTTAATAAGTCCTGCACGTCTGTTTTCTACAGACCTACCTCTTCAGCTCATCTGTTCATCACAACCTTCCCACGCTCCGGGTCATGCTAGTCAAGACAAGTTTCCTGAGAAAAGCCAGACTCCAGAAGAAGTTGGGGAGGAATGCTCTGATGAGGAGGACTCCATGCCATCAAATGAGAAAGACGTAAAAGCTCACCGGTACAGACGCAGGAAGCAGCTATGTGCTCACAACTACCCGGTGAAGTGGGCAGCTAACGCCTACAAGGTCTGGGCCGAGCAGGAAAACGGAAAGCTGTTAGCAAAAGAACCTTGCGAAAGGTTTCTAGCTCCCACCGATTGGACAAGAGTCACCCCACCGGAGGCAAATTTTTGGGTCAGCAAGTACCTTACCGAAGTGAGGAAGCAGGATGGGAAACCCTACACACCTAGTACGTTACACACACTCGCTCACGGGCTGGACCATCACATCAAGGAGGACCTGGGAATCAACCATTTGGAGCTGATGTCCAGCAATCCACAGTTCGCAGACGTGCGAAACGCCCTTCTCAACCAGAAACAACTCTACGGCCACTTGGAGGGGATCTCCAAGTCTGGAGTGAAGGAGTTCACAGAAGAAGATGAGGTTGAGCTGTGGAGAAAGGTTTTTGACTTAAACACTTCACAGGGACTGTTGTACGCCGTGTACTACCACAACTGCAAGTTATTTGGCGTCTGGACCGGAGAGGAGCACCACAGTTTGACCGTGTCACAGTTCAGCTTCGGTCAAGACAACAAAGGGCAGTTCATCAAGTTCATTCGACAAGGACGCAAGAAAAAAGCCCAGGGAAAAGAGTATACCTACTATGCAGTTCCAGGGAACCCATGGTGTGTGGTCAGCCTGTACCAGTTATACCTCAGTAAGATTCCTCCAAAAGGACCTTTCTACTTCAGGCCTGTAACAAACCCTAGTCAGAGCCACCTGTGGTACAGTGCACAGCCTGTTGGACACAACTATTTTGCCACCATTATGTCAAAGTTAGCGGATATGATCGGGCTGGACGGGCGTTACACTGCTGCTTCTGTCTGCAAGGTGAGGGAACTCAAGTATAACCTTGACATGTAGGTAGATCATTTAGTACAATAATTATAGATGACTTTCAATTTTTTTTTACAAATCAAATACCGGTAATTATTCTACCTGACTTGTGAGTACATGTGTAGTCACCATGGTACTTTGCATGCTATCTAAGAGCTACAAATTACAATATAATTTCTTTCATACAATATATGGCAAACATGAGTAAAATCAGTTGGCAGATGGTACACAATGCTGTGATGTAAAGTCAGTCAACTTGTCATATATAACTTATAAGACTTGAAAACTTTTGTAGGGAAGTCACATCATGAGTTTATTGTTATAGCATGGAAAATAAGAAAGGATTCCTGTCATAAAATTTTCTTCATTTTTCCAGGAAAGGCCACTACGTGGAGACCTGCCCTGCAGTAAGAGGCTGTGTTCCCATGAACACCTGCCCATTCCAACTGTACATGGCACCACATGCACACTGGCTCCAGTAAACATAGCACCCAAGTCGTCATCAGTCCATTCAGCTGCAGCAGCTTCCAGTTCTGCCAGCTTCACAGATGGAACTCCAAACCCGAGCTTGTTCATGTTAGTTCCAGTGGCCAGCTCTATGGCAGGCACAGGGGAACTAGGTAATGAGCAAAATATAGACTAACCACGCTGGGGCATGGCATAGAAATTTATTCACTGAAGTTTAAGTGTATATTAATTATGTTACCAGTATCTTCTGATTCAGTGATGGAAATGTTTTTGACTGTGCAAAAGTATCACAACTGTTACAAATTGTAATATAGTATAGCTGAAAATAACAATACTTAGCATTATCCACTACAGATTAGCTTCTCAGTGATAGCAAAGATTCTCTGTTGATCTTAGGTCTTATTTTGCTTGTCATATTTGATAGTTCCGTTTGTAAACATTACTCATACATGTAGTTCGTGAATTATAAGGATCTCTGTGTAGTGCAGACCCAATGCCTTGCTGTTCCCCCTGCTGTAGTGCCGACTCCATGTCTTGCTGTTCCCCCTACTGTAGTGCAGACAATATTAAACCATACCCCATGCCTTGCTGTTCCCCCTACTGTAGTGTAGACCCCATACCTTGCTATTCCCCCTACAGTAACTGTATTGTAGACCCCATACCTTGCTGTTCCCCCTGCTATAGTGTAGACCCCATGCCTTGCTGTTCCCCCTGCTGTAGTGCAGACCCCTTTGCTGTTCCCCCTGCTGTAGTGCAGACCCCATTGCTGTTCCTTCTGCTGTAGTGTAGACCCCATGCCTTGCTGTTCCCCCTGCTGTAGTGCAGACCCCATTGCTGTTCCCCCTGCTGTAGTGTAGACCCCATGCCTTGCTATTCCCCCTGCTGTAGTGTAGACCCCATGCCTTGCTGTTCCCCCTGCTGTAGTGTAGACCCCATGCCTTGCTGTTCCCCCTGCTGTAGTGTAGACCCCATGCCTTGCTGTTCCCCCTGCTGTAGTGTAGACCCCATGCCTTGCTATTCCCACTACTGTAGTGTAGACCCCATACCTTCCTGTTCCCCCTACTGTAGTGTAGACCCCATGCCATGCTGTTCCCCCTACTGAAGCCATACATGTATGTACCCTTGTGTTCTAGCTCCAGCTCAGGCAACCAGGGGCAATGATAGAGACCCTTACCAGTCCTGAGGGTGGCAATGGGATATCTTGTAGTTAATGAGGTATGAAGACCTTGACTCATTTTAAAATTGTATTCACAGTCAATGATTCTTTAGTCTGTTATTGTCATTCTCAATCAATAAACGATTCTTCACCCAAGTGTTTTGAGCACTAGTTTGTTGTCACACATTATTTTGTATCAGGATCCATATGAGTGTAGTGATGTTGTTACACACACAAACTTACAGATTATTTTGTATCAGGATGAATGTTGTGAACAATTCTTTTTATATTGTATAGGTTGTATTGTTGCCACATACACATAGTCACACCTGGTATGAATAGTTGCCAACATATAGTTTGTGAGACACACAGGTTGAAAACTAGTTTGGATTTTAACGTGTGAGGTATTCTATTATTTGATAACCAAAATCTTGCAAAGCATGGAATAGGTACATATTTTAGCACACAGTCTTGAAAGAATAACATCAATCTGTATTCATTCTACACATCATTTGGTTTCTATATTGCTAACTGATGTTGAGAAGTCCAGCTTACTAGTATGGGTATCCAGTAGATTAGTTATTACAAAATTCACTGTCAGCTGTAGCTAAGTGATGTAAAGGGCTAAGAACTATGTTACATGTGAGTAACATTTGTGTTGATTCTGTGTTTTTGCAGATTCTTGTTTACCAAACAACATGTGGAACTACCTCAGTAACGTAGAGGAATCATCGTCTGGTACTCCGCGGAAAAAGCGAAACCGCAAGCGGGACCGCTACACGTGCCCCGAGGACGGATGCGACCGGACATTCCGCGACAAGTACGAGATGACCAACCACCTACGAACTCACACCGGGGAAAAACCCTTCAAATGTGACTGGCCCGGATGTGACAAGTTTTTCACCCATGTTAGCTCCAAGACTCAGCACTATAAGTCTGTTCACATTAAGTATGTACCACACAAGTGTTCCAAGTGTGGGAAGGGGTTCACGAAGCCTTCACAGATGAAGAGGCATGAGGAAAAGTGCAGTCTGAAGATATACCAACCAGAGGTGTGGAATGAAAGGAGAACTTCAAGACATTTTGAGAAGGACTGAAAATAAGCTGAAAATATGATGCAGTCATTAACATGGAATGTCAATTATTTGGAAGAAGAACACTGGGATTACTCCTTAGAAGTAGATTTTGAAAGCTTACATTTTACAGACGGTCATGTGTGGTTTGAAACATTATTATGAATTTTTATTTATATTCATGTGTTTCCTCCGTGTAAATCACGGACATAACTCCAATCCAATGAAGGTATAAAGGGTTTAAGCAAATTTGATTCTTTGGTTTATTTCTTTTCTCCAACATTATTTATTATGTCATTGAAACTCAATATTTATGGCACATATGCATGTATGTTAGCTGAATAAGCTGATAGATTAATTTCATTAATAATTATGCATTGTGTACTGCATGTACAATGTACAACCTTACTTTGTTTTGCATATGATAGTGATCAATCATGATTGATAAACTATATTTATTGATCTTCATAAAAATTTTTAATGTTCAAGACAATCCTACACATGTGCTGCAAAGAAACAAAAACTTTTATTCACATCAACTCATTGCAATAAGATGATTAAATATGTTTTTTGCTCCACATCAAGTACCCTAACATTGTTAAGACTTGTGCACACCCCTGTAAAGTTGCAAAAATGTTGTAAACAGTATATATGATGCAAGCATTAACATGGAATGTCAATTGTCTGGAAGAACACTAGGGTTACACCTTAGAAGTAGATGTTGAATGCAAATAGATGTACCCAACACATTTGTAGCCTATTTCAGAAGAAACGTAATGGATCATTCTGTATAATCAGCTTCAAGACACTTTCAGTTTACCAATATCAGCTTAGTGACAGGTCCATACCATGCTTATTTATTGATTGATGTAAGTTAGAGGAAAAAAATGTCAAGTAAGAGAAAATTGACATGGACAGTTCTTTTTGCCAACATACAATTCTTGATTCTGTCGCCTTTTTGTCAACCAGTTCTGTACATTGTATTGAATTCAGTTGTTGCAATACAGCAATCTACATGTATGCTAAGCTTAATATTATTGTTCTTTCCACCAGATTTCTTCACAGATATCTGCAGATTATTTGTTTTATTGTCTTAATTTGTCAATAAAATTGTTGAACTTTAAGTTGAGTGACAATCAGTGCATCTAGAGCTCATAATTCTCAAGTGTTAAGCTGTGTGACAAAACAATACAAAAACCATGTTTGGGGAGTGCTACAAAATATGGTGCTCATCATGACTATTTGCCTGCTGATAATGAGTGAATGAATGACTATTTCAGGTTATCCCCATAGTACAAACATAAAATCACATGAACACTAAACATACAACAATTTATACACATTTTTAAAATACGTATTTCTGAACTGACAGTCAGACCTCAATAGACAGCATATTATAATACTATTGTTGGTGGCGTAAAGTCTATTGATGAAGGAATAACACAATTTCCTGCGTCTAGCATCGAATGTATCGGTCTGTAAATCGTGAAAGTTTTGCTGTGGTTTTATTTTGGGTATGAGGTTAACGAAGATTTTCACTGTTTTACTTGTCCTGAGCATTAACAAGGAAGACGTATTTGGTGCGTTCCAAAACCTGTAAAAAAACACAGCAAAATTTTCATGCTTTTCAGTATTCTTCTATTGCATCATTTGCAGGTATAATTTCACCAGTAAACTGAGTCTAAAATATACACTGAATAGAAGCTTAAGTTAAAGCTTTTGGCAATACCTCAAGCTAGGGTGGAGCCTGTTATTTTTTTTTTACTTTGTTTCAAGCCATTCTGGATACAAAATTCTCATATCAAAAGGAGTGGACACAAACTACAGAGTAAAATCTTGTGTGGACCCTGTTGTTGGTGGGTCCATGAACAACACTTGTGTAGCGTAAGTGCAGTTATACTGGATCGGCTGACATGGGCTGTTCTGTGTATGAGCAGCGGCGATTGCGAGGACCCTCTCCACGCCTGGAAACGGGGAAACAAGCATAAATATAATCTTCATTTGGAAAATCATGCCCGAATACCAATTCCTTGCACATAGTCAAAGAAAGTAAAGAAAAGCAACACAAGACATATAACTACTGTCTGGTCAACTTATACTACTACTGATTATTATTTGAGTAGCTAGTAATATTATAAATCATGTATGAGTAGAGAGATATCTAGATGAGTAACGTCACATAAAAAGGCAGCATTATATTATGAAATTAATTGTAGCTTGTCAATTGGATATGGTTATGTAGAATGCTTAAAGAGCTTCATTAGCAAACTGACAAGGTTTTGTGATTTTTTTTTACAAATGGCTTCCCTGTGCAAAGGTACTACTTGATGACAAATGATATGAAAACATCTGTTCACTATCATATTCATGTATGATTATCCTTCAAGGTTCTAGGATTGTGTGACAATGCCCATGTTTCTACAGAATCCAGGCACAAGAAAGTACCGCGAGTGGACATAGCTGGAAGGCGGTTGCTGAGTAAACAGGAGCTGTTGAAGTACGTCCCCACCAGCCCCACAGCGAAAAGTATCGTGGAGATCTGGAACCGACTACACAGGAAAGTACGGCAGCGAGTGGAGCAGGAAGAGGTGCGTTATGTTTCTATATCCTCAAGTTATTGGGAAGCATTGCCAGGTACCTTTAACAATTGATGTTATACCAGCATGTGTGTCAATGGAGACATGGTCTGACCATTACAGATGTAGATTTATGTGGAATGTTACGTTATGGCAAAAAGTTTTAGCCTGTATCCATGAGAGATGTTCTGTGATTGGCTAGAGAATCATTTACAGTTGTGCATGTATTTCATCTCTTGTTCCTTTTCATCTGTGTTCAGCTATTAAGTTTGTTTATTCACCACGAGACCGGCAGAAAGAGATTTCCAACATAATTCTTAGAAGATTACCAAAAGACTACAAGATTCTACCAAGATCACAAAACCCACTCAATATGCAGAACGTGAGACTATTCATTATCCACTGCCTTCAAAGAAGAAGTAAAATTCACAATAGAAAACGTAGTACCATGTAGCTGATTAGACGGTAATTGTATGTTCTACATTGTTTTACTTTACTCTCCTTGGCACCGTACATGCATTAGCCTTCGGGCATGAATTTGCAAGCAAAAGTTTTTCTATATTGTCTCCAGTGGGAGGGAAACGGAAGCTTCAAGCCCTCGCCAGGCACCAATGACTACGAGGCTAGCAACAACGAAAGGAAAAGACGTCTGATCGCAGACGATGACTGCTGGAAGGACATGTGTGGTTTGTTCTTCATTCCCGAGGCGAATGCCTTCGTACAGTTGAACAGCAACACGGTGTACATGCACATCCGCAAGGTTGTGAACAACGCTAAGGAGATGCAGAGGAGAAAAGGTCTGAAGCGACGCGGGGGAGGTCTCAGTCAAGTACCGATGACAATGCCGTTGAGTTGGGACTATCCATGACCATTAGTATGCAAGGGCACTGTTTAACAGTAGTATAGTTGCCTTTGTTTACCTTTGTTGCGTATTGGCAATAAGGATAGGAACCTGAACTTCATTGAGGCCCACGGTATGACATGTAAGAATGAAGGAAGTTTCAATATAGATGTATTTGCCCAGGTTTTTTGCCCATATTCCGTCCGTGTACATGTACATGTACTGAATGCTTTTGTGGTATTCCGGGCAAATATGCAGCTCGCAGAAAACATTACGTATTTTCTTGTACTGTAAAAATCTGGTTGTTTTTATTGTCTTGAACTCAACAGCATGTTTTAATACAGTTGGAATAAGAGCAGCATGTACTGACCTGAACTTCCGCCAATAGCAGTACATCCCAGCAAAGACAGAGACAACTATAAACATGACGCCCAGTGCGATAGCCAGACTGTACTGCCACTGTAGACCCGAACTCTTGTTCTTCACTTCACCCTCGCCTCGTTTGATATCTCCCCTCGCTATATCCCATGAAGCTCTGTAGCGGAACAATTGAAACGAACAATATTAAATCACACAATCTCGAAACAGTCCAATGAGTTAAGACCCCCCATAACTCATTTTTCATAGTTTGATAGAGGTTGTATGAAATCTCGTACTTGTGAAAAAAATGTGTTAAAGGGGTGTTAACTCATTTTTTCACTTATTAAATATATGATAATTCATTGGGCTAAAAGTACACTACGCATTAGCATCACTCTTTTTATGGGTTCACCACAAAGTGGTGAAACCATATTGCTTTTTCTCATGATTCTCCTCCTTCTTCTCCTCCTGCCATTTCTTTAAATGGATTCAGCTTCTTCATTTTAGGGCCTAAGGTCCTGAAATTTGGTATGGAGGTACAGTGGGCAAATACCCCTAGGCGTTTTTAAATTTTTGTGATACAAGCTTTTACAATCGTTTTATTTGCTTTTTTAGCGGTCCCCATAGGAAAGTACTGTGCGGGGGCGTACGCGCGTGACGTAATAAGAAAGAAATTCGGCGGCATGCCCATATATGGGCATGCAAGCATGAACCTGACGCAGCCTAATCTTTTCTTCTTGCTGATTGGCTGTTGGATTTGATTGGATTAACTCAATTAACACCTGTTCAAAGCCATTCCATTTTGACAGTATGAACTCAAGTGTTTTGGTAGGTACAGCACAGGCCACGAAATACGCATCAATTTTCGAGGGACGTTCTGCGGGAGAGTGCAGGACGCTGTGCGGGACTTCCCTCGGGAGAGTGCGGGACGTCCTCCGGGAGAGTGCGATACGTTCTGCGGGAGAGTGCGGTACGTCCAGCGGGAGAGTGCGGTACGTTCTGCGGGAGCCAGACATTTTGCTCTTCTCTGTTGGAACAACGCAAGTTGGAGGTCAATGACCTGCGCCCGGCGTGTAAACAAGATTGGACAGGGAGCGGCTGTAATATCAAAGGAGCCGGCGGCTTCTGCTAGCCGGGTTGATAGTTAAGTAACATCAAGGTGGTTCAAAAGCAAACCTGATAAAGAAGGAAACCCCGTAGTTAATAGTTGAAAGTCTTGGTGGCTTGAGGCGATCGATACCGCCATGCTGTTTACTTTTTATGACATACAATGCAGTGAGTGATGTGTATCGCACCGAGTTAGCTCGGTTGGAAACGCGCAAGGCGGCAATCCCAGGCATTGCAAGTTCGAACCCCAGTGCATCGGACATAAATATTTTTAGCAATTTAACATTTTTAACAATTTTATAATTTTTAACAATTTTATCAGTTTTAACGATTTTAACAATTCTGCATTTTAACAATTTCAACATTTTTTTTATTTTCGTTGTTTTGCTTTTAACATTCAAAAACTGATTGTTCTTACTCAAGAATGTCAATAACTTAGAATGTTAGTCTTTTGTATTTTTCCAACATACAAACTAAAATCACTTTGATGTTGTCACAAAAGTATTGAGCTGACAAGAGAGAATGAGTACGGTACTCTGCCAGTGTGAAGAATCTACAGAGGTATTACCAGTCACTAGTAGCAAGAGATAGACCACATTGAATGATGACGATGAGGACGAATCATATGAAGTACTATCATAGCTAGTACAGAAATTCTACTGCTTTACTTTACTTTCTTTCACTCTGTACATGCAATTAGCTCACTGGCATGATTTTAAAAATAAAGGTTATGATAATCATATTATATGTATAGCTTATTCAATGTATGGCTTCATAGTTTATGTGATTGTTAATAACACCTGCACAGAGCATTTCCATACTGACAGTATATGTCTTTATTCAAGTGTTTTGGTAGGTATTTCAAGCTTTTCTGCTCCAGCATTGGAATGCGGGGCATGAACGTTTTTTTTATTTTGAAAATCAACAGTTTGCATTATGCAATTAAAAATCCTAACCAATAAAGTAGGGAATAGCTATCCAACTGTTGTTTTAGTTGTATGTTACTTCATATTATAGTTATATCAATGTAAATCATTGTTTTCCCTTGTGTTTCTCATTCTTTCCCTGCCATGTCGTAAAATGTGGTGAACCCATCGCTGTATTTGCTCCAAAGCAAATATTGGCCTTTCTAGTTTAACTCGTCTTTTACCATATCTTTTACAAATACTACTAATTAAATGAATGTGCTATATAATCAGGTCTGTGCTAATGTTTGTTTATATAACATGATTAAAGCCCCAGTGTTTTTCTGCAATACGATTTTGCTTGGAAACTTTTCGCATTTAGTTAGTCCATGTACATGTATGATTATGTAGGTATGAGTAAATGTCATTTTGCCCCGAGGCCCATGTCTGTGTCAAAGTTCATCGTACGTGTAAGTGTAAACAATGGTGATAAAATACGCCAAAAAAAAACAGTTACACAAGCAACTGGATGTGATTGTAGACACAGTCAGACGTTTCAGGTAGTACCTTTCGTCAGTGACACAGGAGAATTGTTTAGAAAAGCAGGTTTATAAGAACTATTAAACCGGCGATGAAAACTTACATCTCGCGACAGTATTTCCACATCGTCCCGTTGTTCAGACCCTGCTCACACTGCTGTGTACACACGGTACTGTTGAAGTCCGTCATGTTACTCTTGGTGTCAGAGGCACAGTCGGTGCATTTTTCTGAACAGTTCTGTGCCTGAACACCGACAGTAGCCCACACCAGTAGAAGGAGACATACATGTACACAGGCAGTCCGCTGGGACATGATGACAGCCGCGCCCTTGTGGTCTTGTGAGACGAGGTCTACCTGTGTTTACTAATTGCCTCAACAGTTTCCGTCTGTACCGTTTGGAGGTTTTGATGTGCTGCTCCACTGTTCTGGTGTGTTCTCTCACGGTTACCTGCAGGGTAAACAACGAAGCAGATAGTTATAACAACTCAGACGTCCTTGATCACCATCCAGATAGAGATAATTGTATCCTAAAATAACTCGTTCATAGACAAAGACATACCAGGTGTCATGGTCGCCATTACTTACAACGAACATTAAATTTGACATATGGGACACAATTCTCGGTAATAATTAATTTTTCTCCTTGTATACTACGGCCATGTCCCAGTTCAGTATTATTTCAAAACTCGACTGGTATGTCACGCACACTATGTCGCATGAAGTATGTCGAATTTTTACAGTCACTGCACACATTACATTACTTGTCCATTAACTTCTCATTCCCATAAACCAAGGACCTTACATATTGTTGTTCGTTTCTACGCAGAAAGCAGTTTCTTGGAGGATCTAGAAGTTGTACTAAGGAAATATTCTCACCTGAAGTATATGAGACTTTCAGAGATCGCACAGGACTGAACTAAAACCAGTGACACTCCCGCCTAAATGAGGGTGACCTACCCGTCCCTGTCTGTCATACTAATACAATAACTACAATGTATGTAAGAGTCACCCTTGACATATATATGGGAGTGGCACGTATAGGCGAACTCCCATTACCGTACAATGTACTACTAGCTATCTTTGTGCCTCATACAACAGATATTAAACATTGCAGGTTTTGTTTGAGTAGATAAAATAGACAGTGCCCTGTCATCTTCATTTTGTAACAAAATAGATAGTAAAACTGTGCAATATATCGATATGCGTTTTAATGTCACAGCATTTTTAATACCATTAATGATGATGACATACAGTAATATTCAAATATCAATGATAAATTAGACTCACATGGATTTTCATGGTAATACGGTAGCTTTATTAATTGGATCACAGGAGCTACTAGTATTGTCGTATGTAGCTTAAATACTCATATTTAAGTAATCATACACAAGGAGGAGTATGCGCCTCTAGAATTCCGTCGTCATCCGGAAGCCCAACCGACGGCCAGTTCAATTACAAGTCAAACGAGCAATCAGCTACTCCTACTAGTAGTTCTGAACAGGTTGTACAGAAGAATATTTCATTAAGTATAGCCGGTACAGCCGCCCATCGGCGTAACACACCAGCTTCGCAGGCACGCGGCGCGGCGGCAGCTAGCTACTAGTATATCACACCGAACGACTTGTTACACACAATCGTTGCACGTTTAATTGCAGAAGTTGTTTAATAAAAAGCTTTGTAGTGATGATGCCCCAACTGTGCTTGGTGGCAACGACTTCCACTCTACGATAGTTCTTGGAAAATACGAGTTTATTAGAAGTAAATTAGCCATATGGAGACGACTACGACGATAACAAAAGCTCAGCGGATGTCCAGAAAACGGTTTGCCCCATCAGACTGTTTGAACGTCGTCAGGCCTGGCCTTTTGCGTTTCCTCCTCTTCCATATTTGCCATCAGTGCAGTACTTGTCATGGTGCCGTTCGGGCTGGTAGGTTGACGACCGCCGCTGTCACAGACAGAAAACTTCGGTGAACAACACATGGACATTTCATTTATCAAGTTGTGAATTCGCACCTCAGTATTCTTGAAGTACAATGTTCACACAATATTAGTAACACATAGGATTGTTAGATCAGGGCCCACCACCCTTCACTCAACCGCGACGGGGGCCGACATCGTCTACCAGATACCTTTGACCCAGTGTTGACGTAACACTTCAAAGAAGCCACGTGACAAGCCTAACTGGGTCAGTCTACTGAGGAAGACTGGTCGAAAGCTCTAGGTGAGACAATTTCTTTATGTTGGATCAAAAGTTTTAACTTTAAAGATGTAACTACTAACACGGGTGAACTTTCATGATAACTGTTAGGATAGTTGTCTGAGAGTGGCACTGCAAAATAATGTTGTTGTTTTTTGGACCGTTGGTATTTTATTATATTATTATTATAAATAAATGAATATTATATGTCGGGTCAAGCAGATGAAAGTCGTATTGACTGTCATGGATCACTACACACTAGCCTTCATATAAAACTCGCGGTAATACTTTATTGCTCAACAACTGTAACTGGTACAATGTATGGCAAAAAGGGAACAACAGAGACTACGCATGAACTATACTTAACATAGGATTCTATCAGAGCTAGTCTATAGTGAAACTAAAGCTAATCTATTGTGTTTTTAAGGACAGTAATATTACATTCAGTAATATTACATTTAGTCTGTTTATTTCACATATGCAGCTGAGGTCGTGTGGCGTAGCGGCAGAGTGCGCGACTCGGAACCGAGAGGTCCCGGGTTCGAGTCCTGACATGCCACCGATCTTTACACGACTTTCCTCACTTCGCTCAGGTGAAAATGAGTATTGTCCTGTCATGTATTTGTCCCCTGTGTTGGTGGCGCACTAATGTAAGTTGATAAAACTTGAGTGTGCCGTCACCACGTCTGGTGATTACGTGTTGGAATAAAAAAAAAAAGTTGTACGTACTGTTTCCGGAGGACGGCTCGCCGTACGCAGACCTTGATGGTCACCATGGCGATAACGATGAAGGCGACCAGCACCGTGACGGAGCAGACGGCGAGCGCCGGTTTCCATGTCTGTGTGCGCGGCTCTGAGTCCATGATCAGGTATGGACCCTGCTTACTTCTCCTGTCAACAAGTTTCAAGATACTATCATGAAAGTTCATCTGTGTTGGTGAGTTACATGTTTAAAGTCATTGACACAAGAATTTAAAAGTTCTCTCACCTAGAGCTTTCGATCGATCAGTCACTCTGGTCTTCCTCAGTAGACTGACCCAGTCAGGCTTCTCACGTCGACACGTGGCTTCTTTGAATACCAGATACCTTTGACCCAGTGTTGACGTCACATTTCAAAGATCTTCAAAGAAGCCACATGACAAGCGTCACTGGTTCAGTCTACTCAGGAAGACCAGAGTGACTGGTCGAAAGCTATAGGTGAGAGAACTTTATTGTGTTGGATCACTTGAAGTTTTAAATTTAAACAGGTTTCAAGATGATAAAAAGTTTACTACATTAGTTCTTGTCCGGAGTTAATTGCAAGGACATGTAACATAGACATAAAAAGGATGGACAATGGATATAGCATATGAGTCATTGACTAGTCTAACTTTTGACACTAAGTTCTAACACAAATATCTTTTTGATAACTGGGCAATAATTCATCTACCACCTATTCAATTTTTAATCATCATGTCATCCTAACAAACTTATGGTTCATGCATATAGTTCAGATCAACACTTACAGTTCGTGTATCAGTGTGTAACACTTCTTCCACATGGGTGCCCTGATGAACTGTTTGTTATCAGTGCCTAGGTGTATGTTCTTCAAACATTCCTCCGCGCATGCCGTCCCGTTGATATCACCCTGCGTCACTTCCGTATCCGCCAGACATTCCTCGCATACCTCGGCGCAGGTTTCTGCTGAGACCTGTACCATACTGGAGGCACTCAGCAGAATCACGAGCACCAAGCTGAGGAAATGTTTTGATGTCATGATGCACTAGCGTTGGCTACGAGTGGAAGTCGTACATACACCTGCATAGCGGAATGCAAGAAAGCAGGAGCATTTTATGCATGGATAGTTTACATATTCATGCAACTTGAGTCATACATTTACTAGTACTAGTAATAGTAGTATATAGGACAAGACTTAAGATTATACTTAGTCCCTATATCGTAATATGTCTTTGATACATGTAAGTTTCAATTCTGTGGGCTGAATCCTCTGGACACAAATTGACGTGATCACAAAAAGGGATAGGTGTAAGAACATGTCTCATCTCTTAGATTTAAGTCATTACGATTGTTGAAAGCATAATTGAACACGCAGTTGATCACTATGATTACAGGCTATGAATTAGGTAAAACGAACATCAACTTGCTATATTTAGTTCTTTGAGGATGGGCAATGACGAAATGGCGAAAGCAGGCTTAGAAGGCCTAGGGGTTTGTATTTTTAGGCCTATTTGCCGAAAATGCTAAAGACACTACATGAACAACCATATGCATGGGACTTTAGGTCATAAAGGATTTTGACTTTTCCTTTTATATTCCGAAGGGCTACACAGTCCAAATGTCGTGAATATTTGGTGAAGCGGGATGGCATTTTGCAGATGTGACAAACGATCATGTGTACAAAGCCGGTCTTTAGAAAATGTGCAATGAGTCAGTGATGACCTCACCTCGTCATGTCGCCGTGCCCCCAGGCATATCGACTGGTATTTATCTTGTCATTCTAAAAGTCTCTTTTGTTCATAAGGATGTCTTCGTGTAAAAGTTGATCTTAATTCTATACATTCTGAGATATGCTAACTGTACTCGCCACACATATACAATGTAGTCATTATCGGCAATAGCTAGTAATGGTAATGAGTGCCCTTCTAGCATACAGTACGGATTAGCCTTTGACATGTCGCTATGTTGACAAATGGATCTCTAGATAATGATCCTTTAAACGTTGCCACTAGCAAAAAAACTGGTATCTCGTCGTTACTATACATTGTATACGTGACAAGTCCGTAACGGGGTGGTTCTATCTAGTTTTTAACAGCTGAACTAGCTAGGAGGGATTGCTGCATCAGTGTCTATGAGTACATGTACATTGTACGTTCGTACAGCTAAATTAAGCAGACATACATGCCAGCTACGTTACGACGATAGTTACTTATAGGGTATCTAACACCTTTATCTATGCAACCGAAATATATCGACCTACTTACTGTCCCATCCACGGATTATAAAACCGGCCTGTTTGTACAGCAGACGACAACTTCGGGATCTTCTTGTCAACAAGAGGAATGTTGTCTCGTGAATGGGACAAATTGCCAGACGTAAATATGCCCTCTAGCTAAGATAATTACTGCACAGTCATCTGGCTAGAAAATAACACAAACGTGACTGTATAAAGCTATAACAAAGCGAGATTTGTATCCCACGTACAATCTCGTATACGTGTATTTTTGGCATTTTATCACCTTTTTCTATATCTTCTTTCAAAGAAGGATAAATGCCAGCCATCTGAAAAGCAGGCACCATAATGGAATGTTGGGGTCAAGGAAAACACGTTTCTTGAAGAGTTCAGTGACTCTTTTTTGTAGTACCAGATATCCAAGGTCAAGGAACGTGACTGTTGGTGCACGTGTGTCCAGAGGCGTGTGTTAGTATGCATGTGTGCGTTTGTGTGAGTATGCATGCATGTGTGTGTGTGTGTGTGTGTGTGTGTGTGTGTGTGTGTGTGTGTGTGTGTGTGTGTGTGTACACTCAACGCCTACACATAATGTTATACGCCATTTAAGTACAAATGTGGTAATACTAGTAGTTTCTTATTCCTAAGTAATACTAGTAGTCTCTTAGTATAGACTTGATTGTATTAATACAGTGTTATTGTTGCCATACATTGTACCATGTACAACTGTCCAGCAATAAAGTTCATTCATTCATTCTTTTAGATCAACTAGGATTGCACCCACACTACATGACACACCCTTAAACTGATCTGATCATATCCCCAACTTTGTATAAAACATATGAACCTAACCTGAAGAAAGGATTACAAAATACATGTAATGTATACATGACATTCAAGTCTTTCAGCCACCAGCCACATAACAAAACAATCTCATACATACAAGAAAACAGAATAAACCACAGAAGACGAAGACATCTTGGCTCAGTATATTATTGAAAAAGTAGCTACAATAGTTCAAAGTTAGTACTGGGTTACATTAGCATTGTTACATGGTACGTTTTGGAAGTAATGCTTCCAGCTTCCATACTCACAAAAATGTACAACCAAACCTTTACCCTAACAAAGTTTTCTAGTTTAAAAATTCACCACTAGTTTTCTTCATTCTAAGGCTTTCTAACTGTATGACTCACCTGTGATATACATCATTCTCTATATGTATACAACTGTATGTTTTTCTGTCTTTAAAACATAATATATTAAGTAATGCCACGCAAAATATAGTTGGGACAAACCTGATTTGAATGAGGACCAAAGAAGCATGAAATAAAGAAGGAAGACCTTAAACAGGTAGGTTTCTTGAAATGCTTTTAGTAGTAAGACGAGGTATGTCGAGTGGAAGGAGGTATTGTTAAAGAGGTTAGTTTTAAAGTGGGACTGTCCCCATTAGTAAATTTTTAGTAACTTTTTGCACTGGAAGTTTTCATTTAATCAACTTTTTACCATATCATGAGGTACATGTATCGCCATACTTAAAACATCATGATTGTATAGGTGTGATATTTGTGATATTTGAATTAATTCCATGTAAAAGGTAGTAAAATTGTTAATAATTTATACAACCGTAAAAGCTTGATTAAAATGTGGCCAAGCACAATTAAAGATTTGTTTGAACATTATGTCTTAAAAATCATTTCCTTACCTACCTATACAGCTCCCACATGTATCTAAGTACTAGTTCATAACAATTGGGTACATCTATTGCACCTATTTCTCTGTGAAACACTATCATACATACAAGCATACAGTACTGTAGCTTAGCACAGAGAAATTCTACAAACTACTGTTTGTTAATAATGTTGTCTTGTATCTCCCTTGCTGATGGGCTCTATAAAAGCTTAGAAACACATTCTAAACAGTCTGTTTGTGGCACTTTTTACATGGGATTTATTTAGACCACAGAGAAGTAATAGACACATTGTATCTCGATCAACCATAGATTATACTTCACAGCAGACTTTTCTGCTATGTCAAATAAAAACAAAACTGTCCTCATAAATGCACAGTAGAAGACAATAATACTACTACATTTGTAATAGCATAGCATTCAAACCACCTAAACACAACTTAAAAAGTATGTTCTCATACATACATGTATAATGTATCACAGGCAAGGCACCTTGACACCAACTCTTAAGCAAGTAAAACATTTACAAAGAGAATAGAAGTAAATGATGTGTACAATAATCATACACTTTATGTGTTTGTGTGTTCAACAGAACAATATGAACAGAAGCGGGGATTTCTAAAAGAAATACATTGCCCATATTACTGAATTCAAATACACTGTAAGTTTGAATGAAAACACAGTATTCAAAATGAAATGCGGACTTATGTGTGAACTATCTACCTTGCTATTTACTAGTGTAGTACTTTTTCTCGTCACATTCATACCCCTTGTGTGCTTCCTTCTTGTGACAGCTGATCTCCACCAGTTTGAGGTTGTCTGTGGTGAACAAGAGTTCGTAGAAGTACTCCCAGTTCAGCTGTTTCCCCTTCGGACAGGAAACAGCAGCCTGCTGCATGCTGGGAAGGATGGTTCGACTCTTCTCAACTCTGAGAAGAAGAAGAAGGCAGAATAAAAAAAACAGTACATGAACATGGATGCCACAATGATTGCTTACATCTGTTGATATCATGAATGGGTTTTTTTTTTAAATGTAGATATTTACCACATATTTCTTATCCACAAGCGCGAGCAATTTTCTCTCAATTCATAGTTTCAGGAAAATAAACATAATGTGACCAACAATCAGTGCATGATATTCTTCATCTATCTATATTTGTTGCATTTTATGTACCAGACTAAACATCTATTCCTTCCGCACCAAAACATCATGACATATTGACAGATCATTATCATTTCACTACAATTTACTCTACCTAATTCACATGATAAAAGTCACACAATAGATTTTGCATATTTTACTAGTTAAATTATACTGGCCAATCAGTCTAGTTGGATAAAATTCTTGAGTGGTTTTTAAAATTTTCTGTTTTGAGTGCTGACTGCCCTGGGAAAACCGTTACCTGTGATCCAGGTTCCAAGTGCTGAACACTGCCCTCTTCTGTCGGCTGCTGTACGGGTTGATCATGTGTTTGTCCTGACATGTCTTCGTGTTGTACGGACCGTGGCAGACGAACCAGCCCGCCTGCGTGCACAGCCGCTTCTTGGGCTTTGCCGTTCGTCTGAAGTAGTCACCGTGGTAGCCGTTGTTCTTCAGACACGGCCGGAAGTTTTCTAGCACTCTCTTCAGAATTATTTTGGCTACAGGATCCTCCAGGTTGGAGACATATTCTTTTGTCTGAAAAGACAAAGGAAGAAAAAAAGGGACATTAAACATTATGATTAACCTTATCTTTTCTGTCTAACACCAAATTCAGAATTTCAATACAAATTTGGTGCTAAGCTGCTACTTTAGCAGGTTAAAGACTAATAAGTGAAAAAAAAAGCATTAATGGCAAAAATCTTTTTAAAAAAGCTTATGTCCTGTAGCACTATATAGGACATGAAATGTACTAGTAATATGGTTGAATTCTTAGTTACTAAATGCTTGCATTCACGGGTGGACATGTTGTCATGTTTGGCAACATATTCAAACTTGTCCTAAAATATTAGATATGTTTAAAATGCACGTTCATGTTCCTGAATACATTTGTATCTTGCAAGTATGTTGTTAGGATATAGTTAGCATGTTTGAATGTTGATGGAAGATGATTTTCACAAATGACGCACGCAGGTTGGCAGTCTGCCAAAGTATGAATATGTCATGTCTAGTGGTGAAAATGTCAATAAAATGAAAATTGTCTTCACCTGGTCTAAATTAAACAGACATGAATGAGTTCTGTGCAAAATAACACACCTCAGTCTGATGATTGAGTTAAAATATATGAAGTTTGATATTCTTCTTTCAAATAGATTGTAAGTAATCAAAATCTAAGCTTAATTTCTTCTTAGACTTAGAAGTTAGAGTCTAAGTTACTACTAGTTAGATACCATCTCAAAAAAAGACAAAAGAACCCTGCTTACCTTTGAATAGTAGCCTCTTATCCTCCCCTGTGCACTACAGGCCATCACTTGACTTTTGGTTTTATATCTCTTCTCTAAACCTGAAGAAGAATCAGAGACAATATGCTATGAGAGAAATAAGGAAATGATAAAGACAAAATACATGTAGTTTTTATGTGGTACCATAATCCTATCCGCAGCTTTTGAAACAAAAATTAAACAGGTTAAAAAGACTAAGGTTTTGTGACCTCCACTGCCCTGCACCAAAATCTTAGGTCCTGCAGTTCCTGGATAAGAACAAGTTTTGTGAAAATTTTGCCCAATGTCTGAGGTGACCTGAAGCTTGTCAATGTGTGTAACCGAGAATTCTCATTCATTTGGGTATGTAATTACAATAGTCTTCAAGAAAGTAGGTGTAACAATCCCCCTTTTTTCTCTTTTAAACTGGTCAAATGCATCCAGTGATACCCGTCCAATAAGACAGAGGTACCTTCAAACCAGTCTGGGTCCTCCTCCCTGGTTTCTGCATCGATGTTGTCTGGAAGACTCTGCAGGTACAAGTTCAGGGCATGGACCCTCTCTGGGGACGACTCCTTGGCAATCATGCCTTCAAGACTCTCCGTTAACTGCTGTTTCCTTACAGGATCTTCAGGGGCTTCCAACAGAGACAGGATCATCTTCCCAACTAAAGACAGGAAGAAGGAAGCCGATCAAAACATCAAAAATACATGTACAGTTTCAGTGGATTATGGCAAGGCTAGCCAAGCTCTGACATGCAAAAGGCAGTCTAATTATCCATGGCAAGGCCATACAAGCTACATTGAACACTAGGTAAACCTGTATATTCATCTGGCAGTGTTTACACTACTCTTCCTAACATACTAACACTTAGATGTTAAGGTACATTGTACTAACAAGTAGTATTCTTTCATTTAACGTTTAAGTTAAACTTTAAGGTTATAGCCTGGGTACCATCCGGATTTTGCTCCGCTACGCTAGGAAAAAATCATGGATGGTACATGTACCTAGGCTATAACCTAAGTAAAGTAGGTAGTACCTTAAAATCTAGTTAATTTTTTCTAGCTTAGTGGACAAAAATCTGGAGAGTACACAATAGATAAACTAAAATAAACATAGACTTAATCTTAAAAAGAATACATACAGTCATCTCCAGTCCACTTCTCTCCTTTTCTGAGGAAGACTAAGACGGAGAGCGGCGGGAGTGCTTGGAAGAATTCCCTGCTGTTGATGAGAGTTCCATCCTGCTGCAGGCAGATTTTGCAGCCCTTGATAGGGACCTGTAATGTGTGGTTTTAGAGAATGGGTAGTCATTTACTAATCAATATCAACAAAAACCACCTCTCAACCTTCATTGACCCACAACGGGGGCCGACATCGTCTACCAGATGCCTTTGAGTCCCAGTGTTGACGTCACACTTCAAAGAAGCCATGTGACAAGCTTCACTGGGTCAGTCTACTGAGGAAGACCTGGTCGAAAGCTCTAGGTGAGAGATTTCTTTCTGTTGGATCAAAAGTTTTAACTTTAAACATGTAACTACCAACACAGATGAACTTTCATGATAAAAACTACAGTACTGCATCACACAAATAAATAAGCTTTCGTTGTAAATAAAAATTGAGAATTGGGTGACAGTTACGTAGATGAATATTCAATGGTTTGCGTATCAGTAGAATTTGATAACAATACAAGTTTGATACATTAAAAGGATGGACTAGACAAACATTTGTTCCTGATTGAACAAAATGAAAAGATTCAGAATTGACAATAGACAGCAGTCGTGCAACCACTAAGGACCTGCTGTAGACGTGGACCTTTGTGCCCATAAGTGGCCAGTTATTAAGGCTGTACGTGTAGCATGAAACAGTTTGTACCAAAACTTGATATTTGCATTGGTGTGGACACTGTGGAGTTGATTCAACTTACTTTAAAAGAAAAATGTACATGTATTACTGTATCATATAAAGAAATGGCAAGAAAATTGACTTTTTGTATCGTCCTAACCTTACATAATGCACATTGCAGCTATAAGGATGGTTGCATCAATTGTGTATAGAGTGTACATGTACACATGTTTACATGATGACATTGTACTTATGATCTGACTATAGTAGTAGCACATGCATTTTCAACAAAATTTGTAGAGAGTGTACCATGCTACCCTGGGTGCCAAACTCGTTCTTCGGGCGGCAAGAGCCTTTCGCCCGCCGGTCTAAATTTACTGCTACGGGGGAGTCTAGCCCGGGGGGAGTTTGGCCGCCCTCCAAACAGTTGGAGGGCCGATATACTCCTCTGCGGGCGAAGTACCCTGGCTGCCGAAAAAAACGGTTAGCGGCCTGTAAACTTGGCTGGCACCCAGGGTAGTACCATGCATACAGTAGCCCAATGTAAGGCAGCTTTTGACATACGAAGCCAGGGTATTCCTTTCTTTAAAATCCTCACTTCAACACCCAGTGCCACACCAACAAACAAGTACTAGTATGATCTTGTAGTACCGGTAGAGGTAACCACTTGCCCGGAGTTGACCTAGATATAACCTGGTTTAGGTCAGATGTTAGTTCAGGTAACCTGGTTGTCGGTTGTAAAAGGAAGACGCTAACCTTTAGAACCTTGCATCCCTTTGCAATCAGATCGTTGAGATCCTGTGCCGCCACTCCGTACTTCTGGGTATCATTCGCTGCACGTATCTTGAACGGCTTGGAGCCCATACCTCTGAGAGACGTAGACTGGACGACGCTTCCAAGATAAAGCCAACCGGAAGTGGCAGTTTCGGCTCGAACTCCGAGCTTAGCGGAAACACTACTTATTCGTACATACGTACACAAGGTCAACGAAGACCTTAAGGTTTACAGGAGACTTAAGTTGTTTACAAATCCGGCCAAATACGCAGGGGACGCTAAAGGAAAGCTCAAGTCACCAAGGACGGCAGAGGTCATTGACTTCTTCAGGTTTACAGCAGATCTCGCGCGTTGGCCGGTTCTCGCGAGATCTTAGAAAAGTCACGCCAAAACTCGCGTTTGCCAGTTCTCGCGAGATTTGGTAAAGGTTGCGGCGCACGCGCGTTTGGTCATGTTTTGAAATATTTTGTGCGAGTCGTCAGGGGATTGTTGTTGTCCGTTTCCTTTGGGATTCAGACGGAGAATGAACCATTTATGCTCACCGTTTTGTGCTTTTCTTCAACAATAAGAGGGGCCATCTGTTCAAGACTGCACGTTTGGGTGAAATAATGCCAATAGAAAGGATTCGACTTTACAACGATTTCATCCAGTAAGTTCTGGGCTCGTTTGGGGAGGGGGGCGGTCCTAGAGTAGACTTACTTGTGGCCATGAACTTGTGACTTGGTTACGGACGATCTCATTCGTATGGGATGAATCTTTTTCATATCAACTATAAATATTATACTATTGAACCGCTCTAATCCACTTCACATGGCACTGAAGTTTTTTGGGTTGTTCGTTGTTCGCTTGGAAATAATTTGGTACCAACATCGAATTTTATTCTCTTGTCTTGCAACTTAATTATAATTTTTATAGTCAAGGAGGGCATGTCTACCTTAAAAAGACACAGTTCGGCATTTAGTAGTGTTATAAAATGATCAAGCCGATCAGAAGAAAATATATACAAAATTGCTTTTTTCCCGCCCAATTGATATTTGAATGACAGGCAGTTGTTTTGTACAACTTGAAACAGCATAAAAAATAGCATAATCTTTTGTGCATCCCAGTACTGCAATATCCCTATCATTTATCATCTATGATGTCATTGGTACTTTCTGAGTCACAAAATCATTACCACCATATTAATAGATGGTGATTATGATTTTGTGACTCAGAATTACGACATCAGTTCTGAGGTGAACCATGACATTTATTATTGACTAATTGAGTATTTCTGTATTTCCTATTGCAATAGGTGAAACCTGTAATATTATAGAAAGAGCAGCTGTGAAAGATAAACACAATGCCAACCAAAGTGCCGTTCAAAGTCATCCAGGCCTCCAGCCAAGATGAAGGGTTTAGTTCTAAAGAACTGGAGACCCACGCACCTACAGTCAACGGCTGGGTCACATCCAGGTAAGGCAGCTTATGTTTCTTTGCATCATGTTTCGCTTTTCTAAAAAATCTTAAGCTAGCATTATGATTTGTAAAAAAATGACCCGCATTCTCCAAAGTGCTAATGTTACTGTAACTCACTTTATGTTCGGTCAAGAGAATAATGCGGTCGGAGAAAAATGGACATGTTCAAAGAACTATATGTTCACATGGGCAGCAGGTGCGGAAGAAAGAAAGTTTGTGAATCATTTGTTCTGTAATGATAAGTTTGCGGTTCAGAAGTGACTGCAAAATACGTGAACATAAAAGTACCACGAAAAAATCATGACTTACAGTACCAGTACGTCATGTGCCAGGCAACTTTGCTTGAAGTTTTGATTTAACAGACAATAGAGCTTAGAATTTAGATTAGAATTGTAGTGATTTTGTTTCACAAAAATCGTTCTGTTAGAATCTTTACCAACTTGTGTTTTTTTGTCTCCCCCCTGCCAGGTTCTGTCTGTATCCTCAGGAGTTGGTACTAAAGCTGAATGAACGGGTCAGAATAAGGAAACTTCAGCTGCTTTCACACCAGTACTTGATAGGTAATTATACTAGGATGCACAATACACATTACAAACTATTCAGAAACCATATTATCATTACTGTATTTCCTTTATAAATTTGTACTTCATAACAGTCAGTGCTTCAGGCTAGGTGCAGGTAGACGTCAGAAATACCTGCACAGCTCCAATTTTACCTGCAATAACCTGCATATGCAGGTGGTATTTTGGGCCTTGCAATATAGATGCTTAAAATAACTCTCTGAACTTTGAAATGTTTACATCATTACATGTATTTGACTGTAAGTTTACCATATTTATCAAGAAGGAATAAAACATTTTCCTTAAGTGTACACAGTAAAATTGCCCTGTCGCGTTCCTAGTTCCTACTAAGGTTTGACTGACAATATGTCATTGTTTTCCTGATGTTCACAGCTACCAAAGTGGAGTTCTTTGTAGGTGAAGGCAACAGAGATTCATTAGGAGCATTACATGGGAACAACTTTAGTAGATTAGGGTAAGTTGGTATTAGGTTGGTGTGATACAAATAATTATAGTAACAGTACTATAGTAAGCAGCAACCTATAGATTAGAGTACAGGTGCCATTGCCTGATCTAGACTCAGTGATTCAGGTATTTCCCGGCTGTGTTGCTAGGATACCCACCTATCAAGTAGGTGATTACAAAATACAAGTACCTTTAATGGAGTGTTTTGACAAGTTTGTTACACTCACATTGATAAGAGTACCAGGATTGCAAAACTTTAAACTAAAAATACCCCAGTGACCAGTGTCAATGTTAGAATAGAAATCTGTAAGTCTAAGAGTAGATCTAAGGATAGCAGTTTGAACTGCAAAATTTGAACTGAAAGTATTCTCCCTTATATCTTACTAATAAAACGTTTACAACAACCATAAACTTGGAGACATACATTGTACTTGTACAAGGTTGTAGAATTAAAGCTTTGCTCATTACATAGCTAAACTCACTGTATACATTGTATTACTCTAAACAACTCATTTTTAGTGCTAAGGCCACAGCAATTTAATTTCTTGGTTAACGGATTCGCTGCTTCATTTTTTTCTGATTTGCAAATAAAAATAAAAATTCAGAATCAAGTGCAAAATGCTCATATTTTGCCCTAAACAGTTGAAAACAGTCCTTTTCTTACTACTTGTTACAGTCATTCCATCTTCCAATGCAGTGGTATCATTAAAAGTTCAACAATCATTGTTTAAATTTTTAACCAGCCTGGTGTGTTGACTTCATGGGTCCTATCGTACCATTTTGGGCCATAATAGGATGCCTAGGCCTGTTTTTATTTTTATTTTTTTTTGCCCGCCCGCTCCATTATTTTTCTAGAAAAATCCGTTAACCAAGAAATTAAATTGGTGTGGCCTAATGCTTAGGAAAAATTGAGCATACATCAGTGTGATTTGTGTATACAGTATTACAGATTCTATTTCTACATACATAATCTCCTTTTTCACAACAAGTGTATACAATACAAAATAGGATGTTGAAACTACATGTTGTGTTCTGCATGATATTAATATTTTGATCTTCTCTTGACCACACACAGTTATGTCTCTCTGTCTGACAATGAGAAGACTGGGTACAGGGCGCGGGAACTGAAGTCTGTCCATGTGGACTGCTACGGGCAGTTTATCAAGATCATTCTGCACAAAAACTACATCAATAGATTCAACCTCTTCAACCAGGTGAATATACGTGCCCTACCTGTTAAATAATTAATTTGCCTACTCTTTGCTTGTTTATGGTCTTTCACTATATCATTTTTCTTGAAGTCTTGTAAAAAAATATGTAAAAGAAATATTTTAGTGCCATTCATTTTGATACAGTTCAGCTGAAACTTTTGTCGCTTCCTATTGTTGTCTCTAAGGTAACTAGACAATTATACATACATACTGTAATTGGTAATAAATTACATGAGTCATGACTGCATGTGCATGATAAATTATTCATGTCATGTAGGTGTAGTAATACTGTCATTTTGTTGACTAGACTTTCATGTATTTTTAATTTACATGTTGAATTTAGCAATGTATGATGTTGAAGTAAGGTATACTTTGTTTTCTTTAGGTTGGCCTTGTTGCAATTAACATAATTGGTGAGAACAAAGATCCTCATGTGCAAGAAAAACCGGTGAGCTGTTGTCACATAAAAGTATCATTCATTATTAATGAATATACATGTACTAGTATATACAGTTATATGTAGTCACCTAAAAGAGAGGTTGAACTCCAATAAACTCTGTTGCAGAGAGAGTGTATTCCAACTTGAAGTCTTGCAAAGGATGGTTTTGAATTGTGTTTGGATTTTTGAAAATTAGATCAAAAGTTTCATATCATTGGATTCCAAATATCGTTTTTATTGAATGTGATATTTTCCCTACTTATGTTTTATTGCTTATTTCTGCATAATGATTCTGTTATGATTTCATTATTTATATATATGGTTTTGTCAGTATACGTCTTTTAACAACACTCAGAGGAAAACTGTTAGAGAAATTATTTGAAGCAAGTATATTTTCTGTAAATAATTGTTGATACTGTGTTATACATGTACATTGTCCTTTTTATTTAGCTGCCAACCAAGAAGATTTCATTCTCTGAATTGGTGAGATTTCCCGTAAAAAAATCAAAATGTCTATGGTGGCTAGAATTACATGATGCACTGATGGGGAAGCTATATCACTGTGTCACTTTCATGATAGAATCTTTGCACATTTGAAAGCATTCTCATGGTCATATCAGTCTTTTTATAATCCGGTATTTTCTTTTCTAAGTTTTCACAACCACTGTAGGTCTGCTATTATGTATTTCACCTGAGATATGACTTAAGGTGGCTTTTGTAGTTAGGGATAACAGGAAAATAAGGGTGTTTGAAGGAAAAGGAGTAAATCTGACATACATGTTATTTACAATCCAAGCTAGTTGTTAATGTTTTGTTAAATTCTTACAGCAGCCTGTCAGTTCTGAATACACAGACCCTGCCATGTGGGGGCTCGTCAACAGGTATGTGCTATAATGAAATATTGAAAATGAATAGAAATGAAAACGAAAAAAAAATCAATGGAAAATAAAACAATAATTGGTAATGATTTGGACTTTTTTCCTCTCAAGTGAGAATCATATGTTTGTTTATATATATTCATATACCATTTGGATTGTCTTTTTTTTCACAGACCTGACTACATCTCTCCAATGGATGATCTGGCCTTTGACATGTACCAGGTAATTAAACTTTGTTGTCCTGGTGAATTCATACTTGTTATAAACTACAAGTAAGGCAATTATCCAATAAGTATGAAAATTAGTAATTCAACTGAGCAGTACTGTACTAGGCTAAGCAATGATCAGTAAATTGCAGCCTTCTATTCCCTGTTAATGCTTTAAAAATTAATTTTTCCATGTTGTCCCATACAGGATCCAGAGGTAGCCCAGATCATCAGAAAACTGGATGCCAAGAAGGCAGAGGCTGTGCGACGTGAGTGAAATACATTTGTAGCCTCATCTCCATCAGAAAATTATGAAAATTAGACATTGTACATTGTACTGTTTTGTCATGAAAAAAAAGGCTTTGATTATTCACTGCCATGTGTTTATGTCATGTTGAAGGAAAAACTATGATGAGGCTGTGTGAGACTCGCAATGATAACTCCTGTTTTTTTCTTACAGAGGAGAGATATGACCATGCAAAGAAACTGAAGCAAGCTGTGGTAGATCTGCAAAAGGTAAAAAGAAAAGGAATGATATTGTAAAAAAAAAATTTAGAACTGCGATTGGTTATGGAGGGATAAGGAATTTCAGGGATAGGTTTGAAATTTTATCACGGCTGCATTTTCTTTTCTGTATTGCACATGTGTATCTGTATTCTTGGATGAAACTTTTTTTTTAAACTGCTGTTCCAATGTTCTTAAGTCCCATTTTCTCTTATTATGTTTACAGAAGGAAAACATATTGTTTTTGCTGAGTTTCTTCCTCTTCTTCTTCTCCAAACAGTGACCTATGACCTGACCAATGACATGATTTGTTGACGTATGTCACCATGGTGACTGGCGTGGTTACATAATGTTGCAATTTCACTGCTCTGCTCCTGTCACCATCTACTAGTAGTTATATGTATGTGAATGTGTTTGAGTAAGAATTAACAGAGCAGACCATGTCCGAAGGTAAACATTAAGCATTTGCTTCATTATATCCTGATTGCAAGAAAGTCTGCAGGAGGCTATCTATAATTTGAAAGCTTGAGAATGGTTTGTATTGTTGTCTAGGTTGGGGAGAGACTTGGGAAGTATGAGGTAGAGAAACGGCGGGCGGTGGAGAACGAGGACTATGACTTGGCCAAGATGAAGAAGGTTCAGATGGAGGAGTACCGACTCAAGGTGTACCAACAACTGGAGCTGCACAACCTGCTGGACAATAAGGTTTTTTCTTGCCACATCTTCTACTTGAAGTCATCATAACTGAAACTCCAGCACATACACTAATTTACATGTCTAGTTGCTTAACTTTATGTAGCGTGCATACACATGTAGTCCAGTGGTTAGCAACCTTAAGCTTGCCTCTGAACCAAGGGATTGAGAGTTCAAATCCTAGCTGACTGTTGTCGCTCACTGAGAATGCACACTACTGGAAATGGTTGTGGTCCTTAGGATGGGATGTTAAGCTAAGGTGAATTGTTCACTGTACTTGTTGAAAAGAACTAGGGGAATTTTCATGGTGAACATGGTACATGTACATTTGACCTGTAAACTGTAGTGTATGCAGCATCTGTCTTAACTGCTACACTGTTACGACCAGTGTAAGAAAATTGGCTCTTCAGTGAGCTTAACTGGTTTGAAATTATCAATTTATTTCCTTTTAAATACTAGTACACATAATAAAAAGCAACACTGTCATAAAAGTTTACATGTGCCTTTTTTTAATTTGCAAAATGTTGTTTTCTGTGCAGCCTACCAGACCCAGGAATGAGCCACCCCCTCCGCAGCCCAGGCCACCCCCACGTGAGCCAGACCCCCCTCCCCCTCAGCCCAGGACACCACCCCCTCCAGCTCAGGTAGGCGCGGCTTGTAATCACCATAGCAACAGAATCTCACATGGCACCACCCTTGTATAAAATTATAATTATATATAACTGACGTATGTCAATAATTCACAGACAGTTCACATTGGCCACTTTACTTTCAAGTAAAATCTTGATTTTATCTGGCATAAAAGAAGGGCAAAAGATGGTGGAAAACAAAGACTGAAAGGAAACACCAATAAAAAGTGTTAGGTTGGATAAAAGTTAACTTGAAGACCCACTTTCACAAAAGATAAAACATTTTGGGTGTGTCAATGCTGAGTCAACTCCAACTCATTCCAACTATTGTGTGCAATAAGAGAGTTGATTAATTTTCTACAGGACCAATCCCCACGCAACAGAGAAAACCCTGCTCCCAACCAATCAGGAGAGGGTTTACAGGAGGTTTGAGATGATTCCCTCATACTTGTCTATGATTGTGTTCTGTTTGTGTGTTTTTAGTAGTAAAAGAACAACTCTCCCAAACTATGTGATTCTAACCCTTTTAACAAACCATATACCATTCACAATCTGTTAACTCACCTACCTAAACATGTAATCTTGCAACTTTTCCCTTAATGTAACATTTAAGTGTGATTTTGTCCCGGTGGATATCCAGGTGTCTTACACTTTGTAGTTATAACTTGTACCCAAGCTCAAGCATGTGGGGAAAGATACGAATAACAACACTGTGATTTTGGGGATGTGAATTTCTAATATCCAGTCTGTGGCCCACTTCCTGGCCAATGATGCACACAAACACACATTGCCTTTTATTTCAGGCACCTTCGTGTGTGAAAAGCTAACAATGTACATGTACGCCTGACCCTCACCTACATGTACATGAAGTTGACTAACACTATTAATTAGTATGATAGGTGTTCACCGACCACACCAGTTTCTATATTATACTGCATGGTTTGCACTGTCATGTTTCATGGATTTTCTCCCCCAAGCCAAACAGCTCAACAGTTGAAGACCATTGACATGGCTATATGTGATTTGTTGTGCAATCTTCTATGCCATACTTGGCCTCTGGATGCTAAGAGCTAAATGTAACTTAGTCTAAGTGACAAAAATCTGTCACAATTATTGTATTTGTATCCCGTTTTTTTATCAAAGTTCAGTTACTTAGTTTTTTTTGCCAATAATGAAGCTCACCCACATAAAGGTGTTTGATGAAAATCATCTTTAAAACCATCTAAACAAGGCAAACAAATATCTGGGGAAAAGATTACCTTGGTGGCAGATATAACAAATAAAAAGAAGCTGAAACAGCATTGTGCAATCAATATCAGTACTTATATAGAAATCTCAAAAGCTATCTATGGATGCTGAACATTGTTTTCTTGCATTTACAGCCAGTGACACAACAATCCTATGAAGAGAGACCCATCCCAACACTGAGAAAGTAAGTACATTGTATACAATCATTATAACAATGTTAAATATCAATCTTTTTCATTTTGATGTAAAGAGTGTTATGAATTGTACATATAGAATCACAATGTCATCTTGAAATGAAAGCTTTAGCCAATTCATCAAAACTTAAATATAATGTACTGTGTAACTGGAAATAAAAGCATCACACATCTTACATTTGTACATTAAGGTTGACAAGATTGACCGAAAATTAGTGAGTTCCTTTCTTGTGTTGGAACAAAGTTTGAACTTTACAACTATGGATATTACCAACACAGATGAGCTTTCATACAAGCTTGAGGACTTCTTTATTATATTACAAAAATGAGAAATTAAATATTAATGGAATTAATGAGTTTGTAATAGTCACTGTGTTACAAGTACACATCGTACTCCCTTCTATGTACATAACCTATACCTGCCTGTGTTATCTCCAGACAACCAGCAGCAGCAGCACCTGACCCTGAGCCTGACTTCTACGCCACGGCAGCCGAGCCAGAGGACACGCAGATTTCCCCTCGTGAGGAGGAACCAGAACCCATGTCTGAGAAGAACATGCGGGAGGCCAGCGCTGTCATTGACGTGTACGGACTTCCTCTGGTCAGTCCTACATGTACAATGTACACTGGTTAAGAAGTAGCATACAGTGACAATGACAATGACATTTAATTGCACATTCACACCCCACATGAGCCAAATGCACTAGGTTAGATACTAGTAACTGAGGAGGAACAAGTACTAACTTATGTTATGTCTACAAAATGTATGTCTACAAGATCTCTCAAGAAGACAATCATACAAATGTGCTTCAACTTCACTTCACTGCATTTTCCTGCATTTCAAGATTTCAATTATTTCAGACCAGCTACAATTGAAATTTATGGTAAGCCTTATATTTTACACAATTACAATTTTTTTTAACAAACTACTGTCATAATCAATGAACTGTATGTCAGAATACTTGAGAGATAAATAACTGCATATTAAGTAATAAGTGTTCTACTGATATTATGAGCCAAAAATGCGCGAAGACTGAAATAATTTTCTTGACAGGTTGCTGGAGCATACTCCAAGAACTGGGCCCACCGTGAAGACGCCTTGTTGAAGGTGTATAAGGAGATGACTGAGATGGGAGCTGACACACCCAGGGATCAGTGTAAATCCAAACTCAGGGCAGCCATCTTTCTGGTGCAGAGGTCAATCAAGGACAAAGTCTTTGCTGTAAGTACTGTGAAGAATGTCTTTTTTTCTAAACACTGGGTGAATATTGCAAAGGGAATGGACCTAAAGAGAGCATATTGATGCAAGTCAATGAAATCTTGTCACATAAATGACAGTCAGTAGAGGTGCTACAATATCTACATGTATCTACCTTTGGCTTTGAAGCTACCCATGTATCTGCTTATGAAACCATTATTATAATAGCATCATGATATATGAAGATTCATTAATTTGTATTTTTCAGGTGTTCAGTGCATCACTCAAACTTCTGAAAATGATCCTTGAAGACTACATACCCAAGCACAAGTAAGCTACATAACTTATATAACATGTCTGTAAAATAACTGGGCAAATGCAATTAAATACAATGACGTAGTGTGGGTTTTTGCAGTACCTGGTACATGCACTAGAGGGAGCTGTTTAGCAGATGGCATGATGAGTGAATGATTGGATTGCAGACTTCCATGTTTGAACTCAAGGGAGTTAGTACACATGTAGTAGATGCACATGTACATATATCAAAGAGACATTCAATCCTATCATTGCATGTCTAGTGTTAGTATGTACCAGAATTACTGTTCAATTGATGCTGTGTGTTAGACATCCAGTTCACACTGATTTGTCTTGTTCCAGACTTGGGAAGGCTGACATTACTTACTGTGTGGATAAGACCATGCCCAACCTGCTGGCAAAGACAGGAGACTCTGTGAGTATTCTTTCATTATTCAATCTTTTTAAAAACCAAATATTAAGAGGGGAAAGAGAGGTGGGGGGAAGAGTTGAAGATGGGGGAAGAGTGGTGGTGGGGGGGGAGAAGAGTTGAGATAGAGGTAGAGTGGTAATAAAAACATTGGTCTATTGCCATCTTTTTTACCTTCCTTTACACATAGCCAATGAACATAAATTTCCTTGAACAGTTATTTTAAAGGATGAAGTGGATTTTGTGTTTTAAGGCATGGCAGTAAATTTTTGTTTTGTTTGTTTGGCATAACGCATAAACCGCCTTTAGACATAACACACCATGCCAGTTTTCTACATGTAAGTACAAGCTGCGTAAGACTGGCCTGTAAAGTTTGAACCACTCACACCAGGAACTTCAGGAAGGACCACTACTCTTTTCGATAAGTTCCGTGGGATCTTCAACATGCGTGGGGTTTGGCTCTCACCAAACACAGGACCTCCATTTAACAATACATTGAATTTCCTAGGGATGCCCCTAACCAAAGCTAGGTACTCATTTCCACCAGAGTAAAGTTTTGTGCTGTTTGCATCTTTAGGCTGCCAGACAGAGAGTAGCAGCTCTGAACTACATCCAGGACATGGCTCAGTTTAAGGATGTGAAGCCCACCCACCTGGTGCCCCACCACGCCACTCAGGCCTTCAAACTGACCATTCCGGCCAGACTGGCCCTCAGCAGGGTGGAGCTGGTCGAACGGCTACTCAAGGACCTGGGGCTGGAGAAAAACAGGTCAGATAACCTCAGCACTGGTCATCTCTAAAATAGTCGTTGCCATACATTGCCATACTATGTACAATTGTCGTGCAATCAACAGAGCTTCTTCATAAAATAATGTTTTCTTCTTCCATTCCAGTGGCCTGACAGTTGACAGTGTCATGAAGGTTAGTGCAGAATTGTTTTCAAACTTTTCTAAAAACATATCGGGGTATTTTGCCTGGAATATACACGTCTACCATGTAGCCAAAACTGGCATAGTCTACAATACAGCACACCTACAGTCCATGCTATGAAAGTAATTTTAGCCAAAAATTAAGGAAAATGTTCCCAAATGTTGTATTGATGACTTGTTCTGATACCCTGTAGTTTGTGGTGCCAGCGCTGGACCATACTGCAGGAGAGGTGCGCGATGCAGCAGTGAGGGTCATACTGGACCTGTACAAGGCTGTGGGCACACCAGTCAGGGACTACCTACCACCTGACGACCAGGCCACCAGGAAAAAACCTCTCTACAAAAACATCTTCGACAGTTTTGACAGAATTGATGGGAAGCCAACGGAAGCAGAGCTCAAGGTGTGAAAACTGGGAACGTGTATATTCAAACTCCCAGATGCAAGGCTGTGAAATATACAGTAGAATCTGTACTATTCAAGGATAAAAGTCTCCAAAAGAAGATAAAATCAGAAAACAACGAAAGGCATTTGGTTTTTTTTATTCCATCATTATTTTGTCCTAACCTTACCTGATACAGATAGTCAAGATTCTACTGTTACTAATCTATGTTACAATCTTTGTACAGTTTGTGATTTTGTTTTAATGTTACGGACATTATGTCAACATTGCATAGGTCATATAACATTATTAAGTTATCCATCCAATGATCCATACACTGTTTTCATGTGGCAAACTCACAGTTGTTCTGTTCTGTTCTGTGTGTATTTTGTAAGTGTAGTAAGCCCCAATACTGTTGTGTTAATATTATGTACATGTTATATATTATCCATGCCACCCATGCTGACATTATCATCATCCTTACCATCACTGCTGACTGCAGAATGATGAGGTGGAAAACTTGTGCAATTCTGGTGTGAATGCTTGTATAGAAGGCCATGGCAAGGCTATTCATTGTTCCACAGTAATCTCTCCAGCAGAGTAGAAAATGTACATGTATGTCCGAACAATTCAAATTTTAATCAGTTTAAGGTTTCACACAATGAATGGCATTGCCAGAAGCCAAAATGTTTGAGTTAATCTTTTGTGTCATTTCTCAGGTTGACTCTGATATTCTTTACATTGTTGCAATAATTTTGTCATGGTGTGCATCATAATATCATAACACAGTGACACAGTGCATGTATAAAGCATGGCACCCCACTTCATATCCATCTGTCACTGTACACAGAAACGAACAGGCAACACAAGAAACAGGCATGCAGCTTAAGTAGACAGCATAGTACACTGTAGAACATTGGTCACAAAGCGCCAACAGTTTGGTGCAAGTGTTTGTTAGTGAACCATGTATATCTTTGTTTTCTAGGCCCAAAAGCAGGCTGCTGAGAAAAAGAAACAAGAGGAGGTAGGAAGTTTTCTTTATCAAAATCAATTCTGAACATTGAAGGTTTGAAACATACTGTTTTCCTTGAACTTGTACCGGTAAATGTACTGTTTACCAATGTGGCTGTGTCTTGTCTACTTACAGATTGAACAACTCCAGGCACAGATAGCTCAGCTGAAAGATCTCCAGGCAAACATTGGGAAGGTACTGTATATTAGGTTATTCTGGTGTGCATGTAACTTGTTTTATGTGTGTGATATCATTGGTTTATTTCAAACACAAATCACAATACAGCTCCATCACTAGGCAGCCACAAGGCTGAATTGCGTGAATAAAAGCTTTAGACAGGCTTTAAAAAATAATGAATAATGAAATAGTGAATAAAAGCTTTAGACAAGCTTTAGAAAGCTTTAGATGGTGCTGTTGTGTGAACTAGGACCCCTAATTTAATTACCATGAAACACCCAAATAGACATAAATTATAACATTCTGATTTTTTAGCATTGTGATCAAGTGTGGCTCGATTACTGCTTGGTACTGTACATGTTTTACATATGTCCATTGTATTCTGTATTTGACAATGCTGAGTTTTTTGGGTCTTGTTTTCCAACATTAAGTTAGCACGATGTTGTAACAAATGTTTATGTATTCTCCTTCAGGTTTATACACAAAAATGGTGTCACAAACAATCTGTAAACTATATCTGTTCAGCTAAAAGTTTTAAAAGTTGTTCTGTTCCTTACAATGCTTACACATTCTGGCCTTGGGCAGAATGATCATGATAAAAGACTCCTGGAAGAAGCTCGGAGTATCCTTGTAAGTTGGGATATGTGTTGCAGCATGTTCTTACTTTGGTGGCCATGTAGAAAGAGTCATATGCTTCATACTTGCTGCATAATATCTTTTTTTTTTCACTTTCCCCCCAAACATGTCGCTTCTTTTGACTATTTGCATCCTAGTAAGAAGTCATCACAAACCTAAAAGTCTCTCTGATCTATACCTATTCGCATGTGCTGGCTCTTTGTGCTAGTAGAAGAAAACCCACAAAGTGAGAATGCAGAAGAAAAAGCACACTTGCCATCATACAACAATTCCACTCTCATAAGTCATATCAAATTTAGGTCACCAAAGAAATGCTGATCATAAAGTAAGTTTGTAAGGTGGCAGTTCTCTAGAAAAGGGTGTAATAAATAACTAGAAATTAAGGTAACATTTGCAAAGCAATTGCATAATGTTTACCTTCGCATATGGTCTGCTCTGTTAATTCTTACTCAAACACATTCATATATATGGTGACAGGAGTCTAAATCCCTCCTACTATAAAATTGCAACATAATGTAACCTAACACCAGTTACCATGATGACAGACGGTCATTGACCAGGTCACAGGTCAGTGTTTGGAGCGGAAGAAGAAACAGAGCAAAAACAATATGTTTTCCTACATAATTATTATGATATTTGAAATGTATTGAACACAGTATTCTGTTCGTAACCGTGACAACTTGTTTGTTACAGGAGGACGAGGAAGGGGGCCCCTCAAAAGGTCAGTTGGACTTGAGCCGACAATCCACCACCCTCTCTAACACAAACAGCAAAGTCCCCCTCGGGGACATCAACATACAGATTAACGTGGTGCAGAAAGGTATGGGCTACTAACACTCCCCTTAACCCTCCCAGTCATGTAGCTTGTAGCCAGGCTAACTTTTCACTCTCTTTAACATCAATAACTAACATTGCATGCATAACCAAAACTTATTAACTCTCTTTAACATCAATTAACTAACATTAACTGACTAGTAGATTAGTAGACTAGTTTACCAAACATCAACCTGATCTAGATTAGCAATTGGTATAAAATCAAATTAAATATATAATTGGCCTCACACTAGTCATTGTGTAAAATCTAATGTCTAATTTTGAATAGATCATTATGATTAATATCTGGCAAAGGTCAGGACACTTATCTTCTTTTGAGTTAACCATAGCATGATCTAACTTTCTTTCTCAACTCAATGTTACCTTCAAGTTGGTAGACTAGCTACATGTATTTCAAGTTAGCATAAAAAGACTCTTGTGCTTTCTGTCCCCTTCAAATCTTTGAATCTATTTACTTTGGCCAAGCTGACCAGAAGACTGCATGTAATAGGACTAGACTCTTAAGCCTACTTGAATCATTAACAATTAGTAATAGTCTTGATTATAAGAAAACGTAATCTCAATCCTATAACTTACCGTTAATCACTATTCTTAACCATGATTAATACTAAGTTGCAGTGTCCTTTAGCCCTGTACTTACAACTGCCCAACCTTCTGTGCACCCAGCCATTTTAAAAGACATGCATGTAGCTACAGTGCAATGTAGTTTTAGCATGTCGTTATTCAATCATTGTCACAAAATAAACAAACACACACACACAGTCTTCTTTGCAGTGGATCTTTCATGACTGTTCTCTAAGTGATGTGGCAAAGTGATGTGTTCTCTTTGTATTGAAAACTGTTGCTTCTGTACATTACAGCAATATACCTGTCCTTGGTGCTGAAGTGATCTTGCTTGCTGTTCTTTTCATTTTCATGAAATGCAGTAGGAAGATTTCTTCCTCAATCTAATATATCTTTAATGTTCTTGCGCAATTCTCTGTAAATTTACAGTGGCATTGAAATTTGCGTTTTCCTCTCACTCAGCTTTTTAAACATTTTCCCATTTATATGTACTTTGTCCACTGTATGACTAGCCTCCATTCTTGTTTTCAAAGCTGTACCACATTCTGAATTCCTTTTCTTCTTGGCATTGTTTGACATCTTGACCAATACTTTAACCCTGAATCCTGCTGATAACTAACAGATGAAGGCAAAGAGGAACAGAAGATCAAACCCCCCACCACCCACTCCAAGCACCGCCCCCCTCCCCGAGAGAAGTCCACCCTCAACGCTCCGTCTGAGGCTGGGGATGACGTGTCTTCTCTCATGGAAAAGTACGTACAGTACTTCTGAATCATGTCTACACTAGTAGGTTTGCTTGAACGACATTCTGAGTAAATAGATACAATTGAAGAGATTCATTTTGTAATTGGACTTGGAGCAGGGTACAACCAATAGCTGACAAATGCTAGCCTCTACCTGGCTTGGGGAGGCGGCGAAATGTTCTCTCAACAGACACTCCCTTGGCATGCTTATCCCTCTATTTGGTCAATTTCTACTCTTTCCAGCCGCCTCCCCAAGCCTGGTAGAGGCTAGACAAATGCCATTTTTTTTAGATGATCATCTATGGAATTTACCATACGAACATGTATACGCGAGTTTATGTTGGGAAGTGATCGATCATTAATTATCCTGATGAAGGCGGCAGTGGCCATTGAAAATTTGATCTCTGTGTAAGTCTAATGTGTTGGAATAAAGTTCAACATGTATACCTGGTAATGTCAGAAATATCCGACTTAATTTATCACGAGGTTTACCTGAACTATATAATGATACTGTCTTTATCCTATGCTGCTTTGGAAACAAAGAATGGCTTCAATTGCCTCTAGTAGGAGGGGTTCATATCTTGAGGAGGATAGGTATGTTACCTTACGGAAACATCTGCATGCTTTTGTGGTTTATGTCACAACAACAACATCCAACAACATACATCCACAGTGCTATGCAGGCCTAGGTGAAGACGTTACAGGCATTGACAAACAGATTAAAAAAAGGGACTTAGGAACACTGTTCTACATTATCTCAGGAAGGGTAGCTGTTTTGTTTGAATTCATACATGTACATGTACATGTACCATTTCTGTTTCCAAACTACAAATTTTGAATTTATATTGTGTAGAAGAAGGAAGATTACATTTTGTTACATTTTAGCTTGCACAAAATATTTTTTCATATTCATTATTTTCACAAGCAGGAAATACCTGATAAAGACAAAGGAGGTCACACAACATGGATGTTGAATTTCTCTTTAAATGCTTTACATCCTATGTTAGTACATGAACATTGATGTGCTCCGGTATATTTTGCAGCATGTGTATCTTCTGTGGTGAGAGGAATGAGTCATTTACAGAAGAAGGGCTGGATCTGCACTACTGGAAGAGCTGCCCCATGCTGCGCAGGTGTCAACACTGTAAACAGGTAACCTGTGTGTGCCGTGGAACAGATTCTCTTTCTCACATAATATTCTCTCACCTACATGTAAAGCTTTCAGCCAGTCACTCTGGTCTTCGAGACTATAGGTGAGAGAACTTCTTTGTGTTGGATCAAAATTTTTAACTCTAAACATGTACCAAGTTCTTGAGAAAGTCAAAACTGGTTGAATTCCACTCTCATCGTTGTTATTCTCCCAACGCTACGAATGATACCAACACAGATGAACTTTAATGATAGTTTGGAGATCTTGTTTTGGTCTGTCAATGTCTTTCTAGGCCAGATTACAAATACATGTAAAGTAATGATTCCGCCTGACTATTTTTATCATCCTTTTATTCTCATTTTCATAATCATCATCATAGCTATATCTAAACATCTGGAATTTAATGGTCATGTTCTTTATAAATATATTCTAGTTCCTTTGTAAATGTATGATAATTATACCTAATTTTCAGTAGTTTTTGAAGATAGCTTCTCTCCTTGGAGAAGTTTCACATTTTGAAGTCTGTACCATCACAAATGTCTAACTCTAAGTCCCTTGCTTGTTGTGCCTGTACTATAGGTTGTTGAGATTGCAGGGCTGACAGAACACCTTCTGACAGAGTGTGACCAGAGCGATAACTTCCAGCAGTGTCCCCGCTGTACGGAGGCTATACCTAAGGAAGAGTACGACGAACACAACAGGCTGAAACAGTGTGTTGGTAGGTACTTTGTACTCATTGTTCACAGAAGTTATCTTGCCATGGAAAGAAGTGATTCAGGTTTCAGGTTGTGCATGCATATACAAATGTAGTGTTCATAGTTCAGTGGTTAGCGACTCTGCCTCTGGACTACAAGATTGGGAGTTCAAATCCCAACTGTTTTTGCTCAGACGACATGCATGCAACTGTAAAGGGACATTCAAAATCAGAACCCAAAAGAAACTTTTACATGTTTTGTCATCACAGTTTGCTTTCCGATCTTTACATAATTATTTAGGGTGAAAATAACAGTGTATTGTTTCCATTCACAGTTGCCAAGCCAGAAAAGGTGGCCAATCACTGTCCCCTGTGTCATCAGAACATTCCACCTGGAGAGGAGGTGAGTCAGAAACATGTTTCTTGTAGCACATAGGCAGAACGTACTGCACCTGCACGAAACCCAGAGTTTTCACGGTTTTCATTGGATGTTTGGTCAACGTTGCATCAGAATTTAGCCTATTGCAGACGATATCTTTTCCGACTTAACATTTGGAAGCTACAGACGGGAATTTTGTTAACCTTATATGTTAACCTTATGTTTTGTTCTAAAGGGTTGGAAAACTCATCTTATGGGGAAGGATGGCTGCAAGAACAATCCCCGCAGATTGCAGGCTCTAGAGAAGAAAGGTAGAATGTTTTTTTCTTCTTTTCCATTTCATGCCTAATGACAGTCAAATATATGCTTAACTTAACTGTCGTCTTTTGAAATTTCATAGTATATGTAACACATTGATTTCCACTTAAGTCTAGTGCTTTATTTGGTGTGTCCCATTTCTTGTGTCAACCGACCATCTAAACATAACAGTCCAACAGGTTTTTTAAGATTTAAGGTAGAATGATCTTTCCCTGGAAAAGCTACCTGACATTCTACATTTTCTGCTGTACAGGAGGAAGAGCTGGAGCAGGGATTAAGGGGAAGGCAGCAGCCAAGAGCAGACAGCAGGCTGGCAGCAGGGTCGGGGTCAGAGGGGGGAAAGTCGGGGGGAAGACTCCCAGAGGGAAGTGAACATGAAAAAGGAGTCCCCATAGTTTATCAATGAACTTCTCATTCACTTGGCTATGTTTAACATGCAGTGGTTTCAAAGTTGTATCAAAAAAGTTATTAAAAAAAAAACAAGTTTTTATCGTCAATTTGAAAGTGTTGCTTGATTTGATATAATGGATGTAATTTATTAAATTGAAATGGCAAACTCAATACATTTATGTAGACGAATCAGAAATGTATTTTGGATCAAATATTCTAATACCTCATTTGACCTTACCATTTGTGAATCAACTATTTCATTTTCTTACCTTTAATTTCATATTAAGAGTAATGGGCAATTGGATAATGTTTGGAATAATGGTACAATGTCATGCAAACATTAAATCCAGCTACACGTAGAAAGTAGAAACAGTAGTAACTGTAGCAACAATTGGCTAGATGATACACTACAGTTTGTGTACACTGTGAAAGAGGTCACTATTGGGTTTTATTCCTCACTCAATGTAGCATGTAACGAAGGTTAGGTTAAAGTTAGCCTTAACACTGTAGTTAGACTACCAGTCAGACTGCCCGTATTGAAAAGCTGTCCTTTTGAGACTGTACACAGAAAATATTATGACACAAGCTTAGGTACAAAATGTATTACCACACTAGATATTACATGTGAATAAACTACTTGGGTAAACTACAATTATTATAGTGATATACAAGTCATGTACATACAAAAAACATATACATGATGCACAGTTGTATGGACCAGTGGTACATAGCAAAAGCTACTTTGATTACTAAGAAATAGGTAGCTGACTGAGCCAGAAAAGGGGAACAAAAAAAGGTCACATACAGATAACCATCTGTACACAATGGGTGGTGAGTCACTTGCCAGCAGTATGTTGTAAAATATTACAGTTAGCGATTGCTTGTACACACATATGAGAAATGCCTGGACGTCTGTGTACTTTGTGCTACAGCAAATAAATCTAATCCTGAATCTTGCATGCAGGGCGCCATTTTTATCCTTTGATGTCAATCACTATATTTACCATTACAGGTAACATTCTTGACAAACTTGATAAAGAAAATCAGGCACTGTGGTTTCTTTTGTTAATCTTACAAACTTGGGGAAATATATAGTGTGACTAATAACACTACACATTAAACTTGAATTGGAACTCAAATGTTGATTAAGGTACAATCATGGAGGTAAAAAAAGCACAATCATGGTACAATCAATGTTTAATTTCCATGGGAAGAACAAACAGTTACTGTGTTATCTGCACAGCTTCAGTTATGAGCATTTACAAGTCGCTGGAGAACAAGCCCGGTTACCCTATCTGCATTTTATGCCTCCTGTGCGTTGCGAACTTCGATCTGACGACAGTAGCTGCATTGAATATTACATATTTATGTAAGTGTCGAATTGTCACAATGCGAATAGATACGACTTGCTACAAACTTGCTAGCAATTGCTTGTTCTTAACTAAAGCGTATATTTTATTAGAATGCGTCAGATAATTACGCAAACATCAGTTTATTTTCTCTGTTTTTAGTGTTAGTTCCGTAAAGACTTTTTTTCTTCAAACGTAAATATGGCTTGAAGTTTTTAATTTGTACATACGTATGGTACCTTTATAAGGTCCGAAAAGTGACACCATCTCAGCACTGGGAATGTTTTGGAAAAGGTGATACTCAAGTGCAACCGTTAACTTACAATTACTGTGTTTACCTTTAAACGAGTCGTCTGTTTTGTTTTGTTTTTTATATACGGTTGCGATGGTAAATAAAACGGCATCATGACTCGAAATGCGCTCTTTTGCAATTGGGTTTTGAAAATGTGCCAAATCAAAGCTTGAATAAGTTGTATCAGTTGATATTGAATAGTATACTGTCTTCTATTTTCCTAAAATGTATGGCTAAAAAGAGAAAATGGCAATACATGTATATAACTTGCACAGAGCTTGCTGCATTGCTATCCACAGATAACCATAACCCGTGACAAAGTTTCACCGGTTGCCATGTTGTTTACTTAGGCCCTTCAGGGTGACGCACGGAACGCTAGTCTCCGACCCGCACGAAACACGGTTCTGATTTTTCGATCTACTACAGAGAGACGTGCCCGTCGTTAAAAATGTCTGATGTACAGACGGCTGTGAGGAAGAGGATTGAGGGGTTGAGTGAGACAGACAAGTGTAACATTCTTGTCGTAGGGACGGAGCCAGCCACGTTCGTAAACTCGATGGAAATGTCGGTGACCGGCAGGTGGCCAAACCTAGGCGTTTCTGGGGGCGGTGTTCAAGACACCACGCGCTGTCTCAACAGATTTGACATGTTTCCTCATATAGAGGGTCTATCCGGCAAAGTAGCATGTTTAGGGTTAAGTCTCGAAGAAAAAGGGGACATGTCAGCCGCAGAGTTAGAGCAGACGCTTCGTGGCGTCCACACTGATGTGAAAATCGACATGGTGGTTTTCACATGCCCGAGTAACGATCATGTGCCCGTTGATGTGTTGGAAGGTGTCAAACGAGGCGTGGACAAGACAAATCGCAGTAAGTAAATGATTCATTATGAGTTCTATCCTGGAATCATACTGAGTTCTGTGTATAGTACGTCTGTTTGTGACACTATCCTTGCAAAAATATATTAATGCCTTATGACTGTATATGAAGTTTTAGAGATATTGATTATAATAATGTGAACTTATGTAAAAGAAAATCAACTATATTTCATGGTGGAAACCTCGTCTGTTTACTGGACGCCCAAGTGTTTTTGCATACCAATGGTACATCACACAAGTATATGACATTTGTACGAAGGACCAAAACTAACTAGCGTTACAAACGTTTAGGTATTTATTATTCTTATAAGTTGAACTTTGTATTTACAGACGTTCCAATATTCCTGTTTATGACGAAGCAAAGTAACCGTGCACCTACAAAGCCAATGAAAGAAAACATGCAAAAGGCCCAGAAGGATCTAGACATAGCAGCAGAAGATTGTAGGTTTATTCAGCTGTATCAATTCCAAACTCAGGGCTCCGAAGTCAGTCAGAAGACCATTGACCAACCTTTATTGAAGTTTTGGGATAAGATCCTTAGCGTTAAGGATAAAGACAAGCAGGAGGATCCAAAGCATAGCGTTAAGGATCAAGACAAGCAGGAGGATCTAAAGCATAGTCCACAGTGGACGAGGGATTTGGTAGATTTAGGCATCTCCCGTCAATTCTGCTACTCTGTAATTCTGCTACTCTGTGTGATCATTGCCTTGATATCCGTCGTGCAACTTTGGAAAGAAGCACCTGTACAATGTCCTGAATGTAATGGACTAACGTCCGATAGAAGATTCGCTGAGGAGTTGCAAGGATTACTTCACAATAATTCCAAATTACTAGATACTTTGAACAGCGGTTTGGAATCCAAAATACTAGAGATGAAATCCGAATTACTAGATACTTTGAACACCACTTTTGACGAAAAGGTGCAAGAAATGAAATCAGAAATACAAAACTCAGCATCAGAAGTACAACGTACTTTAATCAGCACATTTCATGGAAGGTTGCAAGAAATGAAATTCGAAATGCAACAGATGAAATCCGAATTACTGAATACTTTGAACAACAATTTTCACGAACGGTTGCAAGAAATGGAAACCAAAGTACTAGGCATTTTGAACAGTGAATTGTCAAACCAAACCACAAATTTGACTAGCAATTTCAACACGACGTTGAAAAACTTCAAGGAAGATATGAATAAAGCATTTGCAGATATGTACAGTGAATTGGAGGCTTTCAACAGAAAGATCAATGAAAGCACAGAAAGTGTTAACAATACATTAACTACATGGAAGAAGACGGTTGATGAAAAATCATCGGAGCTTAATACAACGTGGGAGCGTGGGTTACTAGCTTTGAAAAATGAAACAGAAAGTATGAGCACTAAATTGGACAATAAATTGGTGGCGTTTAGCAAAAAGATGAACGATAGCACAGAAAGTGTTAACAGTACATTAACTACATGGAAGAAAACGGTTGATGAGAAATCATCGGAGCTTAATACAACATGGGAGCGTGGGTTACTGTCTTTGAAAAATGAAACAAAAAGTATGAGCACTAAATTGGAAGATAAACTGGAGGCATTTAGCAAAAAGATGAACGATAGCACAGAAAGTGTTAACAATACATTAACTACATGGAAGACAACGGTTGATGAGAAATCATCGGAGCTTAATACAACGTGGGAGCGTGGGCTACTAGCTTTGAAAACTGAAACAGAAAGTATGGCATCAAACCTAAGTACAGAATTAGTCAGGAAACAAGCAACTTTTCATGGCGAATTAGAAGCTAGTATGGGAAGAGTGTCGCAAGAGCTGAGTAAACTTGTCAACACAATGCATAATCTCGAGAGAAAGGTTACTGCATCGAATGATTCTACCGAAGGTCATGATCAGAAGGAACCCATAGCGCAAGGATACCTCGTGATACTGTATGAGTATCCTCTACATATACAAACTATAGTAGTCGGTGCCTGCATCGTCATAGGCTGGCTGATCTGTTCACAATGCAACAAGAGAGGGCCGGTGAGTTTTCCTACTGTTTCTAATGTATGATCTACCCATATATGTATGATAACTTCTATGAATCCCTGTGTGTACGAGTACCATTACTAGAAATAAAATGATATGCATTTCCATCATGCAAAGTATACATATTACACTATACAAAAAGTACTCTTGTCGTTAGTGTATATGTCAGGCAATGAACAATACTTTTGAAATCTTACAGTACTAGTACACATAGATAATTTAAAAAGTAGATTATCGTGACTTAAGATCGGTCAAAATCGCCTTTGTTTCAGGGCAAACGTTAACGATTCATGCCCCGGGCCTGTTGTACGTACATGTACTGACTGTGATATTTGCGTTGTATTTCTGATTTCATCCTTTATCAGAGACGACTGCCGCTGACAGCTAGACGTCGGTTAGGGCAGGCCCCGGGGGCATACGGCGATATGTCTGATGACGAGGAATGGCTGGATGAAAATGTGTGTATTTATATTTTATCATTAAAAACCACTAAAGCAATTCTAGACACATTGGTTTTATTTGTGAATGAATGTATTTGCTTTACAGTTAGTACAGTTGCCGCTAATACACAAGGGGCATCAGATGTGCAATTCAATATAATTGTCTGCCTTCTTGTACATTTTTTGTTAAACAATAACCTCAAAACAAACGAATGGCCTCAAAGATATTGGGACAGGTTATTAGGTCATACAACGCACGAAATGCATGAAAATTCATTCTTTATTTGTTAAGTGGAGCTGAAGCTTGTAATATGCAAAATGGCGTATTACAAGAGATGTACCAGCTTTAGTTTGAAGGGTAGCCAGCGAAAGGACAATTGGTCAATTTTTGATGCTCATTAGTGACATTTCCCTTATGTAGCACCAGGTTTGCATCGTAGCGTCTCTGGACTGGACTCTGGATGAGGTGGAACGTTGTGTGAAGGCAGCCGTGCAGGAGAGAGGTCTGGCCAACACTGCCGTCCTCACCCTGCGGATCTCAGGCCAGGACGACATAGACGGCCTCAAGCGGACACTCCAGAGGGACACGCGCGTCATCTGCTGTGCCAACTCTACCACAAGGAACATCCTACTGTCCGACACGGAACACGACGAGATCAGCTATGTAGTCAAGGCAGCGGAGAAGATTGTAGGGGGAAGTGGTGAGTAGCACTAAGGCTGTTGTATACGAATGAACTAGTTGATTTATTATTATTTCCAACACTCATACCATTGTAGCCTTACACATAATACACATTAGAATTTATCAAGCATGGTTCAGCAACTTGACAATAAAAGGTAAAACACTATTCCTAAACCTAGACGTTCTGCTGCTTAACTGTGTGTGAAGCATGAGGAAATGAAACCCAAACAACAAACGATTTGCTGAAGCAGTTCCTTTTCACGGTATATCTAGTATTAGCAGATGTTTAATATCTAATAGCAGCAGATGTTCCGGTGGCAAAGTCGTGCCAGTCAACAAAGTATGCTGTCGCCATAGCCACGGAAAGATAAACTTGGAGATTACTAGTATCTGCCAGTGGAGACGGAGTTTGTAATAACAGACACAGCTAGTCCGTGTCTAAACTTTTGCAATATGTGCATGACTGTACTTCTAAAGAAAGGGAAACGTACACCAACATTTTTCTCTTCGGAAAAAAGCAGGGACATTTACAATTCTGTGACTTAGCGTGGCAGTGTGAGGGTATAGATTTCGTAACAGCGGACACAGCCCATGGTGTTGTGTCCCGCACATAGAAACGAATACTGGACAGACAATACTCATTTTCACTTGAGTCTAGTTGGGAAGGTCGTGTTAAGTGCCTTTCCTAAGGGCACAATATCGGTGGCATGTCAGGACTCGAACCCGAAACCTCTTGGTTCCGAGTTGCGCATGCTGCTGTTGCGCCAGACGTCCAAACTTTTGTTTGTGATGTGTGCCCGACTGTATTTGCAATGGCATTGTGTGGATAAGGACAGAGGAACATTCAGCAACATATTTTTTCTTCTTTTCACAGGAGTGATGGTTCTGCTGTATGGGCACGAGAAAAGCAGGGACATTCAACAACTGTATGACAGCACGTCATTCGACAGGACGTTCCTCAACAAACAGACGCGGCTCCACAATAAGGCACTCGGCCATCTGTTCTTTAGCGTGTCCAAAAGTTTGAACGACATTCAAAAGCGCAGGATTTGTGACTGGATCCGTGGAAACCTGTAGGCTGATTAGTGTACAAATGTTGTCCAAATTGATGAGAAATTTCTCTAGCAAAACATTTTCATGTACGTATTACTATTATGTAGAAAAGTAGTTTCAAAGGTCAGAGCCAGCTCTGATCATATTGTTGTTATTTTCCCATAGGAGATATGATGCATTATCATCGTAGAAAGATTTAGTAGTCTTTTCTCAAATGCACCTTTATTTTCTTGATTTACACCAAAACTTTGTCACTTATAGATAGATAGATTTATCAGTGTTCTAATTTTAAGAAGAAATGACATTGGCAATGACCAGCTGCCTTTCTTTAATGTATCATGTGGTAGTTAATAAAGAAGTCATTATATATATACAGCAAAACATTGATGGTTTTCAAATTTGTACTAGTACTGCTATAATGGTTAGCTGATCGTCGAAAACGTTGTTGTTAACTATGATCACACATAATATTTATACGTATTTGCTGTTGTTATGAACGACCGCACGTAGTGTTTGACGCTGCTTTGTCGTTCCCATGGCGTCTTGAATGGACTATTTTACTAATGTGACGCCCAGTATTAAAATTCAAAACATGTGGCGTTCGGCGGTCATATGCACTACAATGCGGCATGTCATTTACTTTACTTGGTTGACTGAATGGAGAGGCGCTCACTAGTCTCCACCAGACTTCTTTTGCGGGGTACGGTGAATAAATCGTACTGAAATCGGCCTAAAAAGGGTATGAATTGGCCAGAGAAGGTAGCCGGCCAGAGAAGCTCCATTTCCCCGCCGAGTTTTCAGTACGATTTATTCAACCCGCAAAAGAAGTCTGGTGGAGACTAAGGCGCTACGCTCCCTGGAGCATGCGGTGCTGAGTGAGAATTGACTGAATGAACTTGATTGTATGGACCTGTACTCAGGTCTGGGAGTGCCAATCCAGCCTGGAAAAGAATTGCTGAACTAGCTTTTAAAACAAACCACAAACAGTACGCATGATAACAAGGGGCAAAGTATGAACCTGTCAGCTTTATCTTTATCTTTATGGCCCAGTCTCCTTTTTGTGGACAAACGCCACAGCGTTTGTTTACTAAGCCGTCTGTCAGAGTTCAGTGTTATCATCACATACCAAAACAGCTATACATGTAAAC
>NW_017804131.1:3850938-3858103 GCF_001625305.1 Branchiostoma belcheri
GACACACACACACACACACACACACACACACACACACACACACACACACATACACGAACGCCTATGAAAACATAACCGTCTTGGCGAAGGTAAAAATCGAAAAACTAAAACAGCCATGCCAGTTTACTAAATCAATAAGGGTCGGTCTACTCTCGCGTGAGATTCAACTAAAATACCTCTGAGTCATGCTTTATACACCGATTTGATGATTGGCCCAAAGTCACGCGGCTGCATATCTTATCAAACTGACCAACTAGAGCAGAGTTTGATGTAGCTGAAAAACACAAATTCCGTCGACCTCGACACAAACAAGTTGCCAAGCCTTGCAGGCGCTGATACTCACACAATCGGCCGATACAGACAGTACAGCTTCAGGATGGCAGTTGGCAACGCAGTAGAAAACCTTCGCCAAAAAGTTAAAGATAGAGTCAGCAACGCCACTGCCGAAATGTCTAACGTCCTCGTTATTGGCCTGACTGGCAGTGGAAAATCGTCCCTGATCAACTCAATAGAACAGGCTGTTGTGGGCAAGCCGGCAAACCTAGCCAGGGTCGGCAGGGGTGTGGGAGGAAATGTCACCCTGTGTATTGAAGGCTGTGGTATGTTCTCAACGCTTCAGGACAACCTGAGAGACAAGGTGAAGTTCTGGGACTTTGTCGGCCTTCCTAACCGGAACGACGTGGCCATCAGGACCCTTATTTCATTAGCTCTTGATGGCCGTAATTCCTAAAAACCGGCCTCTGATAAACCCCCAATACTACGACATGCGCAAGGGGGAGTTAGAGGACGAGTTTCCGGCAATCCCAGATCGACCAAAGATCCAGCGTGTTGTTGTCGTGTGCGCGGCTGATGAGGAGATACCCACAAATCTCCTGCAGGCGACGAAGAAGGCGGCTCAACCGGCGACGACGGCGGCAGATCGCAGTGAGTCTACTGGGGTTTTTAGTGACTTTTTGTGATGCTGGTTCATTCTTGATAACTGGGTGTTATTTGCTCAAATAGCAATGAAATACTGTAATACATGTAGCTTTGTTTTGCATTATAGGATACTATATACCATTAGACTATCATTTGAATACTAGTAATTAATCAGAACTGTCTGTGTTGTCATCGGTAAGTTAAGTCCCCTCTAGTATCAATAATGTTCTGTCGTTCTTGGGTGGTTTCATTAGGTTAGTAAGTGACTGTGTAACAAAGTTGTTGCGTTCACAATTAATCATGAATATTCCCCAGGGCAATACTGACTGGATATACTTCACAAAGCAGCCTGGTGTCGTTCTAACATTGCAGAAGCGACAGTACAGTGCCCAGTAGTTCAGCCGCATTGCCCTGTGGAATGTGACTCAAGGTCACCGAAACGTTGGTGTGTGAATATTCTTGGTTGTGAATAAAGAACTCTGTTACACAACGTTCTATCCTATTTGCAGACATCCCATTGTTCCTGCTCATCTCCAAAGTGGACAAGATGGTCGGAGATGCGAACGCCGAGGGCCTCAGTCGAAGGATACACAACGCCAGGGACACCCTTAAGCTTGACGCAACAAACTACTTCTTCGAGGAAGCTACCCTGTACCATGAACAAACTAATGCGGTAAACGACCCAGGTATGGCTTCAAATGATTCAACTGATGAGCCTCTCTTACGACTTTTGTTCAACATCCTGGATCCCCAGCTCCGGGTGGTTTACACCGAACCACGACCTGAGCCAACACTGGCTGGTGAGCTCAAGAAATCAGGAAAAAGAAGGTACATTCGTATAAAGGAAAGGGTGACAGAGCTTTGTCCACTTTGGATAGTGGAAGCCATATTGCTGGGTTTGGTAGCAATTGTGATAGGAATTGTTTTGCTAAATATAAAGTAGACCATGATGTGACTACGTGATAGCCGATGTTACATGATAAACAATATTATCATATAACCAGATAGCGTTAAGCAATCAGAGGTCCCCATTTGCCATTGGTTATGACACCATAACACACCCAGAGGTCATTAAATTCCATAAACACCGGCACCAATCAGCGTCGACCGATATGGCCGACGATGACGTCATAGGGAACACGTTTTGTTCGAATTTCATCAGATCGAACATGGTGGAACATGATTCGGGTTACAGAACAAACTTAGTATAAGGACATTTTTAACTTTGCCTGAATGTCATCTAGCGGAGAGAGCACATCATGTACGGGGTAAGTAGGGCATACTAGTAAACAAAGTATCGCACCGGCAGGTAGACTTCAAAATGTTTCATCAAAGTTCGTAAGACTCGCTTGTGTTGCGCTCAGAATTTAGCAGATGGATGCCGCTTTCTCGTACTTTGTAACTCGTTTGTAAAATTGTAATTATTGGTGGTGTGACGCCATCTTGCTTGATATTTTTTGTGTGTAAATTTACGGAGAAACTCCTAAACCGTAATGTAATCTAGTATGTATACATTTGTAAATAGTATCACCCTTGTGCAAATAAGCTGAGAAATTTCAAAGCGTAATGACGCCACTGTTTCAATATAACAGTGGTGTGATATATTTACACATTACATTTTGTAAATGGCGACACACACTTTCTGTATGATAAATGTTTTATTTCCGGAAGAATAGTTACTGTAATGTTTTGTATGTTCCTGATTGAATCACTAGTACATTATATGCTATATGCGTGTCCTAACTCTTCCGACGTGCCATCAGCACTACGGCATATATACGGATATTCTTCGTGTAAATTAGATTTTGCAGAATTGTCAATCTAATATGTATTGTATTATTTTACACCCGCAATCTTGGATTTTCTTTGATAACGCGTATATTAAAGGCCAGCCTTATTACAAAGCAGTTATTTTCATTCGTGAAGGAGTACCAAACCTTCAAAAGCACAAATTCACACTGTAGGGATTTTTTGTAGGGTTAAGATACAAATACAATGTTCTTCATGTATGAAGCTATAAATCTATACAAATACATGTATAATGTTAAATTGAGCCGAAAGCTACCATGGATATGTAAACAGAGAAAAAATAACAGACATTATTTGGTGAAACTTGTTGTATGGCAACATTTCTTGCAAAGACAAAATGTGCGTCAGATTTCTTTCCTTTGTGTCTGTTTTGTGTGTGTCTGTCTGTATGTATGTATGTATGTATGTATGTATGTATGTATGTGTGTGTGTGTGCGTATGTGCGTGTCTCATGTATGTATGTGTGTGTGTGTGTGCCAGCCTGTGCGCGTGTGTCTGTGTGCGTGTGTCGTATGTGTGTGTCAGTGTGTGCGTGTCTCATATATGTGTGTGTGTGTGCCAGTGTGTGCGCGTGTGTCAGTGTGTGCGTGTCTCATGTATGTATGTGTGTGTGTGTCAGTGTGTGCGTGTGTGTGTGTGTGTGTGTGTGTGTGTGTGTGTGTGTGTGTGTGTGTGTGTGTGTATGTATGTCTGTGTGTGTGTAGTATGGATAGATATTTACGTGCCATACAAGTTACAAAAGGTACTGAAAGGTCAGGATTTAACACAATCTTGTCCGTAGCATAGTGTGGTTCAGTTTTACTAAAATTGTTTTGGGCGAAAATGGTGACTTCTATGTTTTTAAACAAGAGGCGACATGACAGCCTTTTATCTCAGCCTATTTGTTCTTTAAGGTACTGGAAAGGATTTCTTCACCGATTCTGGAAATTTGGAAACATGTAAGGCCACACCGACTTAATTTCATGGATGACATCCGCGCGCGCATTGATTTTTGACTGTCGTCAAAAAAAAAGATCACGTCCTCGGAGGCTCTGGCCTGGCTCTAGTAGTCTGTGCTAGGCGGAGGCCGGCGGTAACTCTGGAGGATAGCACCCAGGCTACCGAAGCTCCACGACTCAAGATCTCAGATTTGCTGTTAAACCGCACAGCTGCATTTATAAGCCGTTCGTACACTTTTAGAAGGCAGAAGTGCTGCCAACCAGAAGGTTGACGTATAATTATTGAGAGGACGTGGAATTGCTACGATATATCAAGTACAGTAAAGGTAACGGCAAGAAGAATTTAAAAAAAAGTAAAGGTTTCCACTTATATACCGCTGAAGTAGTGTCCAGACACGGCGTCAGCTTAAACACTGCTGGTTTCCAAAATGCCATACCCCCGTGGGACATGTGAATATATGGTTTACACCTAAATTAAGGACCTGTAAGCACCTTAACATGTTGTCAATGAGAAAAATTCCCCCAGATTTCTATAACACAATTACTCTCAGACTGGTAAAAGAGCCAGTAAAGTAGAAAACCTGTCGTTAAAAGAAATCTTTAAAATGTTTTACACAACAGGTGCACCAAAGCATGTCTACATAAGAAGCACTACATTAATCCTATAACCTTTTCTAAGGCAACTCTTTAGTCACCTTTCAAAATCATTTATAGCCTCCAACAGGAGGCAAATTGAAGTTGCTAAAGCGTCACTTTTCCAGCTTCCAAAACAAATAAATGAGGACTGGACTCTATTGAAATGCATGTTGCTGAGAATCCCATTAGTGCAGTAACCTGGCAATGGCACTAAACTTAATAAGGCTAGTTTACACTTGTTCTTCGGCCGTGTGGGAACTTTATTATCTCGCTAGAGCTGCGTCTGAAATGGAACGGAGAACTCGTGACTCCGCGGGGGAGAATACTGAGAGTGTACAGAAATACGATACTGCAAGTAAACGGTATTTTGTTGTAGTAGTAGTTAGGCCACACCGTCTTAATTTTATGGATGACATCCACGTACGCATTGATTTTCGCCTGTTCTCAAAAAAGGTTCTGGCCTGGCTCTAGGCCTGGGTAGTCCATGGTAGTTGGCGACAATACGGAGCCGGACACTCAGGCTACCGAAGCTCCACGACTCAAGAACTCAGTACATACGTACAGTGCCGATTGATAAATGCCGCAAAAAGCCAGCACGTGCCGGCTTGTCGTATACGTCGCTACGTACTGTCACAAATTCACAATACCAGCTAAATTGTATACAGTGTCAGTGGTTTTTAGTAGGATTTTTATTTTTGGCCGGAATTTTTTTTTATTCGCCCGCGCGCACTAGTTTGGGGGTCTTCAGAGGATGTCATCCATAGAATTACGTCGGTATGGCCTTAAGGTGCTTACAGGTCCTTAATTTAGGTGTAAACCATTTATTCACATGTCCCACGGGGGTATGGCATTTTGGAAACCAGCAGTGTTTAAGCTGACGCCGTGTCTGGACACTACTTCAGCGGTATATAAGTGGAAACCTTTACTTTTTTTTAAATTCTTCTTGCCGTTACCTTTACTGTACTTGATATATCGTAGCAATTCCACGTCCTCTCAATAATTATACGTCAACCTTCTGGTTGGCAGCACTTCTGCCTTCTAAAAGTGTACGAACGGCTTATAAATGCAGCTGTGCGGTTTAACAGCAAATCTGAGATCTTGAGTCGTGGAGCTTCGGTAGCCTGGGTGCTATCCTCCAGAGTTACCGCCGGCCTCCGCCTAGCACAGACTACTAGAGCCAGGCCAGAGCCTCCGAGGACGTGATCTTTTTTTTTTTTGACGACAGGCAAAAATCAATGCGCGCGCGGATGTCATCCATACGATTAAGTCGGTGTGGCCTTAGGTACAATGAATGTTTAGCTTCCGTGGGAAGAACAAACAGTTACTGTGTTACCTGCACAGCTTCAGTTATGAGCATTGACAGGTCTCTGGAGACCAAGTCCGGTTACCCTATCTGCATTTTATGCCTCCTGTCCGTTGCGAACTTCGATCTGACGACAGTAGCTGCATTGAATATTAGATTTATTTCAAGTGTCGAATTGTCACAATAGTAGCCATACGACTCGTTCACAGACTTGATAGCAATTGCTTGTTCTGAACTAAAGCGTTTACTTTATTTAATTGCGTCAGATATCATTATCTCCGTTTTTAGTGTTAGTTCCATGAAGACTCCATGTATTTCTCTTCAAATGGAAGTATGGTTTGAAGTACCTTTTGTACATGTACGTATACTAAAGGTCCGTAAAGTGACGATACCATCTCAGCAATGGGGATGTTTTAGAAAGGGTGATACTTAAGTGCAACCGTTAACTTGCTGTGTTTGCCGCTAAACTAATGGTATGTTGTTGTTTTAATATGCTGTTGCCATGGTAAATAAAACGTGGCATTATGTCTCTAAATGCGATCTTGCACTTTTGAGTTTTGAAAATGTACCAATTCAACGTTTGAATAAGTTACGGGTTGTATCAGTATTGAAGTATAATTCCCATTTTCCTAAAATTGTAGGATAAAAAGACGAAACTGGCAATATAGAGCTTGCTGCTTAAGCTTTATGGCATAGCCACAGATAACCATAACCCGTGACAAAGTTTCACCGGTTGCCATGTTGTTTACTTAGGCCCTTCAGGGTGACGCACGGAACGCTAGTCTCCGACCCGCACGAAACACGGCTCTGATTTTCCGGTCTACAACAGAGAGACGTGCCCGTCGTTAAAAATGTCTGATGTACAGACGGCTGTGAGGAAGAGGATTGAGGGGTTGAGTGAGACAGACAAGTGTAACATTCTTGTCGTAGGGACGGAGCCAGCCACGTTCGTAAACTCGATGGAAATGTCGGTGACCGGCGTGTGGCCAAACCTAGGCGGTTCTGGGGGCGGTGTTCAGGACAAGTCGCGCTGTCTCAACAGATTTGACATGTTTCCTCATATAGAGGGTCTATCCGGCAAAGTAGCATGTTTAGGTTTGAGTCTCGACGAAAAAGAGGACATGTCAGCCACAGAGTTAGAGCACACGCTTCGTGGCGTCCACACTGATGTGAAAATCGACATGGTGGTTTTCATATGCCCGAGTAGCGATCCTGTGCCCGTTGATGTGTTGGAAAGGTGTCAAACGAGGCGTGGGACAAAGACAAAGTTCGCAGTAAAGTAAAAAGTAAAAATGATTCATTATGAGTTCTATCCTGGAATCATACTGAGTTCTGTGTGTAGTACGTCTGTTTGTGACATATTCTTGCAAAAATATATTAATGCCTTATGACTGTATATGAAGTTTTAGAGATATTGATTATAATAATGTGAACTTATGTAAAAGAAAATCAACTATATTTCATGGTGGAAACCTCGTCTGTTTACTGGACGCCCAAGTGTTTTTGCATACCAATGGTACATCACACAAGTATATGACATTTGTACGAAGGACCAAAACTA
>NW_017804131.1:3858123-3872377 GCF_001625305.1 Branchiostoma belcheri
TGTGCCGTTGATGTGTTGGAAGGTGTCAAACGAGGCGTGGACAAGACAAATCGCAGTAAGTAAATGATTCATTATGAGTTCTATCCTGGAATCATACTGAGTTCTGTGTATAGTACGTCTGTTTGTGACACTATCCTTGCAAAAATATATTAATGCCTTATGACTGTATATGAAGTTTTAGAGATGTTTATAATAATATCTTATAACTTATATGTGAACTTATGTAAAAGAAAATCAAATATATTCTGTGGTGGAGACCTCGTCTGTGTATATTGCTTACTGGACGCCCAAGTGTTTTTGCATACCAATGGTACATCACACGTACAAGTATGACATTTGGTTATGTTCGTTTTTGCTGTCATGATTCTACGTGTCAGCTTAATTCTAACTAACGTTACAAATGTTTAGGTATTATTAGTACTTATTCTTAAAAGTTGAACTTTGTATTTACAGACGTTCCAATATTCCTGTTTATGACGAAGCAAAGTAACCGTGCACCTACAAAGCCAATGAAAGAAAACATGCAAAAGGCCCAAAAGGATCTAGACATAGCAGCAGAAGATTGTAGGTTTATTCAGCTGTATCAATTCCAAACTCAGGGCTCCGAAGTCAGTCAGAAGACCATTGACCAACCTTTATTGAAGTTTTGGGATAAGATCCTTAGCGTTAAGGATAAAGACAAGCAGGAGGATCCAAAGCATAGCGTTAAGGATCAAGACAAGCAGGAGGATCTAAAGCATAGTCCACAATGGACGAGGGATTTGGTAGATTTAGGCATCTCCCGTCAAAATGTAACTCTACTACTCTGTGTGATCATTGCCTTGATATCCGTCGTGCAACTTTGGAAAGAAGCACCTGTACAATGTCCTGGAGGAAATTGTCTGCCGTCGGATACAAGGTTCGCTGAAGAGTTGCAATCTGGTCTGGAATCCAAAATACTACAGATAAAATCCGAATCAGTTACCCTGAACAATTTTGATGACAAGGTGCAAGAAATGAAATCAGAAATACAAACCTTAGCATCGGAATTACATACTTTGAGCAACAAGTTTGATGGAAGGTTGCAAGAAATGAAATCCGAAATTCTACAGATGAAATCCGAATTATTGAATGCTTTGAACAGCAATTTTGATAAACGGTTGCAAGAAATGGAATCCAAAGTACTAGGCATTTTGAAAAGTGAATTGTCAAACCAAACCACAAATTTGACAAACGATTTCAACGCGACATTGAACAACTTAAATGAAGATATGAATAACACATTAGCAGATATGTACAATAAATTGGACAATAAATTGGAAGCTTTCAACAGAAAGATGAATGAAAACACAGAAAGTACATTAACTACATGGAAGAAAACGGTTGATGAGAAATCATCGGAGCTTAATACAACGTGGGAGCGTGGGTTACTGTCTTTGAAAAATGAAACAGAAAGGACAATGATTGAATTGGACAATAAATTGGTGGCTTTTAGCAAAAAAACTAATGAAAACGCAGAAAGTCTTAACAATACATTAACTACATTGAAGAAAACAGTTGATGAAAAATCACTGGAGCATAATGCAACGTGGGAGCGTGGGCTACTATCTTTGAAAAATGAAACAGAAAGTATGGCATCAAATCTAAGTACAGAATTAGACAGGAAACAAGCAATTTTTAATGGCGAATTAGAAGCTAGAGCTAGCAGATGGGAAAGCAAACAGAACAGAGGGATTCATGTGATGGGAAGAGTGTTGCAATATTGGCGAAGAAAATTCGACCAGACGGTTGGAACTGCGGAGAGTAAACTTTTAAACACAGAGAGTAAACTTTTAAACACAGTTCAGAATCTAGAGAGAATCGTTACTGTATTAAATGATTCTATTAAACTTGCCGATTCGGAAGGTCAAAAGGAACCCATAGAGCAAGGATACCTCGTCCTACTGTATGATGAGTATCCTCTACAAACTATAGTTACTGTAGTCGGTGCCTGCATCGTCATAGGCTGGCTGATCTGTTCACAATGCAACAAGAGAGGGTCGGTGAGTTTTCCTACTGTTTCTAATGTATGTACGTAACAGAAATATCTTAGTTCAGTAAGATAATTCTTTCAATCAGTGACTATTAAATCCTAAGGTACATACCTCCGAATTTTCGACGACTAGAAATACATGTATCTTAGTATCTACCCAGATATGGAGGCTAACTTCTATACATGTAAGTGTAACTCCCCCTGTGTGTAATAGAAACTAAAATGATATACATTTCCACCATGCAAAGTACACTATTTCGGTTTGACTACAAAACTCTTGTCGCGAATGTGCATGTAAGGCAGTCAACAATACTTTTGAAATCTTACAGGATACATGTAAAAATTATTTTAGATTCAAGTTAATTGGCACTTATAATTAACTTAAGATCAGTCAAAATCGCCTTTGTTTCAGGGCAAACGTTAACGATTCATGCCCCGGGCCTGTTGTACGTACATGTACTGACCGTGATATTTACGTTGTATTTCTGATCTCATCCTCTATCAGAGACGACTGCCGCTGACAGCTAGACGTCGGTTAGGGCAGGCCCCGGGGGCATACGGCGATACAGTGTCTGATGACGAGGAATGGCTGGATGAAAATGTATGTATTTTATCAACCTCTAAAACAATTCTAGACACATTGGTTTTATTTGTGAATGAATGTATTTGCTTCTGATCAATTTTTCATGTTCCATAAAAACGATAGTTAGAATAAACCGATCTTTTTCTCTGTTTTTGCTCTTTCCCTGACTCGTTCATATGTTTAAATTCAGTTGACTTTATGTACTTTGTGTTGACTTTATGTACTTTTGGGTTGACTTTTTGCACCGGTACCTTTGATTTGTGTTTGGATCTTTGTTTCTATGATTTCTGTACCTATGTTTATGTTCTGGTGTCTTATAAGCCCATGTGGGCTGGGCGACAAAGAAAGGCCGCAAGACACGGAGATAGAAATTAAAAATTCATTCATTGTGCCCCTGTGCAGCGCCAAGTTTGCATCGTAGCGTCTCTGGACTGGACTCTGGATGAGGTGGAACGTTGTGTGAAGGCAGCCGTGCAGGAGAGAGGTCTGGCCAACACTGCCGTCCTCACTCTGCGGATCTCAGGCCAGGACGACATAGACGGCCTCAAGCGGACACTCCAGAGGGACACGCGCGTCATCTGCTGTGCCAACTCTACCACAAGGAACATCCTACTGTCCGACACGGAACACGACGAGATCAGCTATGTAGTCAAGGCAGCGGAGAAGATTGTAGGGGGAAGTGGTGAGTAGCACTAAGGCTGTTGTATACGAATGGACTAATTGATTTATTATTATTCTTTACAAAACACATACCATTGCAGCCTTACATGGCTGAATTGGAGCATGATACACATTAGAATAGACTTGATTATTTATCACATTTATCTAGTACGTATTAGAATGGTTCAGCAACTTGACAATAAATGGTAACACTACTCCTAAACCTAGACGTTCTGCGGCTAAACTCCGTGAAGCATGAGGAAATGAAACCCAAACAACAAGTAATTTGCTGAAGCAGTTCCTTTTCACAGTATATCTAGTATTAGCAGATGTTATCTAGTAGTAGCAGATGTTCCGGTGGCAAAGTCGTGCCAGCCAACAAAGTATACTGTCGCATAGCCACGGAAAGATAAACTTGGAGATTACTAGTATCTGTCAGTGGAGACGGAGTTTGTAGTAACAGACACAGCCCGTGTCTAAACTTTTGCAATATGTGCATGACTGTACTTCTAAAGAAAGGGAAACGTACACCAACATTTTTCTCTTCGGAAAAAAGCAGGGACATTTACAATTCTGTGACTTAGCGTGGCAGTGTGAGGGTATAGATTTCATAACAGCGGACACAGCCCATGTCCCAGCTTTGATTTGATTTGATTTATTGAAATTTTAAACAGTGCAATACACGCGGAACAGAGGCAGCTGTTGCTGATATGTTGTGTCCCGCACATAGAAACGAATACTGGACAGACAATACTCATTTTCACTTGAGACTATAGCTAGTGGGGAAAGTCGTGTAAAGTGTCTTTCCCAAGGGCACAAAATCGGTGGCATGTCAGGACTCGAACTCGAAACCTCTCGGTTCCGAGTTTTGCGCACGCTGCTGTTGCGCCACACGTCCAAGCTTTTGTTTGTAATCGGTGTGCCCGACTGTATTTGCAATGGCATTGTGTGGATAAGGACAGAGGAACATTCAGCAACATAATTTTTCTTCTTTTCACAGGAGTGATGGTTCTGCTGTATGGGCACGAGAAAAGCAGGGGCATTCAACAACTGTATGACAGCACGTCATTCGACAGGACGTTCCTCAACAAGCAGACGCGGCTCCACAACAAGGCACTCGGCCATCTGTTCTTTAGCGTGTCCAAAAGTTTGAACGACATTCAAAAGCGCAGGATTTGTGACTGGATCCGTGGAAACCTGTAGCCTAATTAGTGTACATGTGTTGTCCAAATGGATGAGAAATTCCTCTAGCAAAACATTTTGCATGTACGTAGAAAAGTAGTTTCAAAGGTCAGAGCCAGCTCTGGTCATATTGTTGTTATTTTCCGATAGGAGATCTCATGATGCTTTGTTATCGAAGAAAGATTCAGTTGTCTTTTGTCAAATGCACCTTTTGATTTACACCGAAACTTTGTCACTTATAGATTTATCAGTGTTTTAATTTTAAGACGAAATGACATGAGCAATGACAAGTTGTCTTTATTCAATGTATAGTGTGGTAGTTAATAAACAATAGCTACAGCAAAACATTGATGGTCCCGAAATTTGTACTTAATGTTATAGTGGTTAGCTGAACTTCGAAAACGTTGTTGTTAACTATGATAACACATTTATACGTATTTACGTTGTTATGAACGACCGCACGTACATGTAGTGTTTGACGCTGCTTTGCCGTTCTCATGGCGTCTTGAAGGGAATGTGTACGCCTAGTGTCACAGTGATTCAAAATATGTGGCGTTCGCGCGATCGGCGGTCATATGCATGCATGCATGCCATTTACTTTACATGGTTGACTGAATGCACTTGTATTGTATGGACCTGTACTCAGGTCTGGGAGTGCCAATCCAGCCTGGAAAAGAATTGCTGAACTAGCTTTTAAAACAAACCACAAACAGTACCCATGATAATAAGGGGCAAAGTATGAACCTGTCAGCTTTATCTTTATGGCCCAGTCTCCTTTTTGTGGACAAACGCAACAGCGTTTGTTTACTAAGCCGTCTGGCAGAGTTCAGTGTTATCATCACATACCAAAACAGCTATACATGTAAACATAAATGTAGAAAAAACTACTTAAAACAGCCCGTTTACTAAGTTAAAAAGGTCATGATCAGTCTACTACTCTCGCGTGAGATTTAACTAAAATACCAATCAATCAATCAATCAATAAATCAATCTTTATTCAAACAACAAGTCTGAATTGAGTTGTTTTTTTCAATTCATAAAATTAGATATTAAACAATACTAATGGTTTAAAAATTACATAATTTACACATGTACAATAATCACACAAAATCGGTAGAGAGCTATAATAATGCCTATTTACACTACAAGTAGAGGTAAAGGTCAACGCACTCAGTCACTCTATGCCCTCTTAAGTAAAAGTAGGGAAGAACTGCATTTAACTAGCGTTTAACAGCTCAACAATGTAGGGAATGGGCGATTTTTTGTACCGTTCTGTGCGGCAATACGGAGTGTCAAACTTATGTGCAGAACGTGTTCTACCAAAGATATTCTGCCTTACTGGGGGCAGCCATTCGCGAAAGTCAGAGTTCAAGAGAGATTCTGCAAATGTTCTACAGATTGTGCGGCGTCATGCTTCTATGATTGGTCCAGAGTCACGCGGCTGCATATCTTATCAAACTGACCAACTAGAGCAGAGTTTGATGCAGCTGAAAAACACAAATCCCGTCGGCCTCGACACAAACAAGTTGGCAAGCTTCGCAGGCGCTGAGCACTACTCCTCGGTCGGAAATCGGCCGATACAGACAGTATAGCTTCAAGATGGCAGTTGGCAACGCAGTAGAAAAACTCCGCGAGAACGTAAAAGATAGAATCAACAACGCCACTGCCGAAATGTCTAACGTCCTCGTTATTGGCCTGACTGGCAGTGGAAAATCGTCCCTGATCAACTCAATAGAACAGTCTGTTGTGGGCAAGCCGGCAAACCTAGCCAGGGTCGGCAGGGGTGTGGGAGAAAATGTCACCTTGTGTATTGAAGGCTGCGACATGTTCTCAACGCTTGGGGACAACCTGAGAGACAAGGTGAAGTTCTGGGACTTTGTCGGCCTTCCGAACCGGGACGACGAGGCCATCAGAACCCTTATTTCACTAGCTCTTGATGGCCGTATTCCTGAAAACCAGCCTCTGACAAACCCTGAATACTTCGAGATGTGCAAGGAGGAGTTAGAGGACGAGTTTCCGGTGATCCCAGATGGACCAAAGATCCAGCGTGTTGTTGTCGTGTGCGCGGCTGATGAGGAGATACCCACAAATCTCCTGAAGGCGACGAAGAAGGCGGCTCAACCGGCGACGACGGCAGCAGATCGCAGTGAGTCTACAATTTGGTGTTTGTAGTGCTTGTCGTGACATAGGCTTTTCGTAATAGCGGTTCATGCTTGAAACTCTGTGTTCATGATTTGCGCAAATAGCGATGACATGCTGTAATACACGTAGCCTTGTGTTTCATGTTAGAAATATTACCATTGAGTAACCGTAGCTATACACATGTAGAAATGATCGTTAATAGATACAAACTACCATTAACATTAGACTACTAGTATCATTTGAATAATTAATCAGAACGGTCTGTGCTGTCATAATCCAATGCTAGATTATTATCATCAAGTCCCTTCTCCTATCCGATCCTATGATAATTCTGCCGTCCGTGAACGATTTCATTAGGTTAGAAAGTGACTGTGTAACAAAGTTTTTCGTTCATAGTTAACCAAGAATATTTACACGCCGAGGTTTCGGTGACCGTCTCCTTAGGGCAATATTGACTGGATCTACTTCGCACAGCAGTAGCTACTAGTATGTGTCGTTCTAACAGTGCAGCAGCGACACCTAGCTGCAGTGCCAAGTAGTTCTGCCGCATTGCCCTGAGGAATGTGACTCAAGGTCACTGAAACGTTAGCCTTGGTTGTGAATGAAGAACTTTGTTTAAAAGGTTCTATATGTTTTCAGACATACCATTGTTCCTGTTCATCTCCAAAGTGGACAAGATGGTCGGAGAGGCGAACGCCGAGGGCCTCAGCCGAAGGATACACAAGGCCAGGGACACCCTTGATGCAACAAACTACTTCTTCGAGAAAGCTACCCTGTACCATGAACAAACTAATGCGGTAAACGACCCAGGTATGGCTTCAAATGATTCAACTGATGAGTCTCTCTTACGATTTTTGTTTAACATCCTGAATCCTACGCTCCGGCTGGTTTACGCCAAACCACGACCTGAGCCAATACTGGGTGACCTCAGGCGAGCGAACCGACGAAAGTACATTCGTACAAAGCGATGGGTCAGAAAGAACCTTTGTCCACTTTGGATAGCTGAAGCCATATTGCTGGGTCTGGTAGCAATTGTGATAGCAATTGTTTATCTTAATAGAAAGTAGACCATGATGTGACCCTCTAGGCAAGGTCGGCTTGCATTGTACCATGATACATGTAGCTGATATTAGCTATCATGGTACAATGCAAGCCGACCTTGCAATATTACATTCATTTTAAGTTCATGTTGGCTACCATAGGTTCAGCGGTAAGGTAGCAAAGTTCACGGTCGGATGAGTTTCCCCTACTGGTTCCGGGTCGGAGTTGAAATTTGACTGGAGCATGCATAAGTAAGATCAAGTAAGTACACGGAGGAATGGTAACCTTCAGTTTGCTAAAGGGTGTAGGCCTACCTGAAAGTCGTAGAAGAAACTCTTCCCACGCGTCAGCACTATGGCATATATACGAAAATTCTTCGTGTAAATTAGATCTGCAGAATTGTCAATCTAATATGTCAATCAATCTATTATTTTACATCCGCAATCTTGGATTTTTTTGACAACGTGTAAATTAAAGGCAAGCCTTATTACAAAGCAGTTATCTTCGACCGTGAAGGAGTACCAGACCTTCAAAAGCACAAATTGACACTGTAGGTTAAAGATACAAAATTCTTCATGTATGAATATGTAAATCTATAGACTATACAAATACATGTATAATGTTAAATTGAGCCGAAAGCTACCATGGATATGTAAATAGAGCAAAAATAACAGACATTATTTGGTGAAAGCTGTTGTATGGCAACATTTCTTGCAAAGACAAAATGTGCGTCAGATTTCTTTCCTTTGTGTCTGTTTTGTGTGTGTATCTGTATTTATGTATGTGTGTGTGTGTGCCAGTGTGCGTGTGTGTGTGTGTGTGTGTGTGTGTGTGTGTGTGTGTGTGCGTGTGTGTATGCGTGTGTCATTGTGTGCGTGTCTGTGTGTGTGTGTGCGCGCTCGCGTGTGTATGTGTGTGCGTGTGTATGTGTGTGCGTTTGTATGTGTGTGCGTGTGTATGTGTGTGCGTGTGTATGTGTGTGCGTGTGTATGTGTGTGCGTTTGTATGTGTGTGCGTGTGTATGTGTGTGCGTGTGTATGTGTGTGCGTGTGTATGTGTGTGCGTTTGTATGTGTGTGCGTGTGTGTGCGTTTGTATGTGTGTGTGTGTGTATGTGTGTGTGTGTGTGTGTGTGTGCGTGTGTGTGTGCGCGCGTGTGTGTGTGTGTGTGTGTGTGTGTGTGTGTGTGTGTGTGTGTGTATGCGTGTGTCATTGTGTGCGTGTCTGTGTGTGTGTGTGCGCGCTCGCGTGTGTATGTGTGTGCGTGTGTATGTGTGTGCGTTTGTATGTGTGTGCGTGTGTATGTGTGTGCGTGTGTATGTGTGTGCGTGTGTATGTGTGTGCGTGTGTATGTGTGTGCGTGTGTATGTGTGTGCGTGTGTATGTGTGTGCGTGTGTGTGCGTTTGTATGTGTGTGCGTGTGTATGTGTGTGCGTGTGTGTGTGTGTGTGNTGTGTGTGTGTGTGTGTGTGTGTGTGTGTGTGTGTGTGTGTGTGTGTGTGTGTGTGTGTGTGTGTGTGTGTGTGTGTGTGTGTGTGTGTGTGTGTGTGTGTGTGTGTGTGTGTGTGTGTGTGTGTGTGTGTGTGTGTGTGTGTGTGTGTGTGTGTGTGTGTGTGTGTGTGTGTGTGTGTGTGTGTGTGTGTGTCGTGTGTGTGTGTCGTGTGTGTGCGTTTGTATGTGTGTGCGTGTGTATGTGTGTGCGTGTGTGTGTGTGTGTGTGTGTGTGTGTGTAGTATGGATAGATATTTACGTGTCATGGTAAAAATGGTAGACTTTAAGGCGCCGTGTAGAGAAGGACCATGTAACGCCGTGGCGCCACCTATGTTTATGTAAACATTACATTTTGCGCGCAATGAGTAGGGTAAGGGACATCATGCAATTCCCTTCGGCCTTTTTCTCAACTGTGCTTCCGCTCATACAATAAACATCTGAACGTCAGTCCATAAAATGATATAACGATGACATACCTGCATGCAATCGTGAATACGTAAAGGCCTTCAATTGAATTGAAATTTAAACAGGTTATATAGACTGGTTTACTCACAACACTGTACTGTAAAATACCTTTGACTGATGGCGAAACCTTTGCCATCTTTTAGAAATTAAGTCTCAGGTTTTTCTTCTTGTCGTTTCTTATCAACTTTGAGGGTGTCCAGGGGATGAAGTCCTATCGTCACGTCTGATCGTTGCCTTAGGCTGTTAGGCTATATGCTGATTTGAATTTATATGGATGACATCCGGATCCTCTGGGAACCCTAAAACTGATGCGAGCGTGTGGATAAAAACTTTGGCAAAAAAATTGCCTTCATCATAAAATCTACGTGGCCATGAAGGTTGAAAAAATGACTAAACACGTAGAGTATGGTATGCCTCTATGACTCTATTCAAGGAGATTACAATGGCCCTCCCTGCCCTAAAAGACTCTTCGTACGTGTTTTCATTTCTTCACATTTTCTTTGCATTTGGCAATCTATGACAGTAGTATTGTTTTACAATATATTTTTGGCAACGTGCGGCATACATTTGCTCATTTTGCATCTGCTCTATACGATTTACAGCAGGCCAAAAAAACTTTTTTTTAGAAATAGACGAAAACTCATCCGTATAATTAAATCAACGTGGCCTCACTGCGAACTTGTGACTCCTCACGATCATCTGCATACATTAAACCGTCATGAACTTTTCACACTGACCTTCTGATGACAGTTCCAAACGACTGATAGGTTATCTTTGGCAGGTTAACGAGGAGTTAATTTACCGACCCGTCTGGGCAGTAAGCTGAGCCAAGCCCTTGTGCTTGTCTGACAGACAGAATTCGAAGAGCAAAAAGGTGTCCGTGGAGTCAATAAACAATTCAGCGTTGTCAGACAGAGGTATCTGACCTTAGATAAATCTTCCAGAACTGATGTAGCCTGGGTGCCATCCTCTCTAGTAGTTTCTAGTCTCCACCAGACTTCTTTTGCGGGGTGAATAAATCGTAGAAATCGGTCTAAAAAGGGTATTAATTGGCCAGAGAAGATAGCCGGCCAGAGAAGCTCCATTGTCCCGCCAAGAAGTCCTTTTTAGGCCGATTTCTACGATTTATTCAACCCGCAAAAGAAGTCTGGTGGAGACTAGGTAGTTTCCGCTCGCTCCCTAATGTCGTCCGTGGTAGCCAGGACATTAACATCCGTGTCCATAATATCACCAGGGTCCATAATATCGCCACCTTGAGAAACAGTGTGCTTAAAGATATTTTTACTGCAACATACCCTAGGTATGTACATTTGATGTGTGAAGGAGTGCATACCAAAAATATGTTGCAGTAAAAACATCTTTAATCACACTGTTTCTCAAGGTGGCGATATTACATGTATGGACCCTGGTGATATTATGGACACGGATGTTAACGAGCTGGCGAAAACTACGGAGGATGGCACCCAGGCTAATACTGATGACTAAAGATTAAGAAAAAGACACTGTTACCCAGGCTAAATGCTAATATAAGGGTGGATCCGTTGACCTTGGTGATCTAACCTGAAGATATACTTGACAGCCAAAACACCCGGCACGTGACTGCTAGCCAACGACAACTGTTGATTTCTTGATCATTGTAACGCGAACAATACTTTCCTGACACACCTCACCTCGGTCAGAACGAGAAAGGCGGGCCGTCAGCGAGGAAAGAGCGGCTTTTCTCTCATTTTGACTGAGGCTTCTTCGACACCGTGTAAGTACGAAAGGTGAGTAACAATTCTGCACTCAGCTATAGAACAGTTGTGTAAAGTTTAGCAACTACTAGTAATTCGTTGGGTAGACTACAGCTATTGGCTCTGGAACTATACGAAACATTATCTGTTAACTTATTAAAAAGGGCTAGCCTCTGCCAGGTATCGGCTGTAAGCGGCTGGAAAGAGTAAAAATTGGCCAGAAAAACAGATAACATACCAGGGGAGTTGGTCCGCGCTGAGAGAACATTTTGCCACTACCCATGGGATCGTGGTAGAGACTACTAAAAGACTACTAATTTGATACATTTAAATGTTCTACTCTGTGAGTTGAAAGTATACAAAGTTTACGCCGTTATCCACTCTACTCATTAGCTATTTTGTACATGTATAAGAAACAAGTTCTAGACTGGAATATAAGGTGCCCGGGGGTTCACTAGTTTACGATCATGATTTTGCCAAAGGGTACGCGTGAGACGACACAACTCCGCACGGTACTTACAAACGTTTCCCAATCTGAACATGTATGAACAGACGGTGTAACTGCAGCTGAGTTAAAACAATCTTTCTCTTGGAAAGGAGTAGGAACGCCTGTCTCATCAGCTTCTACAAACTAGTCTACAGCCAACCATATTAATATACAAACTGACAGTCTACGTAAACCAGACTATGGGTGCACCCAGGGGAGCCACCGCCTCAAATTCCAAACTGTACACGCTAGAGCGAACCTTCAAACATCGTGATTTGGTTTTTTGTTGAAGGTATACATGAAATAGCATTTTGGAGTCATGGATCTTGGCACAATTTTAGCATAGAATGAGATGCTTGTTTCATGTCATTCATAAAAGACACTTTTTAAACGTTTGAAACTATTCATCTAATATATTATCTTTTCACACGCACCCTCTTGCAGTTAGACATGAGATGTGTTCAAAACTAGTACATTCAAACACTGACTTCCTGAAAGCGAAGTTATGAGAACACTTGTGAAAAATCCAGCCAGTTCGTTCATAATCCTTTCACGCGTGTTATCTTACAGTTAGACGCGAGGTGTGTCAAAACTAGTACATTCAAACATTACCTTCCAAAAAAAAAGTTTTTCAACGTTGATGAAAAATTCATTCAGCTCGTTCATCATCTTTTTGCACGCACAGTTAGACGTGAGCTGTGTCAAAACTAGTGCATTCAAACATTGACTTCCTGAAAGTTATAGCGAGAACGCTAAAAAGAATTCATTCAGATATCGTTCAGGCATATTTTGAACGATGTTATCAACACAAAGCTTCGGGATATTGGAGGTTGTATGACGTCTGCTGTTGTCAACACATCATGATACATCATTTCACAGGAAAACAGACGTCCATCTGAGTGAGAAATCTCAAAACACACATGGGCTGAGAGTGACGAATGTATTTGGCTGTGAACGTCAAAACTACGTCTCTAAATCATGTAGATTTTAACTTGGGAATGGGGATTTTAAATGTTGTAGTTGAGCGAGATTGTAGAAGCGTGTTGAGACAGACTTAATTGTCTGTGTAAGTGAGAAGTTGAGGTGTGACACCACTCGCCCTTTGCGTTGAGACAAGGCCAAGAAGAAATTCTAGACCTCTTATCATCATCGGCAAAATTCCAAGCCTCATCGCTGCCTATGTCCTGCCGTGATAGCTGCACATTTGATGTGTATGTATAAAAAAAATGTTGTCAGCATTATCTCGATGTAGTGTTACAGTATAAGTAGCGCGTATAAATATACATGTGTAGATCGTGTCCCAAAACACCGACAGCTAGATATCGATCAGATCCAACCCGCGCCGGCAATATAGCCAAGAAGCGAGATTACTATCTCCTATCTGTCACTTCTGTCTTCCCAATATTGCACAGTGAAGGCATTCGTAGTATGTACCTACATTGTGACAGTCACTTGTTTAGTAAAATACTCCTTCTTGACAAACGGTTTATTTGTTGTATGAACCAACAATGTCAACACAGCTGGGAGGAGCGCCTGAAATGTCTTACTTGGGCGCACTTTGTCACTGTCAAACTCTCAAAGTGGCCACTGTTGAAACGTTTGTCCACAAATTAAATTGAAACATTTAACTTGGAAAAACACCGTAAGCAATGCTCGCCTCATGAGCAAGTTTTGAGCATTGTTATGGTTGTCATTTTCAACAAAATTGATGGGGAGGATGCCAAACATTAGCTTCTCCGGAAATAATTGTAGATCAGGGTGTGACAAGTCACTCGAAGTAATATGGCCAGTCACGGACGTGTGTTGGGCTGGTTATAATGAACGAATTCAAGACCGTCATTGTACATTTGTGCCCATACGAGCTATCCACAGGTCATGGTGATACAGTTCTATGTACACACAGTGATACAAGTCTAGTATCTTACCGTAACATCTGTAGCACATCTATGTATAGGTTCAGCTTCTTCAGACAGTTGAAGGTGTAAGAACACATGGAGCGTATGATACATGGTTTATCGAGTTAGCTGCACTAGAAATATAAAGTTTTCTTTGCTATCTAAATATCTTTTCTAGCTTTCATGAATAAAGAATGGTTCAAACAAAACAAAACAAAATCTATAACTTGGGAACTTAATTAATATCTAATATCTAGTATACAATTGAAGAGGATATTTCTCTCGCTGTTGCATAAGGTACGTACAGTCCACAATAAAATGACACTCGTCTTCTAGGTTATAGAAAATTCTTTGTTGCAAAGCTTAAGGAATGCCGTTGTGTCTGTCTTAACATTTCCCCCCAACATGAAATGTACGTGAACTAATCCGGAGTTTTGTGATAGCTATTCTGTACATTACAAGGTTGGGCTCCTGATATCCGTTGCGCGATGTTCGGACGGTGGATTTTCGGCTGGAGAATGATAGAACCGACACGGATCTACGACAACATTTCACAAATGTTATC